>NC_090442.1:2424242-2727272 GCF_031143425.1 Pleurodeles waltl | reverse complement strand
TGGACTTATAGGTAGGTTAACTTAGCCAATTATAATTAGCCTAATTTGCATATCCATTTTACACAGAGCACAGGCCCTGGGACTGGTTAGCAATACCCAGGGCACCATCAGAGTCAGGAAAACTCCAGCAAAAAGTGGAAAATGGGGGCAAAAGGTTAGGGGGCCTCTGCAATCAGCCCTGTTTTCTCACAGTTGCACTATCTCACCTGTGTGTAATTGGAAGTACCGACAGATTACAGATGTTCTATTTTCCACATCTTCATCCTCTGCCTCCTCATCCTCACTGTCCACAGGGTCCACTGCTGCCACAGGGGCATCTCCAGTCTCCTCCTCCTACAGAAAAGGCACATGTTGTCTGAGGGCCAAGTTGTGCAACATGCAGCAGGCCACTACTATCTGGCAGACCTTGGTGAGTAGCACAGGGATCCACCTGTCAGATGGAGGCATCGGATCCTGGCCTTCAGGAGGCCAAAGGTCCTTTCAATGATCCTTCTGGTTCGCCCATGTGCCTCATTATAACGTTCTTCTGCCCTTGTCCTGGCATTCCTCACTGGGGTCAGCAGGCATGAAAGGTTTGGGTAACCAGAATCACCTGCAAATGTTGAGGGAAAACATTTAGCCACACACTATCCTATATGGCCATACAATAGACATACACCAACATATACTGGGTGGGAACCGGGGCTCACCCATTAGCCACACCCTGTGCCTCTGTAGTTTGCTCATCACATTTGGGATTCTGCTATTCCTCAGGACAAAGGCATCATGCACCGACCCAGGATACTTAACATTGACGTGGGAGATATACTGGTCCACCAAGTACACCATCTGCACATTCATAGAGTAGAAACTCTTACAATTCCTGAACACCTGTTCATTCTGGCGGGGTGGGACAAATGCAATATGTTTTCCATCTGTCGCCCCATTTTTGGGGGGGATGTGTCCCATTGCATATAATTCGGCCTTCACAGTGGCCAAATCCTTAACCTGGGGAAATGCTATGTAGCTGCACATGTGTTTAATCAGGGCAGACAACACTCTTGTCATCACTATTGAGAACATTGGCTGTGACATTCCTGCTGCCAAGCCCACTGTCACTTGGAAAGTACCAGTTGCCAGGAAATGGAGCACTGATAGCACTTGCACAAGAAGGGGAATCCCAGTGGGGTGACGGATAGCAGATATCAGGTCAGGCTCCAGTTGGGCACACAGCTCTGTGATTGTGGCCCTGTCCAGTCTGTAGGTGAGGATGATGTGCCTGTCCTTCAGTGTAGCCAAGTGCACCAGGGGTCTGTACACAGGGGTATGTCCCTATCTCCTATTCATCTACAGTGGTAGGAATCTAAGGGGCAAAAGAGTGAGGAGGCTGTCACAAACTGAACAATGGAGCCACAACAGTAGTCTGCAATGTGCAAACATGTCATGGGACAGTGTAATTTGTCAAGTATGTGCCTATTTCTCCTGTGACGCTGCATAATTCCATAGGTCTGCCCCCCCCCCCATGAAATGGTGTATGTCTGTCCTGTTTGGAGGGACAGGTGGAAGTGAGATAATTCCGCTGATGTAGTGCGCCGTTGTGGGAGGCGGTCGGGAACTGCCGTGCAATTCCTTATTGGTTATAATTGGGCCCTATGGGATGTAGTGGCCAATAGTGATCAACGCTGGCGGTGACAGTATGCACCGCCACAGATGTGACCACCATTTTCTATCTGTTTTGTTTCCTTACCTTCCATAGGAGAGGACCTACACTGCATCTGCTGTTGTGAACTGTGTCTGGAACCTACCATGGCTCATGTGACTGGAGAAAGGGCCCCAGCCTTCACTTCAGAGGAATTAGAGAGACTGGTGTATGGTGTCCTACCCCAGTACGGACTGCTGTATGGGCCTCCAGACCAACAGGTGAATACACTGTGGGCACGATGCTTGGAGCATGAATGCATGGAGGTGTGTGAAGGCATCGAGAAAGGAGGGAGGGATGTTCCCTTGGCTGGGCTATGTGTGTGCCAATAGTGATGGAAACGGGGATGGTGGGCCATTCGTGTAACTGGCTGGACTGTTTGTCTAATGGTGTTCTCCTGTCTGTATTGTCTATGCAGGTCAGCGCCCATCAAAAGAAGTGTATATGGCATTCCATCGCCAAGGAGGTGTGGACCTTGGGGGTCTATGGCAGGCAGAGCACCCACTGTTGCAAACGGTGGGAGGACCTGGGACGCTGGGCACAGAAGACCGCAGAGGCCCAGCTGGCGATGGCCTCCCAACGAGGAAGGGGTGCCCGTCAGACTCTGGCCCACCTGATGGTCGGCATACTGGCGGTGGCCTATCCAGAGCTGGATGGGTGCTTGAGGGCATCACAGCAGCCACATGGGAGTGAGTACAGTGGCTATCATTACAACTTACAGCTGGTGGGGTGGTATCCCGGTGGTGGTTGTGTGTCAGTGGGTGCCCCTAGGCCAGGCCAGACATAGCAGCTTAGGTCCTTGGGTGGCTAAGGGTCTGAAGGGGAAATACTGCCTACCTAGCTTGTTAGCATCCACTACTGGTCAGGGCTGCGTGGGTCCCAGCTGCATTTGGTGGTGTGTGCTCCTCCTCATGCCTTGGTGGCTAGCAGTATCACTGGTAGTGCAATGCACAGTGCGTAGGCCTGTTCCCTGTGTGTGAGGGTGCTGTGTACGCCAGCGGTGGTGTTGTTTCAGTCAGTGACCCAGTGTATCCTTTGTCTCTCTCCCCCCTTTCTTGTTCTGTCATCCTGTCCTTATGTGCATTAACATCATCTGGCAGAAGAGCAGAGGCACGGGTGACAGAGGGAGCTGCATCTAACAGGACCCAGGAGGCCACCAGTGGGACAGACGGCGAGGGGAGCACCACGGCGGAGACTGGAGGGGACAATACAGACTCAGATACCTCCTCCGATGGGAGCTCCCTGATGGTGACGGACACTTCTGTGAACACCCCAGCTACAGGTACAGCCACCACCCCCATACCAGCACCGCCCTCCAAGCAGCCCCTCAGCGAGTTGCCCGTGCCCGCACACCCAGGAGGGTGGGAATCTCCTTCACCCCAGGCACCTTAGGCTCTGCCCCAGTGATCCCTGCTGCCCTGAGTGAGGAGGCTATTGACCTCCCGAGATCCATCTCTGTAGGGCAGTCAACCATTGTGAATGCCATCAAGGGGCTAGCAGCGCAGATGCAGCAATATAATGCATTCCTGGAGGGCATTCACAGTGGGTTGGCAGCTAAACAGTGATCGGTCCAGGCTCTGGCCTCCTCTCTGATGGCAGCCATTGGCAGCCATTGCCCCTATTTCAACTGTCCCACCTTCAACTTCCACTTCCCAGTCCCATTTTGCTCAGCCCATCCCAAGCACACAGCCAGATGAACATGCACACAAGACAACACCCAAGAGTGTCACAGGCAAACACAAGCACCGCACTTCATCCCACAGGCACTCACACAAACAATATTCATTTGCAGACACTATTTCCACTGTCTCTCCCTCCTCCTCCACCTTCCACCCAGTTACATCCACACTCACACGTGCATGCACTACACCATCATTCACTACCAGCATCATCATCACACCAAGCAGAACCCACATCTCACTGGCAGACACCTGCACAACATCCCTGCATATGTCCCCTGTATCCTCTACCACCATGTCTGTGCCCCCTACTAAAGTACACAAACCCAAGCACTTAGACACCCAACAGCCATCCACCTCACAACAGCATCCAGCCCATGCACCTGCACCCAAATCCATGAAACATACACCTCCAACAACCACTCCCTCATCCTCCACTTCCATTACTTCTCCCTCTTTCTGCCCCAATGTCCCTAAAAAGCTTTCCCTTTCCGTAATTGACCTCTTCCTTACCCCTCCTCCCCGTCCTGCAAGTATGGCCAGGGTACCAAAAACCCAGCCAAGCACTGCAGCCACACAGTCCACTGGCCCAGTTCCATTCACACCTACCGGTGGGGGAAAGGAATCCAGGCCACAAATACTGAAGGGGAAGGAGCCTGCACCAGCCAGCAAGAAGGGAAAGGAGCCTGCACCAACAGTTGTCACAGAGACCACGCCGCCAGCTGTGGTTGTGCAGCCATCAGAGAATGCAGGAGCTGAGCAGGAGCCTCCCACAACCACCACCACCACCACAGTGCACCCATCAGAGGGTGCAGGGGCTGAGCAGGAGCCTCCCACTACCTCCATCACCACAGTGCAGTCATTGGAGGGTGCAGGGGCTGAGCAGGAGCCTCCCACTACCACCACCACTACAGTGCAGGCGTCACCGCTGGCAGATGCCATATGATCCAGCCACCATGGGCTGCTGTGTGGCCTGCCCCCTCCAGAACCAGTGGGGTATTCACCCACTTCAAGAGACTGTGGCCTTGCACTTCCCAGGACAAAAAGCAATGGGCATGTTGCCCCCTCCAGAACCAGTGGGGTATTCCCCTACTTCGAGAGACTCTGGCCTTGCACTCCCGAGGACAAAGAGCAATGGTCATGTTGCCCACTCCAGAACCAATGGGGTATTCACCCTCTTCGAGAGACTTTGGCCTAGCACTCCCCAGAGCAAAGAGCAATGGGCATGTTGCTCCCTCCAGAACCAGTGGTCTTGTTTCTGCATCTGGCTGAGGTACCCACCCACCCTCTGAGGTCCCTGCCTATTTGCCAACGGATGCCATTGCAGTCTTCTCTCCGTATTGATTCAGGGGTTGAGTGGGGCCTTGGACTTTGCCCTGGGGCCATGTGGCCCCTGTGAACTGTGGACTGTTGCATTGCCACATCGACTTATCAGTTTTGATGTTGATCTTATTACAATCACTTTCGTAAATTCCTATCGTCCTTGCATTATTCAGCCATTTATCGGGGACAAATTGGTTATCTCTGCTGGTTGTGTGTATGGCGTGTGTGTGTGGGGTGTGTGTTGTGTGTGTGTGTCACTCTTGTTTTCCTCCCCCCTTCCTTGTGTGCTAGTCGTCTTCACTGGTGTTGGTGTTCATGGTGGAGCATGACGTAGAACATCATCGGAAAGACTTGCAGTTCTGGTTCCATGGCAGCGTGGTTCTTCCCTAAGTCTCCAATGGTGAGTCCTTTCACTTCTGTGCTCTGTTTCCGTCAGGCTTTTGATGGTACCTCCCTGCAAATGGTGGCGGTTTGCAGTGTCATGATATGTTGAGCGGAACTTTGTGTTCTGCCTGGCTGTAGGCGGCTACCGTTGTGGTGGCTGTTGTTTCCGCCCTGCGGTCGATGTGGTACATTGGCTCTCTATGGGAGTTCTCACCGCCACGGTCATTATTTGGCGATAGTTACCAGCAGCCTGTTGGCGGTATTACCGCCACTTTATCACCAACCGCCAGGGTCGTAATGAGGGCCTATATCTAGTATATACAGAGCCAGCTTCCTACATTGGTGGATCAGCGGTGGGGTCTAAGACTTTGCATTTGCTGGACTACTCAGCCAATATCTGATCAAACAACTAAAATTCTAAAAATTGTCATTGAATTTTTACTATTTTTCTAAATTTTAAAAAGTCTTGTTAGGGCCTTGTGTAAGTCCCTGTTAGCATTTCTTTTTAAAGTTTAAACATTTTGTAAAAGTTAGGATTTAAGTATTAGAAGTAGCTTTTAGTTTCTCAAAAAGTAATCCCAGCTTTTAGAGACAAAGGGCCAGATGTAGGTAGCCTTTTGCACGTCGCAAACTGCGAAAAACGCAGTTTGCGACATGCAAAAGGCCAAACGCGATGCACAACCTCAAATTGCGAGTCGGTACCGACTCACAATTTGAGGCTGCGACTCGCAAATAGGAAGGGGTGTTCCCTTCCTATTTGCGACCGCATCGCCATGCTGAGTTGCTTTGTGACCGCGAATGCGGTCGCAAATCAACTCACAGTTACCATCCACTGGAAGTGGGTGGTAACTCATTCGCAAAAGGGAAGGGGTCCCCATGGGACCCCTTCCCCTTTGTGAATGCCCCAAAAAATATTTTTTCAGAGCATGCAGTGGTCCTATGCACCACTGCCTGCTCTGAAAAAAAAGAAACTAAATGGTTTCGGAAGTTTTTCTTTTTGCCTCTCGTTTTCCTTTAAGGAAGACGATCTGCAAAGAGAAAAAAAAAAAGCTTTTTTAAAAAAGCAGTCACAGACATGGTGGTCTGCTGTCTCCAGCAGGCCACCATCCCTGTAAGTGCATGGACTCGCTATGGGGTCGCAAACTGCGACCCACCACATTAATATTCATGAGGTGGGTCTATGCGACCCCATAGCGAGTCACAGAAGGTGTCTGAGACACCTTTCTGCATTTCGTTTTGCGAGTTGCAATTTGCGAGTCGCTATGACTCGCAAATTGCAAGTCGCAAATTTATACCTACCTACATCTGGCCCTAAATGACTAGCACAGATGAAATGGTGATGGAACTCAACCTCACCACTTACCTGCATTTAGGGATGTCAGAGCTAAGGTCTCTCTGTAAGATAAAAAAGGTCAAAACTGGGTCCAACCCGCCCAAGGTCAAGCTCCAGGTGCTCCTGGCAGAGTATACAAGGGACCACCCCTCTGAGATGGAGGATCCTCCCTCAGATGGGGAAGAAATTAGTGAACAGGAGGAAGAACTCACCCCTCCTCTCCTAATTAGGGAGACCCGGGCTCCTAGAACCCTGTCTCCACAAATCATGGTAAGAGAGCCTGGATCTTCCACAGGGGAGCCTAGTCCTTCTGTAAGCATTGAGAACAGCCTCAATGAATAAGACATCCTTTTAGCAAGGATGGCCAGGAGATTGGCTTTGGAGAAGCAGCTCCTAGCTATAGAAAGGGAAAGAAAAGAAATGGGTTTAACACCCATAAATGGTGGCAGCAATTTAAATAGGGTCAGGTGGCAGCAATTTAAATAGGGTCAGAGAGAATACTGACATCCTAAGAATCCCCAAAGGGATTGTAACTAAATATGAAGAAGGTGATAATATCACCAAATAGTTCGCAGCTTTTGAGAGAGCTTGTGCAACTAGAAAAGTAAGCAGATCTCACTGGGGAGTTCTCCTGTGGGAAATGTTCACTGGTAAGTGTAGGGAGAGACTCATCACACACTCTGGCAAGGATGCAGAATCCTATGACCTCATGAAGGCTACCCTGATTGAGGGCTTTGGATTCTCAACTGAGAAGTATAGAATTAGGTTCAGGGGGCTCACAAAACCTCGAGCCAGTCCTGGGTTGATTTTGTAGACCACTCAGTGATTGGGTAAATGGAATTGAAGTGCATGACTATGAAGGGCTTTATAATTTTTGTATGAAAGAACACATTTTAATTAACTGCTTCAATGAAAAGTTGCATCAATATCTGGTCTACCTAGGTCCAATCTCTATCCCCAAGTATTGGGAAAGAAGGCAGACCATTGGGTCAAGACTAGGATAACCAAACCTTCCACTGGGGGTGACCAGAAGAAAGGGTTTACAAAGCCTCCCCAGGAGAAAGTCGGTGACACTTGAAATAAAGAAAAATAGTCCTCTGTAGGCCTCCCAAAAACCAGTCCAGGTGGGTGGGCCCCAAGACATAACACAAAACAAAAGTGGGTACCAGGGTAAGAACTGGGATGCCACTAAGGCATGGTGCCACAACTGTAGACAGACAGGGTGCCACACCAAGGACACTTCTTGTCCCAAAAACAAACCCCCTAGCAAAACCCCAGGGGTGACCAGTGTAGCCATTGGGGATGCCTCCTCAGATGAGGAGGTCCTCATAGCAGTCAACTGGAGAAAGGGCCCAACAGGTGAGTTGGAGATTCCAGAGGGAAGTGGACACTTCCACCACCTACTAGTGAATGGGATCCCAGCCACTGCTCTGAGAGCCACTTGTGCCAGTCACACTATTGTGCATGACAGGTTGGTGCTCTCAAGAAGTACATCCCAGGTGAGAATGCCAGAGTAAGGGTTAGCCCAGAAAAGGTCACTAATAGGCCTGTGGATATAGTGCCCCTAGAAGTGGGTGGGACTTTTAGCTGGAGAATGGTGATAGTCAGTACAGACCTCCCCCTTGATTGTGTCCTTGAAAATGACTAACCAGAGGTTAGTCAGTGTCCTAGAGAGGGACAGGTCCAGTACCAGTCGTCTCCCAAAGATTCTGGAGGTGCTGCCCATGCAGTTACTGCAAGTAGGCCCCAGAAGAGAAAAAGGAAATAGCAGTACAGGAAAGGTGGACAACCTTTAGCCAAGGTCCCAGCAAGCCCAGGAGATTCTGCTCTAATAGGGGAGAACTCCAAAAGTGGCACTGGTACAGTCCAACCTGACCTACAAGAAGTCCTGACTAGTAAGGCAACTGTTAAGCATCAGTGGGAGGCTCCTCAGCTAACAGAAGAAAGAGTGGAAGGAGGGTGTTTACTACAAGATGTAGCAACCTCCCACTCTATCACAGCAGACAGGCACCCTGAACCCAAAGAAGCCTGTAACTTTGCCCCTTCCCTTGTTAGTGAAGAGCTAAAGGTGAGGTTCTGGGCACTGACAGCTGTCAGTGGCCTCTGCTGGGTGTTAGCCTTTATGGCTGTTGTCCTAGGCCTGGTGGTCTGATCCCATTTCAAATAGCAAGATAGGCCTCCTGACCCTGCTGGTCATGGTGGGGGTACTCCAGCTGTGTGTAACCTCTTTGGGTAAGCTAGGGGTGACCCTGGCTAAGATAAAATTAGCAGAGGAGGATACCTCTAACCCCACAATAGAAAGAATGTAGCTCAGGCAGGTTACCCAAGGCGGTGATGTCCTCCCTAGTTGGCTCAGGGGCCTCCTCCTCTGGGATCCTGTCAACCACCGCCGGAACGTCTGTGACCGGTTTTCCGCGTCACTTGCCCTTCCTCTTTGCAGCTGTCTGGGCCTTTATTCCAGGCTCCAGACACCCTTGACTCCCTTCCCGGGCAGCCATGGACCATGTGGTCATGCAGACCCATTCATGCAAACCTAACATCTCCAGGGGGGATCTGAGCTCCACCTCCTTCCAGGCAGTATGCTCAAAGTCATTGCCTAACAGACAATCTACAGGCATGGCAGGACTCACAGCTACGTTTAGAGTAGCAGAGAGTCCCCCCCCTCAAAGGGAACGAGAGCCACCGGTAGGTGACTCTCACGATTGTCAGCGACTATGATCTGGTGGAATGTATTGGGGATGACCTGCTCTGCTGACACCAGCTAACACCTGACAGTGGTCATGCTGGCTCCTGTGTCACGTAGAGCCTCCACCCTTTGCCCATTAATGGTGACCCACTGTAGGAAGCTGGCTCTGTATATACTATATCAAAGTGAGAGATAGTGTGTACAGAGTCCAAGGGTTCCCCTTAGAGGTTGATAGTGGCAATAATAGATAATACTAATGCTCTATTTGTGGTAGTATGGTCGAGCAGTAGGCTTATCAGAGGGTAGTGTTAAACATTTGTTGTACACACACAGGCAATAAATGGGAACACATACTCAAAGACCTAACTCCAGGCTAATAGGTTTTTATATAGAAAAATATTATTTTCTTAATTTATTTTAGAAACACGAGATTCAGATTTCAAGTAAATACATAAATTATAAGGTACGTGGCATAGGTAAAAATAGACCTTTGAATGAAAACAGTAATGTACACAGTATTGTCAAAAATGGCAATAAGCTATTTTAAAAGTGGACACTGCAAAATTAAACAGTTCCTGGGGGAGGTAAGTACAAGTTAGTTTAGCAGGTAAGTAAAGCACTTACAAGTTCAGTCTCCTGGGCATAGGCAGCCCACTGTTGGGGGTTCAAGGCAACTCCAAACCCACAGCACCAGCAACACAGGGCCGGTCAGGTGCAGAGGTCAAAGGAGGGCCCAAATAACATAGGCGCTTATGGAGAACAGGGGTGCTCCGGTTCCAGTCTGCTAGCAGGTAAGTACCTGCGTCCTCGGGGAGCATACAAGGGGGGTTTTGTAGAGCACTGGGACACACACACACAGGCACACAAAATACACCGTCAACAGCACAGGGGCAGCCGGTTGTAGTGTGCAAAGTCGGTGTCGGGTTTTGAATTGAAAGCAATGGAGGGACCTGTGTTGAAGTAAGCCTCAGCAAGGCCTACTAGTGCAAGGGGTTCACCCTTCTCTGCACAAAATCCTCAGACCATATAGGAAGAAGTTGGCACAGAAACTGAAATACAAAGACAAAAGTTTATTAAACCTCATGAGGTGGTACTACAGTTCAAACAGCACCCTTCAGTAATGTTTGAAGTAGCACACTGAAATGAGAGACCATGGTCCTTTTATACCAACGCAGGGCCAAAAAAGGAGGTGGTTCAATCATAGAAGCAAGACTTCTATACATATAAGGTCATGTGGAAATTCACAGTCGACAGGTAGGAGGGGCTAACAGTTTTCAAGGACTAACAGCTGCCGACCTCACTGGGCATGTGCGAAAGTGGGAGATGCTAAATATAACTTGTCACTTGGCAGATTTTCAAGAGTAGTTAACAGAAAGGTAGGACAGAGCACATTGTGAGCACATGGCAGCATGTGGCGAAAAAATGGCTGCCATGAATACAAAATGGTTTCCACGAAATGTTCACAATAGTTGCTAAATACAAGATGTCTTCTGCTAATACTTATTCTAATCGATGCTAAACTACAACACCCGGGGATCACTCTGGCGATGCAGGCAGGGCATAGGGGGTCTTCTCGGGCCAGCCATCTACTGAACTAGGATGAGGGCTGCCTGCTGGTCACTCCTGCACTGGTAGGTGGTTCCACTCGGTCCTAGGGTCTGCGGGTGCACTACTTGGTCCGGGCGTCGGGTTCTTTTGTTACCAGGCAGTCACGGTCAGGGGGAGCCTCTGGATCCTCTCTGCAGGTGTCCCTGTGGGGGGTGCAGGGAGGTCAACACAGGGTGTCCACATCGCTGGAGTCGCCTAGGGGTCCTCTCTGCACTGTTGCTTCCCCTGAACTCGAGTTGCCTCAGACACTACCTGGGAAAGAAACTCTGAACCAGAACCTGCAACCTGCCAAGAGAATCTGCCTGGCTGCCCAAAGGACTCACCTGGACTGCTTTGCTATAAAGGACTGTTGCCTTGCTGTTGCCCTGCTGCCTTGCCGGCCTCTGGTTCTGCTCAGAAGTGCTTCCAAGGGCTTGGATTGAGCTTTCCTCCTGATTCCTGAAGTCTTAGGGCCAAAAAGACTTCATCTCTGCGAAGAACTCCTTGTGTGGTGAAAAATCGACACACAGCCTGCCAGAAACGACGCACAGCCTGCTTAGCGGGGAAAGAATCCCCTCATCGGTTAACCGGAACTACGCTGCCCGGCTCACCGAGTGGAGATTGACGCAGCACCAGCGTTATGACCAGATCTTCGACGCACAGCCCACTGGATCGAAGCATCGATGAACCGGAATGATGTAGCCCGACTTCCTGTGAGAGGATTCCACGTAGCGTCTGCCGTGCGAACGAAACTCTGATTCATCGCCCACCAGATCGACGGAGCACCTGTGACTTTGCCCTGCATGCCCAGGATTTCCACGCATCGCCCATCGGCATCAAAAGACCTAGCATCGCAAAAAGGACTCAAGCCAGCAAGCTGGAATCCAGCGCAAAGCCCTTGCCGCATTGAAAAGAATCGACGCATTGCCAGTGCGCGTCTGGAAAACTCATGCACACCTACCTTTTTCCATGCATCTCCTCCTCTGTGGTCTCACTGCGTGTAATTTTGACGCAAACCTGTTACTTTGTGCTTGCAAGAGACAATTGTTGCTTTTGAAGACTAAAGCGTCTTCTTATCATTACAAAAGTGATATTTCAATGTGTGATTATAAAATCTTGATCCTTTTGACTTTAATTTAATCAGATTAACATCTTATATTTTTCTAAAACAGTGTGGTGTACTTGTGTGGTGCTCGACTGTGTCATTGCATGATTTATTGCACAAATACTTTACACATTGCCTTCTGAGTTAAGCCTGACTGCTCAGTGCCAAGCTACTAGAGGATAATTTGGATTGCGTGGGACTTACCCTCACTGGGAGCCTGCTAGCCTGTAACTCAGTGCTCATAGTTTGTGGCCTGTATGTGTGTACTTGTGTAGTGACTAAATCTGTCACTGAGGCTCTGCCAATCAGAACCTCAGTACCTATGCTCTTTCTGCATTTAAAATTGTCCCTAATGGCTAGTGACCATTTTTACTAATTCTAACTGGCACACTGGAACACTCTTATAATTCCCTGGTATATGGTACCTAGGTACCCAGGGTATTGGAGTTCCAGGAGATCCCTATGGGCTGCAGCATTTCCTTTGCCACCCATAGGGAGCTCAGACAAATCTTACACAGGACTGCCACTGCAGCCTGAGTGATATAACGTCCTTTTTATTTCACAGCCATTTTACACTGTACTTAAGTAACTTATAAGTACCATATATGTCTAACCTTCACTTGCTGAAGGTTAGGTGCAAAGTTACTAAGTGTGAGGGCACCCTTCCACTAGCAAAGGTGCCCCACATAGTTCAGGGCAATTTCCCCGGGCTTTGTGAGTTCGGGGACACCATTACACAAGTGCACTACATATAGGTCAATACCTATATGTAGCTTCACATTGGTAACTCCAAATATGGCCATGTAACATGTCTAAGGTCATGGAATTGTCCCCCCATGCCAAATCTGGTTTTGGGGTGCCAATTCCATGCATCCCTAGGGCTCCACTATGACCCAGGGGACTGCCAAACCAGCTCTCTGTGGTTTTCTCTGCAGCTACCGCTGCTGCCACCCCACAGACAGGGTTCTGCCCAGTCCCAGGAAGGCAGAACAAAGGATTTCCTCTGAGAGAGGGTGTTACACCCTCTCCTTTGGAAAGAGTTGTTAAAGGCTGGGGAGGGGGGGCCTCTCCGAGCGGCTGGAAATGCTTTAAAGGGCATAGATGGTGCCCTCCTTGCATAAGCCAGTCTACACTGGTTTAGAGAACCCCCAGTCCCTGCTCTGGTGTGAAACTGGACAAAGGAAAGGGGAGTGACCACTCCCCTGTCCATTACTACCTCAGGGGTGGTGCCCAGAACTCCTCCAGTGTGTCCCAGACCTCTGCCATCTTGAATCCAGAGGTGTGAGGGCACTCTGGAGGCCTCTGAGTGGGCAGTGCCAGCAGGTGACATCAGAGACCACTCCTGGTAGGTGTTTTCCTCACTAGGTGGCCAATCCTCCTTTGAGGGCTATTTAGGGTCTCTCCTGTAGGCTATTCCTCAGATAAAGACTTGCAAGAACTCACCAGAGTTCCTCTGCACCTCTCTCTTCGACTTCTGACAAGGATCGACCGCTGACTGCTCCAGGACGCCTGCAAAACTGCAACAAAGAAACAAGAAGACTACCAGCGACTTTGTAGCACCTAATACTGCCAGTTTTCTTGACTGTTTCCTGGTGGTGCATGCTTTGTGGGCTCCCTGCCTTCATCCTGCACTGGAAGCCATGAAAAAATCTCCCGTGGGTTGATGGAGTCTTCCCCCTGCTCCAGCAGGTACCAATCTTCAGCATTACTGGTACTCTGGGACCCCTCTCATCCTGACGAGCGTGGCCCCTAGGACCCAGGTGGTAGACCCAAGTGACCCAGACTGTCCAGAGGTCCAACTGTCCAAATTTGGAGGAGGTAAGTCCTTGTCTCCCCACGCCAGACAGTAATCCTGTGCACCCCGTGAACTGCAGCTGCTAGGGCTTCTGTGCACATTTTCAAGGAATCCTTTGTGCACAGCCAAACCCAGGTCCCCATCACTCTGTCCTACATTGCTCAACTCTCTAAGTTGACCTCCGGCTTCGTGGGACCCTCTTTTGAAGTGTTGAGATGACTGCTGTGTTCAGTCTTCTTGAACCCATGTTCAAGTACTTCTGTGGGTGCTACCTTCTTGTGTTTTGGGCTCTCTACGTTGCTGAGGGCCCCCTCTGTCTCCTCCCCCATGTGGCGACATTCTGGTCCTTCCTGGGCCCGGGCAGCACCCTTTTACTACTATTACAAATCTTGCAGCTAGCAAGGCTTGTTTGCAGTCTTTTGCCAAAGAAACAAATCTGCATCCTCCAGAACTCCGTGGGAAATCATCTGCATGAAGGAGAAGTTCCTAGCATCTTTCATTGTTGCAGAATCTTTAGCTTCTTCCATCCAGAGGCAGCCATTTTGCAACTTCATCTGGGGGTTTAGTGGGCTCCTGCCCCCCCTGGACACTTTGCAGGTCCTCAGGTCCAGGAATCCGTCTTCAGTGCTTTGCAGTCTGTTGTGGTCTTTGCAAAATCCACTATCACACGTTTAGTGTGTTTCTGGGTAAATAGTAGTACTTTACTCCTACTCTCCAGGGTCTTGGGGTGGGGTATCTTGGACACCCTTAGTGTTTTTGTAGGAAAGTACCATCTTGCCTGGCATGTTACCCCCATATTTCACTGTATATATGTTGTTTTAGTTGTATGTGTCACTGGGACCCTGACAGCCAGGGCCCCAGTGCTCATAAGTGTGCCCTGTATGTGTTACCTGTGTTATGACTAACTGTCTCACTGAGGCTCTGCTATCCAGAACCTCAGTGGTTATGCTCTCTCATTTTCTTTCCAAATTGTCACTAACAGGCTAGTGACCAATTTCACCAATTTACATTGGCATACTGGAACACCCTTATAATTCCCTAGTGTATGGTACTGAGGTACCCAGGGTATTGGGGTTCCAGGAGTCCCCTATGGGCTGCAGCATTTCTTGTGCCACCCATAGGGAGATATGACAATTCTTACACAAGCCTGCCAGTGCAGCCTGAGTGAAATAACGTCCACTTTATTTCACAGCCATTTACCACTGCACTTAAGTAACTTATAAGTCACCTATATGTCTAACCTTTACCTGGTAAAGGTTGGGTGCTAAGTTACTTAGTGTGTGGGCACCCTGGCACTAGCCAAGGTGCTCCCACATTGTTCAGGGCAAATTCCCCGGACTTTGTGAGTGCGGGGACACCATTACACGCGTGCACTACACATAGGTCACTACCTATGTGTAGCTTCACAATGGTAACTCCGAACATGGCCATGTAACATGTCTAAGATCATGGAATTGTCACCCCAATGCCATTCTGGCATTGGGGAGACAATTCCATGATCCTCCGAGTCTCTAGCACAGACCCGGGTACTGCCAAACTACCTTTCCCGGGGTTTCACTGCAGCTGCTGCTGCTGCCAACCCCTCAGACAGGTTTCTGCCCTCCTGGGGTCCAGTCAGGCTTGGCCCATGAAGGCAGGACAAAGGACTTCCTCAGAGAGAGGGTGTTACACCCTCTCCCTTTAGAAAAAGGTGTTAGGGCCTGGGAGGAGTAGCCTCCCCCAGCCTCTGGAAATGCTTTCATGGGCACAGATGGGCCCCATTTCTGCATAAGCCAGTCTACACCGGTTCAGGGATCCCTCAGCCCTGCTCTGGCGCGAAACTGGACAAAGAAAAGGGGAGTGACCACTCCCCTGACCTGCACCTCCCCTGGGAGGTGCCCAGAGCTCCTCCAGTGTGCTCCAGACCTCTGCCATCTTGGAAACAGAGGTGCTGCTGGAACACTGGACTGCTCTGAGTGGCCAGTGCCAGCAGGTGATGTCAGAGACTCCTTCTGATAGGCTCCTTCAGGTGTTGCTAGCCTATCCTCTCTCCTAAGTAGCCAAACCTCCTTTTCTGGCTATTTAGGGTCTCTGCTTTGGGGAATTCCTTAGATAACGAATGCAAGAGCTCATCAGAGTTCCTCTGCATCTCTTTCTTCACCTTCTGCCAAGGAATCGACTGCTGACCGCGCTGGAAGCCTGCAAAACTGCAACAAAGTAGCAAAGATGACTACTGCGACCTTGTAACGCTGATCCTGCCACCTTCTCGACTGTTTTCCTGGTGGTGCATGCTGTGGGGGTAGTCTGCCTCCTCTCTGCACTAGAAGCTTCGAAGAAATCTCCCGTGCGTCGACGGAATCTTCCCCCTGCAACCGCAGGCACCAAAGAACTGCATCACTGGTCCTCTGGGTCTCCTCTCAGCATGACAAGCGAGGTCCCTTGAACTCAGCAACCCTGTCCAAGTGACTCCCACAGTCCAGTGACTCTTCAGTCCAAGTTTGGTGGAGGTAAGTCCTTGCCTCCCCACGCTAGACTGCATTGCTGGAACCGCGTGTTTTGCAGCTACTCCGGCTCCTGTGCAATCTTTCAGGATTTCCTTTGTGCACAGCCAAGCCTGTGTCCCCGCCACTCTAACCTGCATTGCACGACCTCCTGAGTTGTCCTCCGACTTCGTGGTACCCTCTTGTGCAACTTCGGGTGAGCTCCAGTTCACTTCACTTCGTAGTGCCTGTTCCAGCACTTCTGCGGGTGCTGCTTGCTTCTGAGTGGGCTCCTTGCCTTGCTGGACGCCCCCTCTGTCTCCTCGTGCAACTGGCAACATCCTGGTCCCTCCTGGGCCACAGCAGCGTCCAAAACCCTATCCTTGACCTTTGCAGCTAGCAAGGCTTGTTGGTGGTCTTTCTGCACGGAAACACCTCTGCACGACTCTTCACGACGTGGTACATCCATCCTCCAAAGGGGAAGTTTCTAACCCTTGTCGTTCTTGCAGAATCCACAGCTTCTACCATCCGGTGGCAGCTTCTTTGCACCCACAGCTGGCATTTCCTGGGCATCTGCCCAATCCCGACTTGATCGTGACTTTTGGACTTGGTCCCCTTGTTCCACAGGTACTCTTGTCAGGAAATCCATCATTGTTGCATTGCTGGTGTTGGTCTTCCTTGCAGAATTCCCCTATCACGACTTCTGTGCTCTTTGGGGAACTTAGGTGCACTTTGCACCCACTTTTCAGGGTCTTGGGGTGGGCTATTTTTCTAACACTCTAGACTTCTTAGATCTATTGCTCGCAAAACAATTTGTAGCATTGTCTCTGCTTCTGAACTTTTAGACAACATGAAAGGGTGGACTGAAAAGGAGCAGCTATATTTTACTGAGGCATTTGCCTCAGAAGTTATTGAACTATATCGGAAATATTCTGATGAGGTAGAGCCCGATGATGTAGCAGCTGATCATAAGCAAATGCGTGATGGTCTTTTTGTTTTCTCCCAGGTGGCTAGTGCAATCAGGCGGTTGGGGAAATTATGTGTTACAGCAGTCCGCTTGCAAGAGGAGAAAAGGGCAGTGGACGTAGTTGCACGGACATCTCAGACCGGTGGGGTGCAAGCTTCCATCTTCGGAACAGATAAGACTATGATAGTTCACGCGAAACCAATGCGGGAGGCCGCGCCTTTGTATGTTCCTCCTAAAGGATTGGGTACAAGTGATGATAAAACTTCTGTTGATGCTCAGGGCTATTTTATTTATAATTGGGTGTATACTCCTTGGAATAGGGCAGATGTAATGGCACTTAAAACAGCATTACCTGACCCGCGGAAAAATCCAGCCGCCTTTTATGAGGAAGTTGAGGGAGCAATTAGTTCTTGTACTATGACTTTGGCTGACATTGATTCATTTTTTGGATTGATATTACCGCCAGATATGTGGAGAAGTGTTCGTAAAATTTATGATAGTGCAGTTTTTGGGGCATCAGGGAAAGAATTAGAACAGATGGACGGGGATAGGGAACCTGCGAAAAAGCCATATCAGTTGATTCTAGATCTTCCTGCAGCCATATTAGTTTAGTTAAAAATTATTATTCCCCTTAAAAAGATAGATTGGACTGTTTTAGCGTTTTGTAAGCAAAAGGCAGATGAATAGGTCTCTGATTTCTTTACACGCTTTGAAGAAGCATTTCATGATTTTAGCGGTCAGTTATTGTCAGATGATGCGGGCAGACATTTGTTTGTCGATAAATATGTTGCAAATCTGTTACCAGGAATAGCTAGTCGTCTAAAAGCTAGTGAAAGTTCATTGACTACCTCTACTCCGGTTTCTCTTTTGACTATGGCTCAGTATTATGAACGTCAGGGATTAGAAGCAGAAGGTAGCGAGGACAAAAAGATTAAAGAATTAAAGACAAAGGTTATGTTGGCTCAAGCTTATGGTCTGCCTTTTAGAGGTAGTGATAGAGGTGGACGTGGATCTTATGGTTCTTCTTACACTTGTTCGAATTTGTCTGTTGATCAGTGTGCGTATTATAAGAAATTTGGGCATTGGGCTGCCGATTGTCCAGCACTACGTGTTCAGCAGTGTTCACGTGGTCGGGGACAAATGAGAAATTGCTCAGGATATTCAGGACCTAGAAGAAGCATGAATGATCATGCTAGGGTTGATGCTAATGCACGAGGGCTAGATGGGTTTAACACTTTTGATAGACGGAACCAATACCAGATGTCTAACTATGTGCAGCCCGATTTCCAAGATTCTGCTTATGCATAGGATTGCCTAGGATGGGGTAAGGAATCAGTTGAAGTTCCAGTAGAACAGAGGTGTCCCTATGTTACAGCACATGTTTTGGGTTCTACTGATCAGTTTCTGGTTGATACAGGAGCTACTCGTAGCGCCTTGTCTAAACAATTGATTCCAAGGGCTCCCCTGTCTGGCTTAACCATTACATCAATAGGTTTCGATGGAACACCTTTTCCTAGCCCATTGTCACAACCACTTGCATTCCATGTTGATAAATTTACTGCTCCATGTCCATTTATACGGAGAGTCCAAGTATTTATAGTCAAGCGTTAAAACGACAACTTGATTGTTTTGTTTTGCCTGAAGGTGTGGCTCTCATACAATGTGTCGATGATATTTTGTTGGCGGCTGATACCCCTGAGAAATGTGAAAAGTACACTTTGTCCTTACTTTCTTTTCTTGCTTCACACCATCATAAAGTGTCACAAAAGAAATTGCAATATTGTAGACCAAAGGTAACCTATTTAGGTCACCTTTTGTCTAAGGAGGGCCGTGCACTTACATCAGATCATATTTAAGCAATTTTAGACACACCAGTACCCTCTACTCAGAAAGATGTTTGGGCATTCCTTGGTCTTACTTCTTTTTGTAGGCAATGGATATTAGGGTTTTCACACATTGTCAAACCTTTGCTAGCACTTTTAACTAAAGATACTCCAATGCCCCTCCTATGGACAGATAAATGTGAGACTGCTTTCAGGCAGCTGCGACAAGCCCTTTGTTCCGCACCAGTGTTAGGTACTCCAGATTACATGAAGCCTTTTGCACTTTACGTACATGAGAAAGATGGATGTGAATTGTCAGTTTTAGTACAGACACATGCCGATAAGCAGCGTCCCTGTGCATATTTTTCAGCAGTACTTGATCCTGTCGCTCGAGCGTTGCCTGGGTGTTTTCGTTCAGTTGCCGCAACAGCTGTGTCAATACGTCAGAGTGAAGGGATAGTTTTGTCACATAAGCTGTTGGTGTTAGTACCCCATGCGATTGATGCTCTTTTAAATCAAACAAACACACAACATTTAACTAGTGCCCGTATAACAGGATATGAGTTGACATTGCTGGCTCCTCACATTACACTGAAGAGATGTGCAACACTAAATCCAGCCACTTTGTTGCCATATCCGGTGACTCAGCCTCAGTCACAAGAAACACATGATTGTATATTCCGTAACGAAGAACAGACAAAGGGTCGTATTGATTTACAAGATACGCCCCTTTTAGATGTAGACGGGGAATTGTGGGTTGATGGGCCTTGTTTGAAGTTGCCAGATGGTACGACCTCAGCTGCATATGCAATCACCACAATACACACGGTAGTGGAGACAGCTCGTATACCACAGAAGTCAACTCAAGCAGCTGAACTAATAGCTTTGACACGAGCATGTGAGCTTAGTACTGACTTATGTGTGAACATTTATACAGACAGCCGCTATGCTTTTGGAGTGGCACATGATTTTGGTTTGCTTTGGAAGGAGAGAGGCTTTCTCACATCCCACGGGATGCAGATAATGCACAGAGAATTAGTGCATAACCTCTTGACTGCATTGACATATCCAAAGAAACTAGCTATTGTGAAATGTAGTGCACATAAGAAAGTGACCGATAAGATAGGGCAAGGTAATGCTCTTGCAGACCGCGTAGCACGTGAGACTGCGATGCAGCGAAGTACTACTTCTATGTATGTAGTGAAGTCACAAGCTGAACGTTGGCATAATGCTAGACAAGACGTATTAGATATACAGAAATCTGCTTCTGTGAAAGAACGTGAGCAATGGTCTGAAGATGGAGAATTGGATGATGAGGGCTGTTGGTGGAATAAGCATATGGATAAATGGAAATTGCCTATAGCTTTTGTACAACTTATGGTTCAGATGGCACATGGGCTGGCACATGTTAGAGCTTCAACAATAACAAAGTTGCTTACGCAAGTTTGGGAGCATCCAGGAATTTCCAGTACAGCTAAGAGAGTAGTACAGTCTTGTTTGATCTGTTTACAATACAATCCTGGAAAAGGGACACATACTCCTGCGGGAGGGTTTGCTACACTAACTGCACCTTTTGAAGTTCTACAAATGGATTATATTCAGCTTGAACGCTGCAACAATTTAAAGTATGTCTTGGTGGTGGTGTGTGCCTTAAGTAAATGGATAGAGGCGTACCCCACAAAGGATAATACTGCCATTACCACAGCGAAGGTGCTTTTGAAAGAATTTTCCCCTAGGTTTGGTGTTTGCAGACTTTTATGGAGTGATAACTGACCTCATTTTGTTGGGGAAGTTATTAAGTATGTCCTGAAAGGATTAGGGATCAAACAGAAGTTCAATGCGGTTTTCCACCGACAATCAGCAGGGTTGGTGGAAAGGTATAATGCTACTTTGAAGCTGAAGTTAGCGAAGATACAGGCTTCCACATCCTTAACTTGGCCGGATGCATTACCGTTGGCAATGTTGTCTATTAGGTCAGTGCCACACTCCCGACTCGGCCTTAGTCCTTATGAGGTGGTATTCGGGAGGCCAATGAGTATTTGGGGAGTTCCTAAGCCAAAATCTGTATATGATGTAACTTGTGATGAATGATTATTTAGCACAGTTAACCGACAATTTGGTTTCTATTCATCAACAGGTTCGAGAAGCACTTCCTGACAGATCTACAGATGAAGGCCATGAACTCCGACCTGGTGAACAGGTGATGATTAAGTCTTTTGAAAGATCAAGCAGCTTGGAACCAAGGTGGCGAGGCCCAGAACAGGTGCTCCTTGCGACAAGGACAGCAGTTCGAGTGACGAACCGAAAGAATTGGGTCCATAGTACTCACTGCAAGAGAGTGCTACCTACATTGGTGGAACCTGCTGTGCTGACCGATCATCGAGAGATTTTGACTACGGAGAAAGGCCGTGCTATATCACCTGATGAATCTGCAGAGGTCTTCCCCGACCATACGACTTCTGGAGTTTCGCGATATAATTTGAGACCGAGGAAATAATATGAATATTTTTGAAAAAAAACTGGTTGAGCTACCGCCCTGGTTTAGTGAAACGGAGAGCCAATGTGGCAAGGGGGGCGGTCAGCCTTGCAGTAGAGTATTGACACCCGTCATGGCTCGTGGTGAAGAAATCAGCGTTGCTAAAATGAATAACAAACTGATCATTAGTACTATGGGGTTTGTTGTTGTTTTGTGGTTACAGCAACAATCACCTGGTTTGTTGAAAAGAAGGCTCCTGCTCGTGAGTTTTTTGTTGCCACTACTCCAGTACCAGAGGATCACTATTACTTTACGCTTCCCTATCAGGAGCAGAAGCACCGTCAATCGTACTTCAATAATACTTTCATTCAGATGTTGCATCATACTCATAATGCTACAAATACTACTAACTGTTGGGTATGTGGAATGATACCTGTGCATCAAAAGAAAGGAGGAACACCTTTCATTCCTCTTCCTTTTTCAGACAATGGTTCTTGTCAAGCTTGGTACATGCTTTTGTTTGCATCTGGAAAACGTACAGAGGGCGGACTTCTTTTTCGCCTTAATAAAGTATGCTACCAAGACAAAGATGGGTATCCCCAAGCCAAAGGAACTAAATGGGAATGGGAAGAGTATCAACCGGACAATGTTTCAATACCATATGTCTTCACAAATATAAGAGACTCTGACAAGAAAGAACAATTTGTGATTTCTGTTACAGAAACTAAAGCAGATTTATGAATACGTAGCATTGACCGAATTCCAGTAGGGATAAGCGATTGTACCTTGATTTTAACTATTGAGGGTGTAAATAATAGTAGTTTTACAGCATCACATAATACATATTTTGTTTGTGGTAACTATGGATATTACCAACTACCTGTTGGGTGGTCAGGTGTGTGTTATGTATCTTTTCTATTACCCCCTGTGTTTTTGGCCCCAGCATCATCTCACCAAGATTTAAAACTGTTCAATGACATCATTAACAAGAGATATAAAAGGGAAATAAGTATAAATGAGGTAGACCTGTCTGGTGTGGGAGGCAAGGACTTACCTCCACCAAATTTGGACAGATGGACCACTGGACTGTCTGGGTCACTTGGATCCAGCTCCTGTGTTCCAGGGACCACGCTCATCAAGATGAGAGGGGACCCTGAGGACGGGTGAAGCAGAAGTTTGGTGCCTGCGGTAGCAGATGGAAGACTCTGTCGACCCACAGGAGATTTCTTCTTGGCTTCCAGTGCAGGGTAAAGGCAGACGGACCTCAGAGCATGCACCACCAGGAAATAGTAGAGAAAGTCAGCAGGAGTAGGCGAAACAATGTCGCTGGTAGTCCTCTTGCTACTTTGTTGCAGTTTTGCAGGCATCCTGGAGAAGTCAGCGGTCGATCCTTGACAGAAGTCGAAGAGAGAGATGCAGAGAAACTCTGCCGAGCTCTTGCATTCCTTATCTGAAGAGAAACCCACAGGAGAGATCCTAAATAGCCCTCAGAGGAGGACTGGCTTTAGAGAGAGGTAAGCACCTATCAGGAGGGGTCTCTGACATCACCTGCTGTCACTGGCCATTCAG
This sequence comes from Pleurodeles waltl, assembly GCF_031143425.1. Lineage (NCBI taxonomy): Eukaryota > Metazoa > Chordata > Amphibia > Caudata > Salamandridae > Pleurodeles > Pleurodeles waltl. The sequence goes on along the minus strand of NC_090442.1, from coordinate 2,704,408 downwards.
AGGTATCCATTGTGACCTCACACCACTGCATTCAAGATGGCAGAGGTCTGGGACACACTGGAGGATCTCTGGGCACCACCCCTGGGGAGGTGCTGGTCAGGGGAGTGGTCACTCCTCTTTCCTTTGTCCAGTTTCACGCCAGAGCAGGGGCTGGGGGATCCCTGAACCAGTGTAGACTGGCTTATGCAAGGAGGGCACCATATGTGCCCTTCAAAGCATTTCCAGAGGCGGGGGGAGGCTACTCCTCCCCAGCCCTTCACACCTATTTCCAAAGGGAGAGGGTGTAACACCCTCTCTCAGAGGAAATTCTTTGTTCTGCCTTCCTGGGACTGGGCTGCCCAGACCCCAGAAGGGCAGAAACCTGTCTGAGGGTTTGCAGCAGCAGTAGCTGCAGAGAAAACCTCAGAGAGCTGGTTTGGCAGTAGCTGGGGTTCATACTGGAGCCCCGGGGATGCATGGGATTGGCACCCCAAGTTACCATTGTGAAGCTACATATAGGTATTGACCTATATGTAGTGCACATGTGTAATGGTGTCCTTGCCATCACAAAAGTCCTGGGAAGTCGCCCTGAACTATGTGGGGGCACCTTGGCTAGTGCCAGAGTGCCACACCAGACAGTAATCCTGTGTACTACGTGAACTGCAGCTGCTAGGGCTTCTGTGCACTCTTGCACGGATTCCTTCGTGCACAGCACAGTCCAGGTCCCCAGCACTCCATCCTGCATTGCTCAACTCGCTGAGTTGACCTCCGGCTTCGTGGGACCCTCCTTTGTGCTGTTGAGACGACCTTGGTGCTCAGATTTCTTGAATGCCTGTTCAAGTGCTTCTGCAGGTGCTGCCTACTGCTGTGTGGGCTCTCTGTGTTGCTGGGCACCCCCTCTGTCTTCTCAGCCAAGTGGCGACCTCCTGGTCCTTCCTGGGCCCGGCCAGCACCCATTTTCTTTAACCGTGACTCTTGCAGCTAGCAAGGCGTGTTTGTGGTCTTTCTGCATGGAAACAACTCTGCATTCTCCAGCATGCCGTGGGACATCTTCTGACCAAAGGAGACATTCCTGGCACCTTCCGTTGTTGCAGAATCTTTGGCTTCTTCCACCCTGTTAGAAATGGGGTCTTTGTTTGGCAGTCAGGTTACCCTCTGTCAGGCGCTGCGTCGATCTTTTCCTCGTGAAGTTGATCGGCGTCTTTCTGTTTCGAGTTGTTGGCCGCACAAGGAGTCCAGTTGCAAGAGAGAAGTCTTTTTGGTCCTGAGACTTCAGGGAACAGGAGGCAAGCTATATCCCAGCCCTTGGAGAGTACCTCTGCAGCAAAGCAAGAGAGCAGCAAGACAGCAGGGCAACAGCAAGGCAGCAGTCCTCTGTAGAAAGCAGTCAGGTGAGTCCTTCAGGCAGCCAGGCAGTTCTTCTCGTCAAGGTGCAGTTTCTGGTTCAGGTTTCTTCTCCAGGAAGTGTCTGAGTAAATGCACAAGGAGCTGTCAACTAAACCCGGCCAGACGTGGATTGTAAGGCTCAAAAAGATTTAAGTGCAGAGAAATGCTCACTTTCTAGAAGTGGCATTTCTAAAATAGTAATATTAAATCCAAGCTGACCAGTCAGCAGGATTTTGTATTACCATTCTGGCCATACTAAATATGGCCTTCCTACTCCTTTTAGATCAGCGGCTACCACTTCAACAATGTATGAGGGCAGCCCCAATGTCAGCCTATGAAGGGAGCAGGCCTCACAGTAGTGTAAAAATGAATTTTGGAGTTTTACACTGCCAGGACTTGTAAACTACACAGGTACATGTTCTGCCTTTTACCCACACAGCATCCTGCTCGAGGGGTTACCTAGGGCACACATTAGAGGTGACTTATATGTAGAAAAAGGGGAGTTTTAGGCTTGGCAAGTACTTTTAAATGCCAAGTCGAGATGACAGTGAAACTGCACACACAGGCCTTGCAATGGCAGGCCTTAGACAAGGTAAAGGGGCTACTAAAGTGGGTGGCACAACCAGTGCTGCAGCCCAACTAGTAGCATTTAATCTACAGGCCCAGGCACATACAGTGCACCTTACTAGGGACTTATAGGTAAATTAAATAGTCCAATTGGGTATGATCCAATGTTACCATGTTTAAAGGGAGAGAGCATATGCACTTTAGCATTGGTTAGCAGAGTCTAAAAACCAGCAAAAAGTAGGTAAGAAAAAGAGAAGGAAAGAGAAGAGAAAAGAGAAGTTCTTTCCCTAAACTGTACCTTTGTCTCCACAATTGGCACAACCCTGGCACCCAGGTAAGTCCATTGTAACTGGTACCCCTGGTACCATGGGCCCTGATGCCAGGGAAGGTCTCTAAGGGCTCCAGTATGTCTTATGTGTAGGAGGCTGGCCTGGCTTGTAGTGGGCACCAGGGGGTACTTACACTCTGTACCAGGTCCAGTTATCCCTTATTAGTGTAGAAGAGGTGTTTCTAGCAGCTTAGGCTGATAGAAGGTAGCTATAGCAGAGCAGCTTAGGCTGAACTAGGAGACATGCAAAGCTCCTCCTATACTACTGGTGTAATATGCACAATATCATAAGAAAACACAATACACAGATATATGCCAAAAGTATCTCAGTTAGTACCCTCAGTATGAGGATGTCAAATATACACAAGATATATGTACACAATACCAAAAATATGCAGTAATAGCCAAAGGAAGGAATGCAAGCAATGTAAAGTTACAGTAGATTGCAATAGGAGCACATAGGCATAGGGGCAACACAAACCATATACTCCAAAAGTGGAATGCGAACCACGAATGGACCCCAAACCTATGTGAGCTTGTAGAGGGTCGCTGGGAATGTAAAATAACAGTGAGGGTTAGAAAAATAGTCCACCCCAAGACCCTGAAAAGTAGGTGTAAAGTGCACCTATAACCCCAGGTAGCACAGAAGTCGTGATAGGGAGATTCAGCAAGGAAGACCAACACCAGCAATGCAACAACAGTGGATTTCTGGACCTGAGTACCTGTAAGTCCAAGAGTCGCAACAATGTCGAGAGTGGGCAGATGCCCAGGAAATGCCAGCTGAGGGTGCAAAGAAGCTGCCTCCGGATGGAAGAAGCTTTGCTATCTGCAAGAACGAAAAGGACTAGGAACTTCCCCTTTGGAGGATGGATGTCCCACGTCGTGAAGAAGATTGCAGAGGTGTTCCCACGCAGAAAGACTGCAAACAAGCCTTGCTAACTGCAAGGATCGCGGTTAGGGTTTTGGATGCTGCTGTGGCCCAGGAGGGACCAGGATCTCGCCACTTGGATGAGGAGACAGAGGGGGCGCCCATCAAGTCAGGGAGCCCTCACTGTGCTAGAGACTCGGGGGATCATGGAATTGTCTCCCCAATGCCAGAATGGCATTGGGGTGACAATTCCATGATCTTAGACATGTTACATGGCCATGTTCGGAGTTACCATTGTGACGCTATACATAGGTAGTGACCTATGTATAGTGAACGTGTGAAATGGTGTCCCCGCACTCACAAAGTCAGGGGAATTTGCCCTGAACGATGTGGGGGCACCTTGGCTAGTGCCAGGGTGCCCACACACTAAGGGGGTCATTCCAACCCTGGTGGTCGGTGTTAAAGCGGCGGCAAAACCGCAAACAGGCTGGCGGTAACAAAAATTGAATTCTGACCCTGGCGGAAACCGCCAACAGAGACTGCCAATTCAACACACCGCCCGCCACGGCGGCACAAACAAACAGCGCGGCGGTCACCGCCAACAGACAGGCGGGAGTCAATGTACCACCCACCCTATCACAACTCACCAATCCGCCACCTTTTCCGGGGCGGTAGCCCCGCCGATAAAAACACGGCGGAAACAGCCATTTTGAACGGAAAACGCTCACCTCCATACACCCCACGAGGAATCTGGACAGCATGGAACCCGAACTCCACATACTCCCAGCGATTGTCTTCCTGATCCTCTACCAGGAGCACGAACGCCGGCGCAGAAGACAACGGTGAGTACTGCACCTACGACACAGGGGAGGGAGGAGGCAAAAAATTACGGGGACACACATACGCGACACACCCACCCCCACCCTCACCCACTACAACACACACATCAATGCATAGCAATACATCACAGTTACCCCCCCCCAAACCTCCCGGAAGAATGCAAAGACAAAAGGAAATGATCAGAAACATTGGAACATATTGTATTACTGGCTTAAAAATATATCACACTTCAAAATCTTTTATAAACATAAATTGTCTAGTCCAATATTTGTATCAGGCATTGTCCGTGGACCACTGGGCCCAAATCACATGGGCAAAGCCCACACAGGATACCTGACTCCAACGGAGAGAACACTGCAGGGGCATCAGATAGCAAAACTACAGGCACCTCAGGGGGAAGGGAAGGGGGGGGCACCTCAGCCAGATGAGTGCACGACGCCAGATCCACGAGGGGCCTCCATGGCCACTGTTTCATCCTTGGGAGTGCAAAGCCACAGTCTCTCAAGTTTCTACAGTGGGTGGTCTGCCCACTGTTCCATCCTGGGGAGTGCAAAGCCACAGTCTCTAAAGTCTATACAGTGGGTGGTTTGCCCACTGTTCCATCCTGGGGAGTGCAAAGCCACAGTCGCTCAAGTCTCTACAGTGGGTGGTCTGCCCACTGTTCCATCCTGGGGAGTGCAAATCCACAGTCTCTCAAGTCTATACAGTGGGTGGTTTGCCCACTGTTCCATCCTGGGGAGTGCAAAGCCACAGTCTCTCAAGTCTATACAGTGGGTGGTTTGCCCACTGTTCCATCCTGGGGAGTGCAAAGCCACAGTCTCTCAAGTCTCTACAGTGGGTGGGATGCCCACTGTTCCATCCTGGGGAGTCAAAGCCACAGTCTCTCAAGTCTATACAGTGGGTGGTTTGCCCACTGTTCCATCCTGGGGAGTGCAAAGCCACAGTCTCTCAAGTGTCTACAGTGGGTGGGTTGCCCACTGTTCCATCCTGTGGAGTGCAAAGCGACAGTCTCTCAAGTCTCTACAGTGGGTGGTTTGCCCACTGTTACATCCTGGGGAGTGCAAAGCCACAGTCTCTCAAGTCTCTACAGTGGGTGGCTTGCCCACTGTTCCATCCTGGGGAGTGCAAAGCCACAGTCTCACAAGTGGATAACAGTCTCCACTGGTACTGGAGGGGGACTGGTGCCCAGAGTGCTTCGTGCAGCCCTGCCTGAGACAGATGAGGGCCAGCCCCTTCCGCCAATGGGCCAGCGGTGCTTGAGACGACGGTGCCCTGTTCAGCGGTGCTTGAGATGAAGGGCCCTGTTCAGCGGTGCTTGAGATGAAGGGCCCTGTTAAGCGGTGCTTGAGACGGCGGTGCCCTGTTCAGCGATGCTTGAGATGAAGGGCACAGTTCAGCGGTGCTTGAGACGGTGGTGCCCAGTTCAGCGGTGCTTGAGACGGTGGTGCCCTGTTCAGCGGTACTTGAGGTGAAGGGCACAGTTCAGGTGCTTGAGACGGCGGTGCCTTGTTCAGCGGTGCTTGAGATGAAGGGCCCTGTTCAGCTGTGCTTGAGACGACGGTGCCCTGTTCAGCGGTGCTTGTGACGCCGGTGCCCTGTTCAGCGGTGCTTTAGACGGCGGTGCCCTGTTCAGCAGTGCTTGAGATGAAGGGCCCTGTTCAGCGGTGCTTGAGATGAAGGGCCCTGTTCAGCGGTGCTTGAGACGGCCGTGCCCTGTTCAGCGGTGCTTGAGACGGCGGTGCCCTGTTCAGCGTTGCTTGAGATGAAGGGCCCTGTTCAGCAGTGCTTGAGACGGCGGTGCCCTGTTCAGCGGTGCTTGAGACGGCGGTGCCCTGTTCAGAGGTGCTTGAGATGAAGGGCCCTGTTCAGTGGTGCTTGAGATGGCGGTGCCCTGTTCAGCGGTGCTTGAGACGGCGGTGCCCTGTTCAGAGGTGCTTGAGATGAAGGGCACAGTTCAGCGGTGCTTGAGATGAAGGGCCCTGTTCAGCGGTGCTTGAGACAGCGGTGCCCTGTTCAGCGGTGCTTGAGACAGCGGTGCCCTATTCAGCGGTGCTTGAGACGCTGGTGCCCTGTTCAGCGGTGCTTGAGATGAAGGGCACAGTTCAGCGGTGCTTGAGATGAAGGGCCCTGTTCAGCGGTGCTTGAGACGGCAGTGCCCTGTTCAGCGGTGCTTGAGACGGCGGTGCCCTGTACAGCGGTGCTTGAGACGGCGGTGCCCTGTTCAGCGGTGCTTCGGATGAGTGCCCAGTTCAGCGGATCTGCCCATGGCGTGGAGGTCATTCGCCACCTGACCTGTGGCTGGCTGCGCCTTCCTGCTCACCTGGGATGGGGCTGGTGGGGCCCTCCTGGGCTGCAGTACCAGGCCTGTTGGTGTCCTCCTGCCCACCTGGGATGGGGCTTGTCGGGCCCCTCCTGCACAGCTGGGCTGCTCGCGGTCTTGTCGGGCGTGCTGCCCTTCCCAGCCTTCCCTGTTCGCCTGTGGCCCTTCCCCACCTTTGGCGGTGTGCCAGGTGGCACCACACTCCCTGCCTGAGCCATGGTAGGGATCTTGGTCCCTGGTGTTTTAGGCCTCTTGCGCCGGCCACTGACTATCTTCGCATGTTTTTGCGTGGGTTGGCTTGCCGTGCCTTGGCTCCCTACTGAACTGGCTGCCCTTGAGGGTAGGGGACTCCACAGTCCATGGCAGACTGTCTTCACAGGGCCCTCTTTTGTGGTGGCTGAGGTGCTTACTGGAGTCCTATGAGATGGACGGGGTGGGGGAGTTGTAGGAAAGAGGTCAAGTTTTGATAGGAAAAGAAGTTTAGGAAGAGAGGGACGGGTAGGTGTAGTGGGTATGGGAGTGGAGGAAGAGGTTGTGGTTGTAGGAGTTTGAAGTCTGGTGTCTTTGGGTGCAGGTGCTTGGGCTGGAGGCTATCGTGGAGTGGATGGCTGTTGGGTGGGTGGCTGCCTGCGTTTGTGTAGCTTGGAAGAGGGGGTGACAGACACACTGGGAGAGGACACAGAGGACGTGTGAATGGTAGTGGGGGTGGTGACTGCACGTGTGCGGGGGGTTCTGGTGGGTGTGCTGGTGATGGACGTAGTGGCTGAAGATGTTGTGCATGCAGGTGTGAGTGGAGATGTCACAGGGAGGGAGGAGGGAGACGAGGAGGAGGGGAACACAGTGGAGGCAGTGGATGTTGGTATATCTGCATGTGGATGTTGCTTGTGTGAATGCTTGTGTGATGTGTGGTGCTTATGTTTGCCTGAGCTTCCCTTGGGTGTTGAGGTGTGTGCAGGCTGGTCTAATGGTGTGTCTGGGATAGGCAGAGGTACAGGGGATTGGGTATGGGTGGAGGAAGTTGGAGGGGGGAGGCTAGAGACAGGGACAATTGCTGCCATCAGTGCTGAGGCCAGAGTGTTGAACGATCGCTGATGGGCAGCCTGACCAGAATGAATGCCCTCCAGGTATGCATTACTCTGGTGCACCTCCCTTTCTACACCCTGGATGGCATTCAAAAGGGTAGACTGCCCAACAATGAGCGTCCTCAGGAGGTCAATGACCTCCTCACTGAGGGCAGCAGGGGTGACAGGGGCAGGGCCTGAGGTGCCTGGGGCGAAGGAGATGCCCACTCCTGGGTGAGCGGGCACGGGGCAAACGCTGAGGGGCTGCTGGGAGGACGGTGCTGGTGCGCTGGGTGGCGGCTGTACCTGTTGTTGCGGGGGGCACAGATGTTGTCGCCACCACAAGGGAGCTCCCTTCAGAGGACGAGTCGCTGTCACTGACATCCGCACGAGTCCCCGCTGTGGAGCTCCCCTCGCCCTCCGTCTCACTGGTGAATTCCGATTCCGTTGCATGGCCCACCATGGCCATGTGAGATGCAGCTCCCTCGTGCTCCGATGCCACTTCTCCTCCGCCTGATGATGCTAATGCACAAATGAACAGGAAGACAAAAAATAAAGGGGGGTGGGGAAAAATAAAGACATGTTGAGTGCATGCATTGGCGACACCGTTGGCGGACAGGACAGACACAGAAGCCCCCTGCACTACGCCGCACACTTGGGGTCGACTACGCAATCCGTGGGACATGGCCTACAAGCCTATGGGCGTCATCTGCACACATACATGACACAGGGCAATGAATAGCTGTACTTGGCACCCTACAGAGGTGGGGGGCGGGGGCACAGGGCCATGCCTTACGGAGGGGCCTAGCCTACAGATATCGCCCTGGCCTAGGGATACCCACAGCCCTCCTCCCCCACCCAGACACCTCCACTGTGCGCAAAGTCACCAGGATTTGAGTGTACTCACCCCCTTGTGTCTGCTGTGATGTCCTCACGCTCCCATCCAAATCGGGGTAGGCCACCGCCAGGATCCGGGACATCAGGGGGGTCAAAGTCCGACTGGCACCCCTCCCACGTTGGGAGGCCATCCCCAGCTGAGCCTCCGCCGTCTTCCTGCTCCAGCGTCGGATGTCCTCCCATCTCTTCCGGCAGTGGGTGCCCCGTCTCTGGTGGACCCCCAGGGTCCGGACGTCCTTGGCGATGGCACGCCAAATATCGATTTTCTGGTGGGCGCTGACCTATGTGACATGTACAGGGAGAGAAGAATAATCATCACCTTCTGCATGCTCAATGTGAGTGGCCCCCCCATCCCCACCCTTGCCATGTGGCACATGCTCTCATCTGTCGTTTGGTGCATGCCTCAATCGCTCCCCTCTCCACCATTTTTCATCCACCCCACTCAACACAGGTATTGCCCATACAGCATGCTCCCTGTGTACTTACCTGTTGGTCTGGAGGACCGTAGAGTAGCGCATACTGGGGGAGGACCCCATCCACGAGTTTATCCAATTCATGAGCAGTGAAGGCAGGGGCCCTTTCCCCAGTCGCATGAGCCATTGTCTCTTCCAGACCGAGGTCACAGCAGCACTTGCAGTGTAGGTCCTCTCTTGTCGAAGATCAGGTATCGAGTGATTAAGCAGGTAGAAAATGGCGGTTACGCCCGCGGCGGTGCGTACCGCGGCAGTGCGTACCGCGACCGCCGGCGCACATCGTCATTGGCTCCTGAGATCCATAGAGTTCAATGTTAACCAATGCTGCTTTGCGCCGCGGTCTTCGACCGCCTACCGCCACGGTGTGCCACACCAGCGCATTGACCTCACATCCCATTGTCGCACTTCACAGGTCAGGCAGCCGCCATTTCAAGGGCCCACATGGCTTAATTTCTACTGCGTCACATATACCTAGGCCTTGCATCGATACTCATACAAGCCATACAATGCATTGGGAATCGTGTTATGTGCAAGCTGTGGTTACGTACCTTTGGGTTGATTGACTCTGTGCTCGCTGTTGTCCTTCATAGGCACCGTCCGCTGGGACATGCGAGGAGATGGAGAAATCTTCCCGTGTACAGACCGCTGGTGGACCTGTCGACAATGGAAGAAAGACATGTCATACTGACATACAGGCTTGACCGAGCCACTGTACAGGAACTGTGTGCCCAGCTGGAGCCAGACCTGATGTCACCAATCCGCCAACCCACAGGGATCCCACCTCTAGTGCAGGTGCTGTCAGTGTTCCATTTCCTTGCAAGTGGCCATATCATCAGGGATGTCCCAGCCCATGTTTTCCAAGGTGTTGTCCAGAGTGTTGTCTGCCCTGCTGAAACACATGCGGAGCTTCATCGTCTTCCCTGAGGTGGGGGATTTGGCTACAGTGAAGGGTGATTTCTATGCTCTGGGACATATCCCCAACATCATTGGTGTCATTGATGGGACACATGTTGCTTTGGTTCCCCCCAGCAGGAGTGAACAGGTGTACAGGAACAGGAAGAGTTATCATTCCATGAATGTCCAGATGGTCTGTTTGGCTGACCAGTACATCTCCCATGTTAAAGCCAAGTTCCCTGGGTCAGTGCATGACGCGTACATCATGCGGAATAGCAGCATCCCTTACGTGATGGGTCAACTCCAAAGGCACCGTGTGTGGCTAATTGGTGACTCTGGTTACCCCAACCTGTCATGGCTACTGACCCCAGTGAGGAATCCCAGGACAAGGGCAGAGGAACGGTACAATGAGGCCCATGGCCGTACTAGGAGGGTGATCGAGCGGACGTTCGGCCTTCTGAAGGCCAGGTTTAGGTGCCTCCATATGACAGGTGGATCCCTATTCTACTCACCTAAGAAGGTGTGCCAGATCATCGTGGCCTGCTGTATGCTTCACAACCTGGCTTTGTGACACCAGGTGCCTTTTCTGCAGGAGGACGGTCCAGATGGTGGTGTTGTAGCAGCTGTGGAGCCTGTGGAGAGTGAAGAGGAGGAAGGCGAAGAGGACGACATAGAGAACAGGAACACAGTGATACAGCAGTATTTTCAATGACACACAGGTAAGAATCCACACCGGCATATTACATATACTTAAACACTACTACCTCTCTACTGTCTGACCTTTTCCCCCAGTGTATGGTAACTGAGTTGTGACTTTCCCTTCCGATTTCAGAGATGTGGGCCCCACTGCGTGACATCTGCTTTGTTTCCCCATGGACCACAGCTGTGTGACAGTGGTATGTTGGCATCACAATGTAAATAAGCATTTTGGCACGGTAATGTCTAATACATTTGTACAAAATCACAGCCAGACTCCAGATTGTTTTATGCAATAAGTGTGTTTATTACAGTGCTCTAAATTGGTGGGTGGTTGCAAATCGTTGAGGGGTGATGGTGGAGGATTGTCCATGGCAGAGTCCGGACTATCAGTATCACAGGTGCATTGTCCAGATGCCTGTGGAAAGTGGAGCAGGGGCAGTTTAAGGTTGGACAGGGTGTCAATGAGGGACAGTGGGATGACAATCAGGGAGCTATCCTTTCCTGGCTGGGGTCTTGGCATCTTACTCTGTCTTCTTCCTGGATCTCAGGGCCCGCTTGCGGGGTGGTTCTCCTTCTGCAGAGGGAGGGGTTCTGGTGGCCTGTTGGTCTTGTGTCGGGGCCTCCTGTCCACTAGCGCCCGCGGAGGTGGTAGGCAGTTCTTGGTCCATGCTAGTGACAGGGTCCCTTTGTGGTGCCACAGTGTCCCGCAATGTGGTGACTACCTGATTCAGAGCCACTACGATGGTGCCCATTGCGGAACTGATGTTTCTTAGTTCTTCCCTGAACCCCATGTACTGTTGCTCTTGCAGAAGCTGGATCTCCTGAAACCTGGCCAGGACTGTGAGAAAGTAGCCTCTTTCTAGCCTTGTTACCCCCACTTTTGGCCTGTTTGTGAGTGTATGTCAGGGTGTTTTCACTGTCTCACTGGGATCCTGCTAGCCAGGGCCCAGTGCTCATAGTGAAAACCCTATGTTTTCAGTATGTGTGTTATGTGTCACTGGGACCCTGCTAGTCAGGACCCCAGTGCTCATAAGGTTGTGGCCTATATGTATGTGTTCCCTGTGTGGTGCCTAACTGTCTCACTGAGGCTCTGCTATCCAGAACCTCAGTGGTTATGCTCTCTCATTTCTTTCCAAATTGTCACTAACAGGCTAGTGACCAACTTTACCAATTTACATTGGCTTACTGGAACACCCTTATAATTCCCTAGTATATGGTACTGAGGTGCCCAGGGTATTGGGGTTCCAGGAGATCCCTATGGGCTGCAGCATTTCTTTTGCCACCCATAGGGAGCTCTGACAATTCTTACACAGGCCTGCCACTGCAGTCTGAGTGAAATAACGTCCACGTTATTTCACAGCCATTTTACACTGCACTTAAGTAACTTATAAGTCACCTATATGTCTAACCTTTACCTGGTAAAGGTTAGGTGCAAAGTTACTTAGTGTGAGGGCACCCTGGCACTATCCAAGGTGCCCCCACATTGTTCAGGGCAAATTCCCCGGACTTTGTGAGTGCGGGGACACCATTACACGCGTGCACTACATATAGGTCAATACCTATATGTAGCTTCACAATGGTAACTCTGAATATGGCCATGTAACATGTCTAAGATCATGGAATTGCCCCCTCTATGCCATCCTGGCATTGTTGGCACAATCCCATGATCCCAGTGGTCTGTAGCACAGACCCCGGTACTGCCAAACTGCCTTTCCTGGGGTTTCACTGCAGCTGCTGCTGCTGCCAACCCCTCAGACAAGTTTCTGCCCCCCTGGGGTCAGGCCAGGCTTGTCCCAGGATGGCAGAACAAAGGACTTTCTCTGAGAGAGGGTGTTACACCCTCTCCCTTTGGAAAATGGTGTGAAGGCAGGGGAGGAGTAGCCTCCCCCAGCCTCTGGAAATGCTTTCATGGGCACAGATGTGCCCATTTCTGCATAAGCCAGTCTACACCGGTTCAGGGACCCCTTAGCCCTGCTCTGGCGCGAAACTGGACAAAGGAAAGGGGAGTGACCACTCCCCTGACCTGCACCTCCCCTGGGAGGTGTCCAGAGCTCCTCCAGTGTGCTCCAGACCTCTGCCATCTTGGAAACAGGGGTGCTGCCAGCACACTGGACTGCTCTGAGTGGCCAGTGCCACCAGGTGACGTCAGAGACTCCTTCTGATAGGCTCCTCCAGGTGTTGCTAGCCTATCCTCTCTCCTAAGTAGCCAAACCCTCTTTTCTGGCTATTTAGGGTCTCTGTCTCTGGGGAAACTTTAGATAACGAATGCAAGAACTCATCAGAGTTCCTCTGCATCTCTCTCTTCACCTTCTGCCAAGGAATCGACTGCTGACTGCGCTGGAAGCCTGCAAAACTGCAACAAAGTAGCTAAGACGACTACTGCAACTCTGTAACGCTGATCCTGCGCCTTCTCAACTGTTTTCCTGGTGGTGCATGCTGTGGGAGTAGTCTGCCTCCTCTCTGCACTAGATGCTCCGAAGAAATCTCCCGTGGGTCGACGGAATCTTCCCCCTGCAACCGCAGGCACCAAAAAGCTGCATTACCAGTCCCTTGGGTCTCCTCTCAGCATGATGAGCGAGGTCCCTTGAATCCAGCAACTCTGTCCAAGTGACTCGCACAGTCCAGTGACTCTTCAGTCCAAGTTTGGTGGAGGTAAGTCCTTGCCTCCCCATGCCAGACTGCATTGTTGGAAACTGCGTCTTTTGCAACTTCTCCGGCCTCTGTGCACTTCCGGTGGAAATCCTTTGTGCACAGCCAAGCCTGGGTCCACGGCACTCTAACCTGCATTGCACGACTTTCTAAGTTGGTCTCTGGCGATGTGGGACTCCTTTGTGTAACTTCGGTGAGCACGTTTCACGCATCCTTGTAGTGCCTGTTTCTGGCACTTTTCCGGGTGCTACCTGCTGATGAGAGAGCTCCTTGTCTTGCTCGATGTCTTCTCTCTCTCCTGACACAATTTGCGACATTCTGGTCCCTCCTGGGCCATAGCAGTATCCAAAAACGCTAACCACACGATTTGCAGCTAGCAAGGCTTGTTGGTGTTCTTTCGGCGGGAAACCACATCTGCACGACTCTCCACGGCGAGAGGGATCGGTACACCAAAGGGGAAGTCTCTAGCCCTTTTCGTTCCTGCAGAAACCTCAGCTTCTTCTGTCCAGTAGAAGCTTCTTTGCACCCACAGCTGGCATTTCCTGGGCATCTGCCCATCTCCGACTTGCCTGTGACTTTTGGACTTGGTCCCCTTGTTCCACAGGTACCCTAGATTGGAAATCCACCGTTGTTGCATTGTTGGTTTGTGTCTTTCCTGCATTATTCCTCTAACCCGACTTCAGTGTCTTCTGGGGAACTTCAGTGCACTTTGCACTCACTTTTCAGGGTCTTGGGGAGGGCTATTTTTCTAACTCTCACTATTTTCTAATAGTCCCAGCGACCCTCTACAAGGTCACATAGGTTTGGGGTCCATTCGTGGTTCGCATTCCACTTTTGGAGTATATGGTTTGTGTTGCCCCTATCCCTAGGTGTCCCCATTGCATCCTATTGGAACTGTACATTGTTTGCACTGTTTTCTAAGACTATACTGCATATTTTTGGTATTGTGTACATATAACTTGTGTATATTTGCTATCCTCACTCTGAGGGTACACTCTGAGATACTTTGGCATATTGTCATAAAAATAAAGTACCTTTATTTTTAGTATAACTATGTATTGTGTTTTCTTATGATATTGTGCAAGTGACACTTGTGGTACTGTAGGAGCTTCACTCGTCTCCTAGTTCAGCCTAAGCTGCTCTGCTAAGCTACCATTATCTATCAGCCTATGCTGCTAGACACCCTATACTCTAATAAGGGATAACTGGGCCTGGTGCAAGGTGCAAGTCCCCCTTGGTACTCACTACAAGCCAGTCCAGCCTCCTACAAGTACTGTCGCCATCGTCTCCTGGGAGTGGTGGTATGCTCCCATGATGGAGGAGATGGCCTCGTGGAGAGTGGGTTCCCTGGGTCTGTTCCCCCTGTCGCACAGCAGCCCTCACAGTTCCCCTGTGTTCCTGTTCCTCTGTCCTCTGGACGATGTGCCCACTACCACTGCCACCAGGTCCCTGTTGTTGTTGGGGTGGTGGGTTAACCTGGGTGCCCTGTAGTGGTGGACACACCGCTGATTGACGTGTCCTGGGAACAGAGATATGGGCCCGCTGGGTGGGTGCTGTGCTGGTGTTCCCAGAGGGGGAAGGTCTGCTTTGGCCTGTGGCTTTCTGAGGGGAACCGACTGTCCCGAGGTCCCAGATGGGCCAGGCTGCTCATCTAGATCCAGGGAGACAGAGCTGCTGTCATCACTGTGGGCCTCTTCTGGGGCTGGAGTGGACATTTGTGGACCCTCCTGCACGGTGACGTGGCGTTCGGGTCCTGCAGGGGTATAAAAGTATGGTTATTGCATCTCTGTGTGCCATAGCGTGCAATTGGTGGGTGCCCGTGTACCCCTGTGCTTGCATTCCTGTGTGGGGGCTTTTGTGATGGTGGTTTGGGGGGGTGTATGGGTATGTGCAGTGGGCATGCTTAGGTGATGGGTGTCCATGCTTTGTGGTCGCATGCAGGGCTTGGTGTTGGGATGTGTGGGTTGTGATGGTGAGACATTTGCAAGGAGTAGGTGTGATGGGGGTGGGGGTGAGGGTGGGGGTATGAGTTGGCATGCTGGTGGGGTGGGGGGATGAAGTAGTGAAGATGAGACTTACCAGAGTCCATTCCTCCAGATACTCCTGCGAGGCCCTCAGGATGCAGGATCGCCAAGACCTGCTCCTCCCATGTTGTAAATTCTGGGGGAGGAGGTGGGGGTCCGCCGCCAGTCCGCTGTACCGCGATGTTGTGCCTGGATACCATGGAACGCACCTTCCCCCTCAGGTCGTTCCACCGCTTCCTGATGTCGTCCCTATTTCTTGGGTGCTGTCCCACAGCGTTGACCCTGTCGACTATTCTGCTCCATAGCTCCATCTTCCTGGCAATGGTGGTGTGCTGCACCTGTGTCCCGAAGAGCTGTGGCTCTACCCGTACAATTTCCTCCACCATGACCCTGAGTTCAGCCTCCGAAAACCTGGGGTGTCTTTGCGGTGCCATGGGGTGGTGTGGTTGATGTGTGGGGTGGATTGTGTGGTGCTAAGTGTGGTGATGTGTATTGGTGTGTAGTTTGAAGTGCGTGGTAATATTGCTGGGTGACAGTGAATTGCGCTTCTGGGTGCTCGGGTCTCTTTTCTCTGTGCGTGTTCACAAATCTCTAGGAGTGGGGGTTTGTGGGTGATGTGGGTGTGTGTTTTATATTGTATTGTGTGTGTGGGAGTGGTGTTTGTATGTGTATCAGGTGTGTGTACTTTGAATTGTCCAATGTGGCTGTGTTTTGTAAGTGTGTGTGTATTTTGAGCGTGGCAGTGTGTACCGCCAATGGATTACCGCGGTTGAAAGACCTCCGCGTGGATTCGTGTGTCATGATAGTGTGGGCGTATTTCTGTTGGCGTGACGGTGGAGGTTTGGTCATCGACAGTTTCTCGCTGGCCTTTGGTGTGGCGGACTTTTGTGGATGTCTGTATTTTGGCGGTTTGCCTGTTGTGGGTCAGAATGACCGTGGCGGTTTACCGCGGCTGCGGCAGTGTTATGGCAGTCTTCTGCACGGCGGTAAGTGCCTTTTACCGCCGAGGTTGGAATGACCACCTAAGTAACTTAGCACCCAACCTTCACCAGGTAGAGGTTAGACATATAGGTGACTTATAAGTTACTTAAGTGCAGTAGTAAATGGCTGTGAAATAACGTGGACTTTATTTCACTCAGGATGCAGTGGCAGGCCTGTGTAAGAATTGTCAGAGCTCCCTATGGGTGGAAAAAGAATTGCTGCAGCCTATAGGGATCTCCTGGAACCCCAATACCCTGGGTACCTCAGTACCATATACTAGGGAATTATAAGGGTGTTCCAGTATGCCAATGTGAATTGGTGAAATTGGTCACTAGCCTGTTAGTGACAATTTGGAAAGCAGAGAGAGCATAACCACTGAGGTTCTGGTTAGCAGAGCCTCAATGAGACAGTTAGTCATCACACAGGGAACACATACAGGTTACACTTATGAGCACTGGGGCCCTGGCTGGCAGGGTCCCAGTGACACATACACTAAAACAACATATATACAGTGAAATATGGGGGTAACATGCCAGGCAAGATGGTACTTTCCTACATTATGCCACCTTGGGGACCCCTCACTCAGCACATACACACTGCTTGCCAGCTTGTGTGTGCTGGTGGGGAGAAAATGACTAAGTCGACATGGCACTCCCCTCAGAGTGCCCTGCCAACCTCACACAGCCTGTTTCATAGGTAAGTCACCCCTCTAGCAGGCCTTACAGCCCTAAGGCAGGGTGCACTATACCACAGGTGAGGGCATATGTGCATGAGAACTATGCCCCTACCGTGTCTAAGCAAAACCTTAGACATTGTAAGTGCATGGTAGCCATAAGAGTATATTGTCTGGTTGTCTGTCAAACACGAACTCCACAGCACCATAATGGCTACACTGAAAACTGGGAAGTTTGGTATCAAACTTCTCACCACAATAAATGCACACTGATGCCAGTATGCACTTTATTGTAAAATACACCCAGAGGGCATCTTAGAGATGCCCCCTTAAAACATACCCGACTTCCAGTGTGGGCTGACTAGTTTTTGTCAGCCTGCCACACACCAGACATGTTGCTGGCCACATGGGGAGAGTGCCTTTGTCACTCTGTGGCCAGGAACAAAATCTGTACTGAGTGGAGGTGCTTCTCACCTCCCCCTGCAGGAACTATAACACCTGGCGGTGAGCCTCAAAGGCTCACCCCCTTTTTTACAGCTCCACAGGGCATCCCAGCTAGTGGAGATGCCCGCCCCTTCGGCCACTGCCCCCACTTTTGGCAGCAAGGCTGTAGGAGATAATGAGGAGAACAAGGAGGAGTCACTCCCCAGTCAGGACAGCCCCTAAGGTGTCCTGAGCTGAGTTGACTCTTACTTTTAGAAATCTTCCATCTTGCAGAAGGAGGATTCCCCCAATAGGATTAGGGATGTGCCCCCCTCCCCATCGGGAGGAGGCACAAAGAGGGTATAGCCACCCTCAAGGACAGTAGCCATTGGCTACTGCCCTCCCAAACCTAAACACACCCCTAAATTCAGTATTTAGGGGCCCCCAGAACCGAGGAAGATGGATTCTGGCAACCTAACGGAGAAAAAGGACTGCTGACCTGAAGCCCTGCAGTGAAGACGTAGACGACAACTGATTTTGCCCCAGCCCCACCGGCCTGTCTCCCTACTTCGAAGAAAAACTGCAACAGTGACGCATCCAACATGCTCCAGCGACCTATGAAGCCTCAGAGGACTACCCTGCATCTAAAGGACCAAGAAGCTCCTGAGAACAGCGGCCCTTTTCAAGAAACTGCAACTTTCTGCAACAAAGAAGCAACTTTTAAAGACCACACGTTTTCTGCCGGAAGCGTGAGACTTTCTACTCTGCACCCGACACCCCCGGCTTGACCTGCAGAAAACAAACACTACAGGGAGGACTCCCCGGCGACTGCGAGCCCGTGAGTAGCCAGAGTTGACCCCCCTGAGCCCCCACAGCGACGCCTGCAGACGAAATCCAGAGGCTCCCCCTGACAGCGACTACCTGGAACAAGGAACCCGCAGCCCCAAGGACCTGAAGGAACCGAACTCCAGTGCAGGAATGACCCCCAGGCAACCCTCTGCCTATCCCAGGTGGTGGCTACCCCGAGGAGCCCCCCCCTGTGCCTGCCTGCATCGTTGAAGAGACCCCCGGGATTGCCCGTTGATTCTTATCTGAAACCCGATGCCTGTTTGCACTTTGCACCTGGCCGCCCCTGTGCCTCTGAGGGTATACTTTCTGTGCCTGCTTGTGTCCCCCCCAGTGCCCTACAAAACCCCCCTGGTCTGCCCTCCGAAGACGCGGGTACTTACCTGCTGGCAGACTGGAACCTGGTCACACCTATTTCCATTGAAGCCTATGTGTTTTGGGCACCACTTTGACCTCTGTACCTGACCGGCCCTGAGCTGCTGGTGTGGTAAACTTTGGGGTTGCCTTGCACCTCCAACGGTGGGCTACCGTGGACCCAACTTTGAACCCTGTAAGTGTTTTACTTACCTGTGAACTTAACAATTACTTACCTCCCCCAGGAACTGTGATTTTTTGCAGTGTCCACTTTTAAAATAGATTATTACCATTTGTGTCAAAACTGCACATGCCATTGTGATTATTCAAAGTTCCTAGAATACCTGAGTAAAATACCTTTCATTTGAAGTATTACTTGTAAATCTTGAACCTGTGGTTCTTAGAAAAAACTAGGAAAATATATTTTTCTATATAAAAACCTATTGGCCTGGAATGAGTCTTTGAGTATGTGTTCCTCATTTATTGCCTGTGTGTGTACAACAAATGCTTAACACTACCCTCTAATAAGCCTACTGCTCGACCACACTGCCACAAAATAGAGCATTAGAATTATCTCTTTTTGCCACTATCTTACCTCTAAGGGGAACCCTTGGACTCTGTGCACACTATTTCTTACTTTGAAATAGTATATACAGAGCCATCTTCCTACATTGGTGGATCAGCGGTGGGGTACAAGACTGCATTTGCTGGACTACTCAGTCAATACCTGATCACATGACTAAATTCCAAAAATTGACTTTAGAAACTGCTTTTTGAAATTTGAGCTATTTTTCTAAATTTAAAAAAAAGTCCTGCTAGGGCCTTGTGTTAGTCTCTGTTAGTATTTCCTTTAGAGTTTAAAAGTTTTGTAAAAGTTTGGATTAAGTTCTAGAGATAGTTTTAGATTCTTAAAAATTATCCGAACTTTTAGAGAAATAATGTCTACTGCAGAAGAGATGGTGGTGGAGCTCAACCTCACCCCTTACCTGCATTTTAGGATGTCAGAGTTAAGGACTCTCTGCAAAATCAAAAAGATAAAAACTGGATCAAACCCTACAAAGTACAGCTCCAGGAGCTCTTGGCAGAGTTTGCTACAGACAACCCCTCTGAAGATACTCTTACAGAGGAGGAAGCAAGTGAAGCGGAGGACAATTTCCCACCTCCACTCCTAGTTAAGGAGACCAGGGATCCTCCAACCCTGACTCCACAAGTGATAGTCAGAGATGCTGCTTCTCCCACAGGGGAGTCCAACAGCTCTGGAAGTATTGAGGGCAGCCTCAATGAAGATGACCTCCTGGTAGCCAGGATGGCCAAAAGATTGGCTTTAGGGAGACAGCTCCAAGCCATAGAAAGGGAAAGACAAGAGATGGGCTTAGCTCCCATCAATGGTGGCAGCAACTTAAATAGGGTCAGAGAAAATACTGACATGCTAAAAATCCCCAAAGGGATTGTAACAACATATGAAGATGGTGATGATATCACCAAATGGTTCACAGCTTTTGAGAGGGCTTGTGCAATCAGAAAAATAAACAAATCTCACTGGGGTGCTCTCCTTTGGGAAATGTTCAATGGAAAGTGTATGGATAGACTCTTCACACTCTCTGGAAAAGCTGCAGAATCCTATGACTTCATGAAGGCTACCCTGATTGAGGGCTTTGGATTCTCAACTGAGGAGCACAGGATTAGGTTCAGGGGGGGTCAAAAATCCTCGAGCCAGACCTGGGTTGGTTTTGTTGACTTCTCAGTCAAAACACTGGATGGTTGGATTAATGGCAGTGGTGTACATGATTATGATGGGCTGTACAATCTGTTTATGAAAGAATACCTTTTAAGAAATTGTTTCAATGATAAACTGCATCAGCATCTGGTAGACCTAGGTCCAATTTCTCCCCAAGAATTGGGAAAGAAGGCAGACCACTGGGTCAAGACTAGGGTGACCAACACTTCCACAGGGGGTGACCAAAAGAAAGTGGTCACAAAGACTCCCCGGGGAAGAGTATTGAGACATCCAAGGGTAAAAGTAAAGAATCTTCTACAGGGCCCCAAAAACCTGCTCAGGAGGGAGGGTCCAAAGCCTCTTCACCATCCAATTTTGGGTACACGGGTAAAAACTTTGATTGAAAAAAAGGCCTGGTGTCGTAGCTGTTACCAGCAGGGACACCAAACTGGAGACAAGGCCTGTCCCAAGAAAGGTTCCACTTCTACTACTACTCCAGTCTCCAGGTGGGATCAACAGTGTGCCCAGAGCAAATCAGGGTTCACACTGAAGCTACATTAGTTTCTGAGGGTGGGGTGGACTTAGCCACACTGGCTGCCGGGCCCCCTAATATGCAGAAATACAGGCAGCAACTCTTAATCAATGGGACTAGTGTAGAAGCCCTGAGGGATACAGGTGCCAGTGTCACAATGGTGACAGACAAACTGGTTGCCCCAGGAAAATACCTGACTGGACAAACGTATCCACTCACCAATGCTGACAATCAGACTAAAGTACATCACATGGCTACAGTAACTTTAGAATGGGGAGGGGTCACTGGCCTGAAACAGGTGGTAGTCTCCTCTGCTATTCCAGTAGACTGTTCGCTTGGAATTGACCTGGAGTCCTCAGCATGGGCTGAGGTAGAACTCAAAACCCATGCAGCCATGCTAGGTATCCCTGAACTGGTGTGTGTCAAGACAAGGGCACAGTGCAAGGCTCAGGGTAAAAAAGAGGTGTTGGAGCCTGGAAGAATGGCCCAACCCTCCAAGAGAAAAGGAAAGAAGACTGGGGAACCAGCTTCAACACAGCAAAAGAAAAAGAACCTCTCTTCCCAAGAAGACGTTCTGCCCTCTGAGGGAACTGAGCCCATGGAGTTGGAACCTTATCAGGTTGAACTCTTAAGCCCATGGGGACCCACAAGGGAACAGCTATGTAAGGGGCAAGAAACCTTTCCCTCTCTTGAAGGCCTGAGGCAGCAAGCTGCTGAGGAAACAAAAGGAAAAGCCAATGGAAAACACATGGTCTATTGGGAAGATGGACTCCTTTACACTGAGATCCCAAACCTGGTGCCACTAGGAGAGTGGTAGTGCCTCAGGAGTTTAGGGAGTTCATTCTGACCTTAGCCCATGACATTCCACTCGCTGGGCATTTGGGACAAACCAAGGCATGGGAGAGGTTAGTCAACCATTTCTATTGGCCCAACATGTCCCAGAAAGTCAAGGAGTTTTGTGCCTCCTGTGCCACCTGTCAAGCCAGTGGTAAGACAGGTGGCCATCCAAAGGCCCCCCTCATTCCACTTTCAGTGGTGGGGGTCCCCTTTGAAAGAGTGGGAGTTGACACAGTGGGTCCACTTGAACCTCCCAGAGCCTCAAAGAATCAGTATATCCTAGTATTAGTGGATCATGCTACTAGGTGCCCTGAATTGAAGCAATTCCCCATAGGTCCACTACTGCCCCTGCAGTAGCCAAAGCACTCATTGGTATCTTTGCCAGAGTGGGATTTCCTAAGGAAGTGGTTTCTGACAGATGTACCAAGTTCATATCAGCATACCTTAAACACAAGTGGAATGAGTGTGGGGTGACTTACAAATTCACCACTCCATACCATCCACAAACCAATGGTCTTTTTGAAAGGTTTAACAAGACATTGAAGGGCATGATCATGGGGCTCCCTGAAAAGCTCAAAAGGAAATGAGATGTCCTCTTGCCATGTCTGCTTTTTCGCCTACAGAGAGGTGCCTCAGAAGGGAGTAGCATTTTCCCCCTTTGAACTTCTGTTTGGCCATCCTGTAAGGGTACCACTAGCTCTTGTGAACGAAGGCTGGGAGAGACCTCTTCATAAGCCTAAGCAAGATATAGTGGACTATGTACTAGGCCTAGGTTCCAGGATGGCAGAGTACATGGAAAAGGCAAGTAAAAACCTTGAGGCCAGCCAACAACTCCAGAAGATGTGGTATGACCAAAAGGATGCTATGGTTGAGTTTCATCCAGGGCAGAAAGTCTGGGTTCTGGAGCCTGTTGCTCCCAGGGCACTCCAGGACAGATGGAGTGGCCGTTACCCAGTGCTAGAGAGAAAGAGTCAGGTCACCTACCTGGTAGACCTAGGCACTAGCAGGACCCCCAAAAGAGTGATCCATGTGAACTGCCTCAAACTCTTTTATGACAGGGCAGATGTAAACATGTTAATGGTTACAGATGAGGACCAGGAAGCTGAGAGTGAACCTCTCCCTGATCTCTTTCCACTGACCCTAAAGATGGCTCAGTAGATGGAGTGATCTATTCAGACACTCTCTCTGGCCAACAGCAAGCTGACTGTAGGAAAGTCCTACAACAGTTTGCTGAGCTCTTTTTCCTAACCTCTGGTCAGACACACATGTGCACCCATGATGTGGACGCAGGAGACAGTATGCCTGTCAAAAACAACATTTTCAGACAGTCTGACCAAGTTAAGGAAAGCATCAAAGTGGAAGTCCACAAGATGCTGGAATTGGGAGTCATTGAGCACTCTGACAGTCCCTGGGCTAGCCTAGTGGTCTTAGTCCCCAAACCTCACACAAAAGATGGCAAGAGAGAGATGAGGTTTTGTGTGGACTACAGAGGACTTAATTATGTCACCAAGACAGATGCCTATCCAATTCCAAGGGCAGATGATTAATTGATTAATTGGGTGCTGCCAAATACTTGAGTACCTTTGACTTGACAGCAGGGTACTGGCAAATAAAAATGGCACCAGGATCAAAAGAAAAGACAACATTCTCTATACCTGATGGGCACTATTAGTTTACTGTGATGCCCTTTGGCTTAAAGAATGGCCCTCCCACCTTCCATAAGTTGGTGAATCACGTCCCTGCTGGCTTGGAGTCGTTTAGTGCAGCTTATCTTGATGATATTGCTGTCTTTAGCTCCAGCTGGCAGGATCACCTGGTCCACCTGAAGAAGGTGTTGCAGGCCCTGCAAGCAGCAGGCCTCTCTATCAAGGCATCCAAATGTCAGATAGGGCAGGGTACTGTGGTTTACTTGGGACACCTTGTAGGTGGAGGCCAAGTTCAGCCACTCCAACCCAAGATCCAGACTGTTCTGGACTGGGTAGCTCCAAAAACCCAGACTCAAGTCAGGGCATTCCTTGGCTTGACTGGTTACTACAGGAGGTTTGTGAAGGGATATGGATCCATAGTGACACCCCTCACAAAAAGTACCTCTAAGAAAATGCCCAAGAAGGTAAACTGGACTGTAGAATGCCAACAGGCCTTTGACACCCTGAAACAAGCTATGTGCACAGCACCAGTTCTCAAAGCTCCAGATTACTCCAAGCAGTTCATTGTGCAGACTGATGCTTCTGAACATGGGATACAGGCGGTTCTGTCCCGAACAAATGATGATGGCCTTGACCAGCCTGTTGCTTTCATTAGCAGGAGGTTACTCCCCAGGGAGCAGCATTGGAGTGCCATTGAGAGGGAGGCCTTTGCTGTGGTCTGGTCCCTGAAGAAGCTGAGACCATACCTCTTTGGTACTCACTTGGCAGTTCAGACTGACCACAGACTTCTCAGATGGCTAATGCAAATGAAAGGTGAAAATCCTAAACTGTTGAGGTGGTCCATATCCCTACAGGGAATGGACTTTATAGTGGAACATAGACCTGGGACTGCCCATGCCAATGGAGATGGCCTTTCCAGGTTCTTCCACTTAGAAAAAAAAAACTCTCTTGGGAAAGGTTAGTCTCATCCTCTTTCATTTGGGGGGGGGGGTGTTGTGTAAGGAAATGCCTCCTTGGCATGCTTACCCCCTGACTTTTTGCCTTTGCTGATGCCAAGTTATGATTTGAAAGTGTGCTGGGACCCTGGTAACGAGGCCCCAGTACCAGTGTTCTTTCCCTCAACTGTACCTTTGTCTCCACAATTGGCACAACCCTGTCACCCAGGTAAGTCCCTTGTAACTGGTACACCTGGTACCAAGGGCCCTGATCCCTGGGAAGGTCTCTAAGGGCTACAGCATGTCTTATGCCACCCTGGGGACCCCTCACTCAGAACATACACACTGCTTGCCAGCTTGTGTGTGCTGGTGGGGAGAAAATGACTAAGTCGACATGGCACTCCCCTCAGAGTGCCATGCCAACCTCACACTGCCTGTGTCACCCCTCTAGCAGGCCTTCCAGCCCTAAGGCAGGGTACACTATACCACAGATGAGGGCATATGTGCATGAGCACTATGCCCCTACAGTGTCTAAGCAAAACCTTAGACATTGTAAGTGCAAGGTAGCCATAAGTGTATGTGGTCTGGGAGTCTGTCAAGCACTAACTCCAGAGCACCATAATGGCTACACTGAAAACTGGGAAGTTTGGTATCAAACTTCTCACCACAATAAATGCACACTGATGCCAGTATGCACTTTATTGTAAAATACACCCAGAGGGCATCTTAGAGATGCCCCCTGAAAACATACCCGACTTCCAGTGTGGGCTGACTAGTTTATGCCAGCCTGCCACACACCAGGCATGTTGCTGGCCACATGGGGAACCTGCCTTTGTAAATCTGATGCCAGGAACAAAGCCTGTACTGGGTGGAGGTGCTTCTCACCTCCCCCTGAAGGAACTGTAACACCTGGCGGTGAGCCTCAAAGGCTCACCCCCTTTGTTACAGCACCACAAGGCATCCCA
Organism: Pleurodeles waltl; assembly: GCF_031143425.1. Lineage (NCBI taxonomy): Eukaryota > Metazoa > Chordata > Amphibia > Caudata > Salamandridae > Pleurodeles > Pleurodeles waltl. The sequence continues at coordinate 2,679,514 of NC_090442.1, read as the reverse complement.
GCTAGTGGAGATGCCTGCCCTCTTCGGCCACTGCCCCCACTTTTGTCGGCAAGGCTGGAGGAGATAATGAGGAAAACAAGGAGGAGTCACTCCCAAATCAGGACAGCCCCTAAGGTGTCCTGAGCTGAGGTGACTCTTACTTTTAGAAATCCTCTATCTTGTAGAAGGAGGATTCCCCCAATAGGATTAGGGATGTGCCCCCCTCCCTACCGGTAGGAGGCACAAAGAGGGTGTAGCTACCCTCAAGGACAGAAGCCATTGGCTACTGCCCTCCCAGACCTAAACACACCCCTAAATTCAGTATTTAGGGCCCCCCAGAACCGAGGAAGATGGATTTCGGCAACCTAAAGAAGAAGAAGGACTGCTGACCTGAAGCCCTGCAGTGAGACGGAGACGATATCTGATTTGGCCCCAGCCCCACCGGCCTGTCTCCCTACTTCGAAGAAAAACTGCAACAGCGACGCATCCAACAGGGTCCAGCGACCTCTGAAACCTCAGAGGACTACCCGGCATCTAAAGGACCAAGAAGCTCCCGAGAACAGTGGACCTGTTCAAGAAACTGCAACTTTCTATAACAAAGAAGCAACTTTTAAAGACCACACTTTTCCTGCCGGAAGCGTGAGACTTTCTACTCTGCACCCGACGCCCCAAGCTCGACCTGCGGAAACTAACACTACAGGGAGGACTCCCCGGCGACTGCAACCCCTTGAGTAGCCAGAGTTGACCACCCTGAGTTCCCACAGCGATGCCTGCAGAGGAAATCCAGAGGCTCCCCCGGACGCAACTGCTTGTAACAAGGAACCCAACGCCTGGAACCAGCACTGCACCCACAGCCCCCAGGACCTGAAGGATTCAAACTACACTGCAGGAGCGACCCCCAGGCGATCCTCTGCCAAGCCCAGGTGGTGGCTACCCCGAGGAGCTCCCCCTGTGCCTGCCTGCATCGTTGAAGAGACCCCAGGGTTTCCCCATTGATTCCTATCTGAAACCCGACACCTGTTTGCACTCTGCACCCGGCCGCCCTTGTGCCGCTGAGGGTGTACTTTCTGTGTCTGCATGTGTCCCCCCCCGGTGCCCTACAAAACCCCCTGGTCTGCCCTCCGAAGACGCGGGTACTTACCTACTGGCAGACTGGAACCGGGGCACCCCTATTTCCATTGAAGCCTATGTGTTTTGGGCACCAGTTTGACCTCTGCACCTGACCGGTGCTCACACCAAGAAGTGGTGCCTGGCACAGTAGAAAAGAGTTCAGAAAACTGACCCAGGAGATTTATGCAGTGGTCTTTCTGCTCAGCAGTAAGAAAATCTGCCAAAACTACACCTTCCACTAGAGCATCTTGTTCTGTGGAAGAGAAGAGATCAAGGAGAGGGTCACTCTCTTCTTCCTGTCCTTCATCTGTTGCCATGAGCAGGGTGAGATCAGCCCTGTCATAGTAGGGTTTCAGGCGATTGACATGGAGCACCCTAAGGGGACTCCTGGCAGTGCCTAAGTCAACTAAGTAGGTGACTTCACCCTTCTTTTCAACAATTGTGTGGGGTCCACTCTATTTATCTTGGAGTGCTCTTGGGGCCACAGGCTCCAAGACCCATACCTTCTGTCCTGGTTGGTACTGAATCAGAACAGCCTTCTGGTCATGCCATTGCTTTTGGAGCTCTTGGCTGGCCTGAAGGTTTTTACTGGCCTTTTTCATGTACTCAGCCATTCTAGATCTTAGGCCAAGTACATAGTCCACTATGTCTTGCTTAGGAGCTTTTAAAGGTTGTTCCCAACCCTCCTTTACAAATGTTAGGGGACCTCTTACAGGGTGTCCAAATAGGAGTTCAAAGGGGCTGAAGCCCACTCCTTTTTGGGGTACCTGCCTGTAAGCAAAAAGGAGGCAATGTAATAGGACATCCCATCTCCTCCGGAGTTTTTCAGGGAGTCCCATTATCATTCCTTTGAGGGTTTTGTTAAACCTCTCAACCAGTCCATTTGTTTGTGGATGATAGGGTGTGGTGAATTTGTATGTTACACCACATTCCTTCCACATGGCCTTAAAGTAAGCAGACATAAAGTTGCTACCCCTTTCTGATACTACCTCTTCTAGGAAGCCCACCCTGAAAAAGATTCCCAGGAGGGCCTTTGCCACTGCAGGAGCTGTAGTGGTCCTTAGAGGAATTGCTTCAGGATATCTGGTGGCATGGTCCACTACCACCAAAATAAACCTATTGCCTGAAGCAGTAGGAGGGTCAAGGGGGCCAACTATGTCAACCCCTACCCTTTCAAAGGGAACCCCAACCACAGGCAGTGGAATAAGGGGTGCCTTTGAGGTGCCACCTATTTTGCCACTGGCTTGACAGGTGACACAGGACTTACAAAATTATTTTGTGTCCTCTGACATTCTCGGCCAATGAAACAAGGGAACAAGCCTGCCCCATGTTTTCATTTGCCTCAAATGTCCAGCCAAGGTAATGTGGGCTAGAGTTAGGAGGAACTCTCTGTATTGCAGGGGAATAACCAATCTCCTGGCAGCTCCAGGTTTTGAGTCCCTTGCCTCTGTATACAAGAGGTTGTCCTCCCAGTAAACTCTGTGAGAGTCACTGACATCCCCATTTTGCTGTTTGACAGCTTGCTGTCTTAGACCCTCTAGTGTGGGACAGGTCTGCTGTGCCACACTCAGCTCCTCCCTGGCAGGCCCCCCTCCACCCAAAAGCTCAGCCGTGTCTACTTCCAGCTCCTCTGGTGAAGGTTCTGCACAGGGTGGACATTCTTCTTCCTCAGAAGTTGAATCCACTGTAGAGGGAGGGATAGTAGGTAGTGTTTTACCTTTACTAACCCTAGCTTTAGGGAGCACTTGGTCCATTGTTCCAGGATCCAAGTCACCCTGTCCTTTTTGCTTTTTGGCCTGAGACCTTGTCAAAGCAAAAATATGCCCAGGAATGCCCAGCATTGCTGCATGAGCCTCCAACTCCACTTCTGCCCAAGCTGATGTCTCTAAATCGTTCCCTAGTAGACAGTCTACAGGTAAATCTGAGGCAACCACAATTTTCTTTGGACCAGTAACCCCCCCCCCCCCAGATGAGATTCACAACAGCCATGGGGTGATTAAGAGTGTTGTTATGAGCATCAGTCACTTGGTACTGGTGACCAAGTAGGTGTTGTTCAGGGTGGACCAGTTTCTCTATTGCCATGGTAACACTGGCACCTGTGTCCCTGTAGGCCTGAACCTCAACACCATTTATTACGGGAAGTTGCTTGTACTTATCCATATTAAGGGGACAAGCAACCAAGGTGGCCAAATCAATGGCACCTTCAGAGACTAACACAGCCTCTGTGGTCTCCCTAACCAGACCAACCCCAACTAAATTACCAAAAGTGAGCCCAGCTACTCCCTTGGATTGGCTATTAGTAGGTTTTCTCCCACTACCACTGCTATTACTAGGGGCACTAGGTGTAGCAGTAGGGGTTGTAGTAGTGGCAGGCTTGGTGCTTTTCTTTGGACAACTGGCATCAGTTGTCCAATGGCCTTTTACTTTACATAAATAGCACCATGGTTTCTTTACTTGATTAGAAGAGGATTTGGGCCCACCACCCCCACCGGAGTGTTTTTGTGGGCCTGATGAAGAGACATTTTTAGATTTGTCCCCACCCTTGTCTGAAGACTTACCATCATTCGTCTTGCCATCCTTGTCACCCCCCTGTATGAACTGTTCTGTTCACTCTTGTTCTGACCCATTTGTCTGCCTTCTTTCCCAATTCTTGGGGAGAGGTCAGATCTGAGTCCACTAGATATTGTTGTAACAAATCAGACACACAGTTATTATGCTCTCTCAGGATTAAGTTATACAGGCTTTCATAGTCAGAAACTTTACTGCCATGTAACCACCCCTCCAAGGCCTTCACTGAATGGTCAACAAAGTCTACCCAGTCTTGTGAAGACTCATTTTTGGTTTCTCTGAACTTAATCCTGTACTGTTCAATTGTTAAGCCATAACCATCTAGGGGTGCATTCTTCAGAACAGTAAAATTATTGGCATCACTTTCCTTCACAGTAAAGAGCCTATCCCTACCCTTTCCACTGAAAGCTAGCCATAGGATAGCAGCCCACTGCCTTTGAGGGACCCCCTGTACAACACAGGCCCTCTCAAGTGCAGCAAACCACTTGTTAATGTCATCCCCCTCCTTGTAAGGGGGAACTATCTTGTGCAGATTCCTAAAATCATGCTCTTTTACAGGATTACTATCTGTAATACTGCTGCTGCCACCATGGGGTCCAAACCCCAACCTCTGCCTTTCTTTTTCTAAGTCAAATGCTTCCCTGTCTAGATCCAGCTGTTGCTTTTTAGGCTTCAGCCTGGACTCTTCCACTCTCAATCTATTGCAATCTATTGTGACTGTACATTGCTTGCGTATATTTGCTATCCTCATACTGAGGGTACTCACTGAGATACTTTTGGCATATTGTCATAAAAAATAAAGTACGTTTATTTTTAGTATATCTGTGTATTGTGTTTTCTTATGATATTGTGCATGTGACACCAGTGGTATAGTAGGAGCTTTGCATGTCTCCTAGTTCAGCCTAAGCTGCTTTGCCATAGCTACCTTCTATCAGCCTAAGCTGCTAGAAACACCTCTTCTACACTAATAAGGGATAACTGGACCTGGTACAGAGTGTAAGTACCCCTTGGTACCCACTACAAGCCAGGCCAGCCTCCTACAATCACCAGTACTCTGGGACCCCTCTCATCCTGACGAGCATGGACCCTAGAACACAGGTGGTAGAAACAAGTGACCCAGACTGTCCAGTGGTCCAACTGTCCAAATTTGGAAGAGATAAGTCCGTGCCTCCCCTCTCCAGACAGTAATCTTGTGCTCTGTGTGAACTGCAGCTGAAAGGGCTTCTGTGCACATTTACAAGGAATCCTTCGTGCACAGCCATGCCCACGTCCCCAGCACTCTGTCCTGCATTGCTCAACTCCTTGAGTTTACCTCCGGCTTCGTGGGAACTTCTTTTGTAGTGTTGAGACAACTGCTGTGTTCAGTCTTCTTGAACCCGTGTTCAACTACTCATGTGTGTGCTACCTTCTTGAGGATGTGTTCTCTATGTTGCTGAGGGCCCCCTCTGTCTCCTCTCCCAAGTGGCGACATCCTGGTCCTTCCTGGGTCCAGTCAGCACCCTTTTTTTCCAATGGTAACTCTTGCAGCTAGCAATACTTGTTTGCAGTATTTTGCCAAAGAAACAACTCTGCATCCTCCAGCGGGACATCATCTGGATGAAGGAGAAGTTCCTAGCACCTTTTGTTGTTGCAGAATCTTCAGCTTCTTCCATCCAGAGGCAGACATTTTGCACCTTCATCTGGGTTTTAGTGGGCTCCTGCCCCCCTGGACACTTTCACGACTCTTGGACTAGGTCCCCTTTCTTTGCAGGTCCTCAGGTCTAGGAATCTGTCTTCAGTGTTTTCAGTCTGTTGTGGTCTATGCAAAATCCACTATCACGAATTTAGTGTGTTTCTGGGGAAATAGTATTTGTTTACTCCTACTTTCCAGGGTCTTGCGGTGAGGTATCTTGGACACCCTTAGTGTTTTCTTACACTCCCAGTAACCCACTACACACTACACTAGCCTAGGGGTCCATTGGTGGTTCGCATTCCACTTTCTTAGTATATGGTTTGTGCTGCCCCTAGGCCTATTGCATCCTATTGTATTCTACAGTGTTTGCACTACTTTTTGACTGTTTTAGTTACCTGATTTTGGTTTGTGTGCATATTTTGTGTATTTTACTTACCTCCTAAGGGAGTATATCCTCTTAGATATTTTTGGCACATTGTCACTAAAATAAAGTACCTTTATTTTTAGTAACCCTGAGTATTGTCTTTCTTATGATATAGTACCTATATGATATAAGTGGTATATTAGGAGCTTTGCATGTCTCCTAGATCAGCCTAAGCTTCTCTGCTATAGCTACCTCTATCAGCCTAAGCTGCTAGAAACACCTCTATTCTACTAATAAGGGATAACTGGACCTGGCACAAGGTGTAAGTACCATCAGGTACCCACTATAAGCCAGGCCAGCCTCCTACAGGGGGTAACCTGACTGCCAACCAAAGACTCCATTTCTAACTTACATTAGTATGCACAATTAGATGCAAGAAAAGCCAGAAAACAGAGCAATTAGTGAAAATCACAATAGTTAGAAATGGGCCTAGTGGGAACACAAACCATATAATAAGAAATTGAATGCGAAGGTCCAGTTCCCACCTAGGCAAGTGTAGTGTGTCGTGGGGCGCTGGGAGTGTAAGAAAACACCACAGGTAAGTACGAGAACCCACCCCAGAGCCCAGTAAAGCAGGAGTCAATCACAGGCACTTTCATAATACGCACAAAAAAACGAGAAAGAAGATTGTGGAAGAACCAGAAGAGACTGCAAGACGCCAACAATGGATTCCTGGACCTGAAGACCTGCGGAAGAAGGGTACCAAGTCCAAGAAGCACTGAAGAGTCCGGGAAGAACAGGAGGCCCTGCTGACCCAAAAGAAAGTGCAAAATTGTAACCACAGGTGAGAAGACAAAGTCAGTACTGCACCCAAGAAGACAGACAAACGTTTCTGGTTGGTACAGAAGATGTCCAACTCCGAATGGATAATTGCAGTCTGGTTTGCGTTGCTGGATTCCGCCAACAAGCCTTGACAAGTTTGCGGTTGGAGGAAAATGGCACTCCCCGGGAACAGGAGGGACCTGGCGGACTCCAAACAGGAGCGGGAGTCAGAGGGGGCTCTCAGCATCTCAGAGAGGCCTCAGAAGACCAGGCAGGACCCACAAAGAAGGTGTCAAAGGACGCCCACACAGCACTACACAAAAGGATCCCACGCCGCTGGAGAAGCATGCAGGAGGCTGTGCTTCACAGGAAGGAGTGCTGGGGGCCGGAGCTTCACGGTGCATGAAAGACATCATGGGAAGATGCCAATGACCCTTAGCAACTGCAAACATACAGTTCACCGGGGTACTGTCCTGCATGGGGAGGATGGTTCTTACCTCCACCAAAGTTGTACAGTAGGTAGATCAGGACTGTTGGGACCACTACAGTTCACCACCCATGATGCTGGATCCACGCACTTCATCAGGAGAGGGGATCCTCCCCACTGGTCCTGCTGCAAAGAGGTGCCTGCTGAAGCAGGGGAGTGACTCCTTAACTCCAAGGGAGATTCCTTCAGGACTTACAGTGCAGGCTGAAGACGCCTGTCCTTGGAGGATGCACGACCAGTGAAACAGTTGCAGTTGCTAGCAGGAGCTAAAGATACAATGTTACAGAAGGATTCTTGCTTCTTTGTTGCAGTGTTGTACAGTTCCTGGAGGCCCAGTAGCAAAGTTCTTTGGTAGAAGATGAAGTAAAAGCTGGAGTCTTGCAATTTGAATCTGAGGAAACACCCAGAGGAGAGACCCCAAATAGCCCTGAAAGCAGCACTGGTCACCTACACAGGTAAGCACCTATCAGGGGAGGGCTCTGATATTACCTGCTGGCACTGGCCACTTAGATTCTCCTAGAGTTCCCTACCACCTTGGAATCCAAGATGGCAAAACCCAGGAACCATCTGGAGGAGCTCTGAGCATCACCCCTGGGGTGGTGATGGACAGGGGAGTGGTCACTCCCCTTTCCTTTGTCGAGTTGCATGTCAGAGCAGGGACTGGGGGTCCCTGAACCGGTGTAGACTGGACTATGCAAGGAGGACACCATCTGTGCCCATCAAAGCATTTTCAGAGGCTCTGGGAGGCTACCCCTCCCATGCTTGTAATACCTATTTCCAAAGGGTAAGGTGTAACACCCCTCTCCAAAAGAAAATCCTTTGTTCTGCATTCCTGGGCTTGAGGTTCTCAAGCAACAAGATGGCAGAAACCTGTCAGTGGGGTGGCAGCAACTGGGGCTGTCTGGAAAACCGCAGAAGAGTGGTATGGCAGTACTGGGAGTCCACTGTGGATCCAACCAATACTAGAATCAGTATTGGGGTATAATTCCGAGATGTTACATGGCCATATTCGGAGTTACCATTGTGAAGCTGTACACAGGTATTAACCTATGTACAGTGCACATGTAAATGTGTGTCCTCACACTCACAAAGTCCAGGAAATTGTCCTGGATGACGTGGGGGCATCTCTGATAGTGCAGTGGTGTCCTCATACACAGGTACTCTGCACCCAGCCTTCAGCCTGACATATGAGTGACCTTGTGCAGTGTCTATGGCAGTGAAAGGGTGCATGCACCATTTCACAAAGGCTTCAATGGCAGTCCTGTAGAAACCTTTGCATGGGCTCCCTATGGGTGGCAAAAGAAATGCTGCAGCCCATAGAGATCCCTGGAACCCCAATGCCCTGGGTACCTATGTACCATAGCCTAGGGACTTATAAGGGGGCACCAGAATGGCAATTATCAGTGGGATACTGTGTTAAGGGAAAGAGGACACCAAAGAATAATAGAAAAAGAATAGAAAAGGGGGGACTAGTCAGATCAGTGTTAACTGAAACAGACTGTGGTGAAGAGGCTAAAAATAACAACGACAACAAGAGAAATATCAAGATAAGGGTCCATATTAGCGGGAAAGAGAATAATAAGAACCAGAATAGCAAGACTAACAGTAACGATAATATGAACAACATGAATAACAACAACACCAATCAAGGCGGGGAGGAAGGGGGAAAATAGGGGAGGAAGGGAGGATAACTATATGGTCGGGGTGCAAGGGCATTGTGGAGGTAGGCAGGGGTGGGGAGCACCTTCAGTCAAAGAGGAAAGGAAGGAGGGTAAGGGCAATCTGATTTGAAGCTTGTGGCTATATCCCTTGTCGAGGAATCATGCGGATAATCTAACATCTGGGTATCCAGAAAAGGGGCCCAGGTATACCTCTGCCTTGTCTTGTAGGCTGAATATAAGTCGCTCATGGGTGGGGGCTTGGTTCATGGCTGACAACCACTACTCATGGGAGTGGGGTGTTGCAGCACACCAGTGTCTAAGTATGCAGAGTTTGGCTGTTGCTAATGCAGTATGCAGGAGGCGCGATTACTGGTGGGAGAGACCTTGGATATCACCTGTGTCATGCAGGAGGAGAAGAGGGCGGGTAAGGGAGGGTTGTAATGGCAAAACCTCCAGTAATGTGTTCCCCACTACCTTCAAGTAAGGTTGGATAGTCGGACAATCATTGAGTATATATAACAAGTCACATCGGGGGTGGGGACAATGCCAACTGGTCACATGGTATAGGAGCCCCGCAGCTCTTAGTTTCTGGTGGGGTCCAGTACCATTCATGCAATGTTTTGAACAGACAGAATTTAAGGCGAGCCTCATGAGCTCACTGACCTCATGCCACCATTAGGTCAGCCCAGTCGTCTAGATCATATTCCTGTTGTAGATATGCCAGCCACTTAGTTTTGAGCACTACAAAGAGGGGTAGGGAGAATAGATGATGGTTTAGCATGTTATGCATGCCCGATACTACTCCCTGAAAGGAACCGTCGGTTTCAAGGTAGTAGAGTACTGGTGAGCAGTGAAGCACCCATGGGCAAACTCCCATTCGGCGGCAGAGACAGTGTTGAAGCTGGAGGAATCGCCACAAGTGATGTCCAGGTAGGTCAAATTCTTCCTGAAGAGTCGCAAACGATTCCCGTTGGCCAAAAGTTGATCAATATGTAAAATGTCCTTGCTCCGTCCTGTCTCCCAATTGATTGTTTCTCTCCCTAATAACAAGCCAGCATTATTCCACAGAGGGGCATGTTCATGGAGCCCTGGATCCACTCCTAACAAGCGGTTTGCCATTCTCTACAAATTCAGCTTGGTTTGGATCATGGGATGGTCTGTCTAGGCAGGGTACCTCCTGCTCTGTAGAGCATATTGAGGCAAGGTAAGGAGTGTGAAATCATGCGTTCTGTTTTAACCCACAAAAGTGGGTCTGGAACATCTGGGAGCAGGAAGACAAGCGTGGGAGAGATGTAACTCTAAGGTGTAATGTTCTACAGAGGGCAGACCCAACCCGCCGCACCCACGACGCGCTAATAGTGTGGCCTTGGGTAACCTGGGGTGCATTCACCCCCATACAAAGTCATGTATGTGCCTATCAACCTCTCTAAGTGTAGGCAGGGGGATTTGCAAGGGCAACATTCCAAGAACATAGAAAAGGTAAGGTCACCATGCAGACCTTCTGCACTCTCCCCCACAGATAGAGGCCTAATTGGGACCACTTGTCAAAGTCCCTCTTCATATTGATAAGTAGTGGCTCTAGGTTGTCTGCCACCATGCGTTCCAAGCCCTTATTGATGAATATACCCAGGTACTTAAGACGGTACTCCTTCCACTGAACTGGGAAGTCCTGTACGGCCGAGCAGACTGTCACAGGGACATAGGGAGCACTTCACTTTTATCCCAATTTATTTTGTACCTCAAAAGAGATTTGAATTCGACTAGGATCGGCCAAAGTGCTGGGAGCAAGCGGGTGAGGTCTGTGAGTGTTAACAGCATGTCGTTGGCATATAAGTAGATGGTGGAGCGGCTGCCAGGGATTGATATGCCAGAGATGAGGTTTGATCTACGGATGAGAGCAGCCAAGGTTTACAGCGAAATAGAAAGAGCAGTGGGGACAGGGGGCAGCCTTGTCGAGTTCCTCTCCTAATTGGGAAAGCATCAGAAAGGAATCCCCCACAATTAACTTGTGCCGTCAGTGAGTCATATAGCAAGCAAGCGTACCTTGTTAATCAATCCAGTCCCTAACACAAATTGCTTCAGGGTTTCAAAAAGATACCACCATTCTATTCTGTCGAATGCCTTTTCGACATCAAGGCATAGGGCGAGGGCCTCCTCCCATAAGACTCGGGCAGCCCATAGAGCATGCAACAGAGTGGGAAGGTGGTTCACGGAGGAGCGGCTGGGTACAAACCCCACTTATGTGTGGTGAATAAGGGACGGTATTACCTTCTTGAGGTGGATCGCCAGTATACCTGCCAATATCTTTATATCTCCGTAGCTGCCACATGAGAGAGGGTCTTTCCCAGGTTTAGGTAAGACTGCTATAGACGCCCTAATGGAAATAAGACTCAATGCACCCGTGTGCTCCGGTCCGCAAAAGGCTTCATACAGGGAGTCCACAGTCTCTGCTCTAGTCCATTTACAGAATTCTACTGAGAACCCATTGTCGCCTAGGGCCTTATGATAGGGGAGTTTAGAAATAGCTTGTGTAATCTCTGTTTTACTTATTTCTCCTTCTAGAAGTGTCCTGCCTTCCTCTGTAAGGCTAGGAATATGTGCTTTTTCAAAGAACACAGAGAATTTATTGTGATCTTTTTCCGCTTTGGAGTACATAAGGTCTGATAGAATCTTCCGAATACGTTAGCGATGTTCTGGGGGTGAGTAAGAAGCATGCTATCAGGGTCACATTTGGCAGGTATGGCCAGCGCTGCTTCTCGTTGGCGAAGTTCGGCAGCCAGTAATGGTCCTGCATTTTCCCCGTGTTCTTAGTGTCGCCCTTTCATCCGCTGAAATGCGTGTTCCGCCTGGGAGGTATAAAGAGCATTCAATTCCATTTTGGCCTGTTTGAGACTTCAGCGGATGGGGGGGAGGGAGTTGCAGTGTATTTGCAGGTACATGTTGCTATTTGTTCTTCTAAGGCTTGCTGGCGGGAACGTCTCTGAGCGTTAGCAATGGCAGCGTCTCTCATGAACTGCCCCCTTATCATAGCTTTCGCCGCTGCCCATAAGGTCTGCGGAGAAGAGACCAAACCTTTATTGTTGCCCAAATAATTGGTGACATGGGAGCTGAGTTGTTTTTTCCCTTGTGGTCTGCGATATCGCGAGATGTTCAGATGCCATGGTTTGCGTCCTGGGGTAGCTAAGCCCAGATCCATTGCTAATAGTAGTGGGGAGTGGTCCGATAGCGCTGCTGACAATATTTGGGATTCCTTGAACCATGGGACCAGCTATGAATAACGAGAAAGTAATCCAGTCTAGATTGTGTACCATGAACCAGTGAGACATAGGTGTACTAGCGATCAAGCGGGTGGGAGAGATGCAATGATCCGCCAATCCCTGGTCTGAGCGTATGTCCCCAAAGAGCGCCCTGTCCGTATTGTTACCCACGTCCAGACTGCCCATGCAATGGAGTACAGCATCGCATGTCAGCTTCCAGTCACCATCAAGAAGATATTGCAAGGCCCCAATCTCCGTTAAGAGGCGATTGCGAGAGAGGAAGAAGAGATGTTTGGAGCCGTAGAGGCATATATAGAACCTATACAGATTATATGGGCACCTATTCTAAGGTTAGTGAGGACATACCGGCCTTCGAGGTTGGTTCATGTCAAAAGTACCTTGAATTGTAAGGACCAGTGGATAAGGGTCACCACCCCGCATTTTCTCCCGGGCGCCGGGTTCTCTGGTCTGAGCCGACTTGGTCCTCCTATAGAGCACTCAACCCACCCAGTCCCTGAGGAGTTTCTCTGAATCCTGTGGGGAAGGATGTGTTTCTTGCAATACAGCAATGTCTGCACATTTGGATTGCAGATCGGTCAGGACTTTCTTTCTCTTGATGAACTGTGTAAGACTATGAATGTTCCACGAGAGAACCGTTAGCGGAAGGGAAGATCCCATGCTAGTCAGGCGCATCAGGTCGCTGTGCACAGTGGTCCCTCGCTTTGCCATTGCAGCTGGGAGCGATGTGTACTATAGGAGAGTCAAAGTAAAAGTAAAAGTACAGGGGAGCGCTGGTGGGGGAATGGGAACCCCTTGTCGGTTAAAGAAAAGGGCAGACCAAACCAAGAGTGGAGAAAGAGGGGGAGAGAAGAAAGAGTAAGATGCAAAAAAGATGTGAAAAATAGAATTGAATAGGGTAGAAAGGGAGAAGTAAGGGCCGAAAGAGAGGAGAAGGACAAAGAAGAAGGGGAGGTATATAAGTATTCTGCAAGGAAATGGACCTGGGATAGTTTGGGAACCGAGGTAAGCACCTCACAAAATCTAAATCCTGTTGAACTACTGGTCAAAACCTGCATAGTCTGCAAGCCAGACAAGCGCATGGGGGATTGGAGGGGAGGCCCGCAAACGTAGCGAGGGTGTAACAACACAAGCCTCTATAGCTGGGATGATCAGGGGGAGTGTAAGGGGGTGTGAGGAGGGGAGGAGGGGGGAGAGGGAACGACCGCTGTGGAGAAAAAGGGGGGCCAGTGATCCTCTGACAGTAGATGGGAAGTGCGTCCTTAGGTATCTGCTCGCTTGTGGTCCGACGCAGGAAAAGGGAGGCCATCCGAGGAGGTAGCTTTGGAGACAGTAATGCAATTATAATGGAGGAGTACTCCTGATATCAGTGTCCCCCTCCCAAGGATTGTGAGCACCGGTACTCCAAGTCACGCCCACAGCATGAGTATCTCTACACATTCAGTATCTCTACATCAGCATCAGCTATAGCATTGGTCTTTCCTACTACTCACCTGCCTGGGCACCCCCTGAAGGACAGTATGCATCACTAGACGCAACACTCAGAAGGGTCACAGTAGCTCTAACTGGGAAGAGGGCTAAAATTGCAAGATCATCAATAGCATTATATATCCTTTGTAAAACATTAGCTACATACCCACAGCTACCATGAGGACAGATTCAAAACTGTAATGTAGTGGGATCAACAGCAGGTTAAATCACGAGATTCTCTCTTTGTGTCTACCATGTGTACAAGAATAAGAACAATAAGAACAACAACATCCATGTCATCATCAAAATCGACAGCATCCGATAGAAAGGTGCAGAATACTTAGCCGTCCGACGAGTGCACATTCCTAGCGTCAATACAGGGAATTTCAGCTGTGGCAGTTTCATATAAGGTCATGTGGAAATGCACAGTCAACAGGTAGGAGGAGCTAACAGTTTTCAAGGACTAACAGCTGCAGACCTTACTGAGCATGTGCGAAAGTGGGAGATGCTAAATATAACTTGTCACTAGGAAGATTTTCAAGAGTAGTTAACAGAAAGGTAGGACAGAGCACATGGTGAGCACATGGCAGCATGTGGCAGAGAAAATGGGTACCATTTATACAAAATGGATTCTGCAAAATGTTCACAATAGTTACTAAATACAAGATGTCTTCTGCTACTGCTTAATCTAATCGAACCCTTTCAGCATTAGCTGAAGACATTCGTCTTTCTTGGATAATCTAAATATTCATCTTGTATATTTATGCTCATCATTTCAGCTATTTCCTTATCTAACATATATTGTGCTTTCATTTCTGTAATATTTCCTTTGGTAGGCATACAAGCAGTAATACACATGGAGCAGAACATTGGACCACACTGAATACAGATATAGCATGTGAAAAATATTGCAATCATTACACACACCTGACCATCCAACAGGTAGTTGGAAGGTCCATAGTTACCACAAACAAAATATGTATTATGTGAAGCTGTAAAACGACTATTATTTACACCCTCAATCAAGGTACAATCGCTTATCCCCACTGGAATTCACCCAATGCTACGTATACATAAATCTGCTTTAGTTTTTGTAACAGAAATCACAAATTATTCTTACTTGTCAGAGTCCCTTATATTTGTGAAGACATATGATATTGAAACATTGTGTGAGAAAGTAGCCTCTTTCTAGCCTTGTTACCCCCACTTTGGGCCTGTTTGTGAGTGTATGTCAGGGTGTTTTCACTGTCTCACTGGGATCCTGCCAGCCAGGGCCCAGTGCTCATAGTGAAAACCCGATGTTTTCAGTATGTTTGTTATGTGTCACTGGGACCCTGCTAGTCAGGACCCCAGTGCTCATAAGTTTGTGGCCTATATGTATGTGTTCCCTGTGTAGTGCCTAACTGTCTCACTGAGGCTCTGCTAACCAGAACCTCAGTGGTTATGCTCTCTCATTTCTTTTCAAATTGTCACTAACAGGCTAGTGACCAATTTTACCAATTTACATTGGCATACTGGAACACCCTTATAATTCCCTAGTATATGGTACTGAGGTACCCAGGGTATTGGGGTTCCAGGAGATCCCTATGGGCTGCAGCATTTCTTTTGCCACCCATAGGGAGCTCTGACAATTCTTACACAGGCCTGCCACTGCAGCCTGAGTGAAATAACGTCCACGTTATTTCACAGCCATTTTACACTGCACTTAAGTAACTTACAAGTCACCTATATGTCTAACCTTTACCTGGTAAAGGTTAGGTGCAAAGTTACTTAGTGTGAGGGCACCCTGGCACTAGCCAAGGTGCCCCGACATTGTTCAGAGCCAATTCCCTGAACTTTGTGAGTGCGGGGACACCATTACACGCGTGCACTACATATAAGTCACTACCTATATGTAGCTTCACAATGGTAACTCCGAATATGGCCATGTAACATGTCTAAGATCATTGATCATGGAATTGCCCCCTCTATGCCATCCTGGCATTATTGGCACAATTCCATGATCCCAGTGGTCTGTAGCACAGACCCTGGTACTGCCAAACTGCCTTTTCTGGGGTTTCACTGCAGCTGCTGCTGCTGCCAACCCCTCAGACAGGTTTCTGCCCCCCTGGGGTCAAGCCAGGCTTGTCCCAGGATGGCAGAACAAAGGACTTCCTCTGAGAGAGGGTGTTACACCCTCTCCCTTTGGAAAATGGTGTGAAGGCAGGGGAGGAGTAGCCTCCCCCAGCCTCTGGAAATGCTTTCATGGGCACAGATGTGCCCAATTCTGCATAAGCCAGTCTACACCGGTTCAGGGGACCCCTTAGCCCTGCTCTGGCGCGAAACTGGACAAAGGAAAGGGGAGTGACCACTCCCCTGACCTGCACCTCCCCTGGGAGGTGTCCAGAGCTCCTCCAGTGTGCTCCAGACCTCTGCCATCTTGGAAACAGAGGTGCTGCTGGCACACTGGACTGCTCTGAGTGGCCAGTGCCACCAGGTGACGTCAGAGACTCCTTCTGATAGGCTCCTTCAGGTGTTAGTAGCCTATCCTCTCTCCTAGGTAGCCAAACCCTCTTTTCTGGCTATTTAGGGTCTCTGTCTCTGGGGAAACTTTAGATAACGAATGCAAGAGCTCATCAGAGTTCCTCTGCATCTCTCTCTTCACCTTCTGCCAAGGAATTGACTGCTGACCGCGCTGGAAGCCTGCAACACTGCAACAAAGTAGCAAAGACAACTACTGCAACTCTGTAACGCTGATCCTGCCGCCTTCTCGACTGTTTTCCTGGTGGTGCATGCTGTGGGGGTAGTCTGCCTCCTCTTTGCACTAGAAGCTCTGAAGAAATCTCCCGTGGGTCGACGGAATCTTCCCCCTGCAACCGCAGGCACCAAAAAGCTGCATTACTGGTCCCTTGGTTCTCCTCTCAGCATGACAAGCGAGGTCCCTCAAATCCAGCAACTCTGTCCGAGTGACCCCCACAGTCCAGGGACTCTTCAGTCCAAGTTTGGTGGAGGTAAGTCCTTGCCTCACCTCGCTAGACTGCATTGCTGGGAACCGAGACTTTTGCAGCTACTCCATCCCCTGTGCAATTCCGGCGGAAATCCTTTGTGCACAGCCAAGCCTGTGTCCACGGCACTCTAACCTGCATTGCACGACTTTCTAAGTTGGTCTCCGGCGACGCGGGACTCCTTTGTGTAACTTCGGGTGAGCACCATTTCACACATCCTTTTAGTGCCTGTTTCTGGCACTTCTCCGGGTGCTACCTGCTTCTGAGAGGGCTCTTTGTCTTGCTCGACATCCCCTCTACCTTCTGGTCTAATTTGCTACCTCCTGGTCCCTCCTGGGCCACAGCAGCATCCAAAAACACTAACCGCATGATTTGCAGATAGCAAGGCTCGTTGGCGTTCTTTCGGCGGGAAAACACTTCTGCACGACTTTCCACGGCGAGTGGGATCCGTCCACCAAAGGGAAAGTCTCTAGCCCTTTTCGTTCCTGCAGAAACCTCAGCTTCTTCTGTCCAGTAGAAGCTTCTTTGCATCCACAGCTGGCATTTCCTGGGCATATGCCCATCTCCGGCTTGCTTGTGACTTTTGGACTTGGTCCCCTTGTTCCACAGGTACCCTAGATTGGAAATCCACAGTTGTTGCATTGTTGGTTTGTGTCTTTCCTGCATTATTCCTCTATCACGACTTCTTTGTCTTTGGGGGAACTTTAGTGCACTTTGCACTCACTTTTCAGGGTCTTGGGGAGGGCTAATTTTCTAACTCTCACTATTTTCTAATAGTCCCAGCGACCCTCTACAAGGTCACATAGGTTTGGGGTCCATTCGTGGTTTGCATTCCACTTTTGGAGTATATGGTTTGTGTTGCCCCTATCCCTATGTGTCCCCATTGCATCCTATTGTAACTATACATTGTTTGCACTGTTTTCTAAGACTATACTGCATATTTTTGGTATTGTGTACATATAACTTGTGTATATTTCCTATCCTCTCACTGAGGGTACACTCTAAGATACTTTGGCATATTGTCATAAAAATAAAGTACCTTTATTTTTAGTATAACTGTGTATTGTGTTTTCTTATGATATTGTGCAAGTGACACTTGTGGTACTGTAGTAGCTTCACACGTCTCCTAGTTCAGCCTAAGCTGCTCTGCTAAGCTACCATTATCTATTAGCCTAAGCTGCTAGACACCCTATTCACTAATAAGGGATAACTGGGCCTGGTGCAAGGTGCAAGTACCCCTTGGTACTCACTACAAGCCAGTCCAGCCTCCTACATTGGTTGTGCAGCGGTGGGATAAGTGCTTTGAAACTACTTACCACTCTTGTCATTGTACTTTTCATAAGAGAAAAATATACAAAACAAGTTCAGTGAGTGTACACATAACTAAAAAGTTTTGCATTTCCTCTTTTCACTCTTTTCTAAAGTGCTGAAAAGTACTTCTAAACTTTCAAAAAGTTCTTAAAAGTTTAAAAAGTTTTTTTCTGTCTTTCTAAAAAGTTCTGAAAACTTTTTTTCTCTTTTTCTATCACTTTAACTCTCTCTAAAAATGTCTGGCACAGGCCAAAATGTTGATCTGTCCAAACTTGCATATGACCACCTTAGCTGGAAAGGAGCAAGGAGTCTCTGTGTAGAGAGAGGTTTGAGTGTAGGGAAGAATCCTTCCTTGGAATTGTTGCTTAATATGCTTAGAGAACAAGATAAGGCCATAGAGGCCACATCTGTTGAAAAAGTAGCAAATGGTTCCCAATCTGATCCAGGGACTCCCCCAGGAAAAGATTCAGGAAAGAAAGTTCCTAGCCTGCCCATTACTAGACAGTCTAGCATAGTTGGTAATGATGAAGAGCCACACCATACAAATAGTGTTGTCTCACATCATAGCAAAAGCATTTATTCTCAACACACTGGTAGTGATGTTTCTGTTAGCCAAGCTGTTAGGGTGGCTTCTGTAAGGGACAGGTCTCCTTCTGTTCATTCTTCTGTGTCAAAGAATGTCCCTCCCACCAACCCTGATGACAGAATGTTAGAAAGGGAACTCAACAAGTTGAGAGTGGAACAAACCAGACTGAAGCTTAAAAAGCAACAGCTGGATTTGGATAGACAGTCTTTTGAACTAGAGAAGGAAAGACAGAAGTTGGGTTTAGATACCCATGGTGGCAGCAGCAGTATTCCCCATAGTCATCCTGCAAAAGAGCATGATTCCAGGAATCTGCACAAGATAGTTCCCCCTTATAAGGAGGGGGATGACATTAACAAGTGGTTTGCTGCACTTGAAAGGGCCTGTGTTGTACAGGATGTCCCTCAAAGGCAGTGGGCTGCTATCCTATGGCTATCATTTAGTGGAAAAGGTAGGGATAGGCTCCTTACTGTGAAAGAAAGTGATGCCAATAATTTCCATGTTCTTAAGAATGCACTCCTGGATGGTTATGGCTTAACCACTGAACAATACAGGATAAAGTTCAGAGAGACCAAAAAGGAGTCTTCACAAGACTGGGTTGATTTCATTGACCATTCAGTGAAGGCCTTGGAGGGGTGGTTACATGGCAGTAAAGTTACTGATTATGACAGCCTGTATAACTTGATCCTGAGAGAGCATATTCTTAATAATTGTGTGTCTGATTTGTTGCACCAGTACTTGGTGGACTCTGATCTGACCTCTCCCCAAGAATTGGGAAAGAAGGCAGACAAATG
This sequence comes from Pleurodeles waltl, assembly GCF_031143425.1. Classification (NCBI taxonomy): domain Eukaryota; kingdom Metazoa; phylum Chordata; class Amphibia; order Caudata; family Salamandridae; genus Pleurodeles; species Pleurodeles waltl. The sequence continues at coordinate 2,660,434 of NC_090442.1, read as the reverse complement.
GGTCAGAACAAGGGTGAACAGAAAAGTTCATACAGGGGGTGACAAAGAGAACAGTAAGAAGAAAGATGGTGAAAAATCTCAAGATAAGCATGGGGATAAGGGTAAAACCAAAGATCCCACTTCAAATCTTAAACACTCTTCAGGGGGTGGGGATAAAACAAATTCTTCCTCTTCTTCTCAACCTACACAATTTAAAAAGCCTTGGTGCTTTGTGTGTAAAAATAGAGGCCATAGGCCAGGGGATAAGTCCTGTCGAGGTAAACCCCCTGAACCTACCACCACTAATACATCAAGCTCTAGTGCCCCTAGCAGTAGTGGTACTAGTGGTGGGACTGCTGGCAACAGTCAAGTTAAGGGTGTAGTTGGGTTCACTTATGGGTCCATAGTAGAAACTGGGGTAGTCACTCCCAAGACAGTTTCTGTCACACCTAGTGGCATTGGCCTTGCCACACTGGCTGCTTGTCCCCTTACAATGGATAAGTACAGGCAGACAGTTTCAATAAATGGTGTTGAGGCCTTGGCCTACAGGGACACAGGTGCCAGTATCACTTTGGTGACAGAAAACCTAGTGCATCCTGAACAACACATCATTGGACAACAGTATAAGATTATTGATGTCCATAACTCCACTAAGTTTCTTCCCTTATCTATAATTCAGTTTAGTTGGGGTGGAGTTACTGGCCCTAAGCAGGTGGTAGTATCACCTAGCTTACCTGTAGACTGTCTCTTAGGTAATGACCTAGAGGCCTCAGGTTGGGCTGGTGTAGAGTTTTATGCCCATGCAGCCATGCTGGGCATCCCTGAGGAATTGTTCCCTCTCATTTCTACTGAAATGAAAAAGCAAAGGAGAGAAGACCTGAAAACTCAGGATCCCTCTCCATCAACAGGTAAAAAGGGTATCACAGTATCCCCTAACCACCCTACCATTCAGGATACCATTCGTGTGGTGGGAGAAACCTCTCCTGGGGTGGCACCTGTTCCAAGGGAATCATCAGCTGTCAAAGCTGGACTCCCTGAGGTAGAAGTACCTCTCTGTGGGATAACTAACATTGGTGAGAAGAAGAGCATCATTTTAGTTAACATGGAGCATCCCTCCAACCCTCCCAGAGAACCTTTAGTGCAGAAACCCTGCACTGCCTCACAACACTTAGGACAGCATCCCTGCCCTAGTGTGGAGCTCATAGGACAGCATCCCTGCCCTGCTCCAACTCAAGAGAAACAGCATCCCTGTTCTATCTTCCAGCCATATGGACAAAGTTTTTGCCCAGCTATGGCTTTTCTGAGACAGCATCCCTGTCTGGCATTTCCATCACTGCAAATAGGTTCAGTGGACAATTCCCACTGCTCTAAACTAAAACATATTGATAGAAACTCTGAAAATACATCTTCACATTGTTGCTTAGCTAAAAAACTTCAAACAGGGTGGTTTACATCCCCACAGGGAAGTAACCATATAGTGGATGATAAAGGGAGTAACCAGTCTATTGCAGAGCTACTCTCTACTTATCACCACTTAGACAATAAAGTCTCAACTGGCCAAGGTTAGCCTTATTGTCCTTCGTTTGGGGGGGGTTGTGTGAGAAAGTAGCCTCTTTCTAGCCTTGTTACCCCCACTTTTGGCCTGTTTGTGAGTGTATGTCAGGGTGTTTTCACTGTCTCACTGGGATCCTACTAGCCAGGGCCCAGTACTCATAGTGAAAACCCCATGTTTTCAGTATGTTTGTTATGTGTCACTGGGACCCTGCTAGTCAGGACCCCAGTGCTCATAAGTTTGTGGCCTATATGTATGTGTTCCCTGTGTGGTGCCTAACTGTCTCACTGAGGCTCTGCTAACCAGAACCTCAGTGGTTATGCTCTCTCATTTCTTAAAAATTGTCACTAACAGGCTAGTGACCAATTTCACCAATTTACATTGGCATACTGGAACACCCTTATAATTCCCTAGTATATGGTACTGAGGTAACCAGGGTATTGGGGTTCCAGGAGATCCCTATGGGCTGCAGCATTTCTTTTGCCACCCATAGGGAGCTCTGACAATTCTTACACAGGCCTGCCACTGCAGCCTGAGTGAAATAACGTCCACGTTATTTCACAGCCATTTTACACTGCACTTAAGTAACTTATAAGTCACCTATATGTCTAACCTTTACCTGGTAAAGGTTAGGTGCAAAGTTACTTAGTGTGAGGGCACCCTGGCACTAGCCAAGGTGCCCCGACATTGTTCAGAGCCAATTCCCTGAACTTTGTGAGTGCGGGGACACCATTACACACGTGCACTACATATAAGTCCCTACCTATATGTAGCTTCACAATGGTAACTGCGAATATGGCCATGTAACATGTCTAAGATCATGGAATTGCCCCCTCTATGCCATCCTGGCATTATTGGCACAATTCCATGATCCCAGTGGTCTGTAGCACAGACCCTGGTACTGCCAAACTGCCTTTTCTGGGGTTTCACTGCAGCTGCTGCTGCTGCCAACCCCTCAGACAGGTTTCTGCCCCCCTGGGGTCAAGCCAGGCTTGTCCCAGGATGGCAGAACAAAGGACTTCCTCTGAGAGAGGGTGTTACACCCTCTCCCTTTGGAAAATGGTGTGAAGGCAGGGGAGGAGTAGCCTCCCCCAGCCTCTGGAAATGCTTTCATGGGCACAGATGTGCCCAATTCTGCATAAGCCAGTCTACATCGGTTCAGGGGACCCCTTAGCCCTGCTCTGGCACGAAACTGGACAAAGGAAAGGGGAGTGACCACTCCCCTGACCTGCACCTCCCCTGGGAGGTGTCCAGAGCTCCTCCAGTGTGCTCCAGACCTCTGCCATCTTGGAAACAGAGGTGCTGCTGGCACACTGGACTGCTCTGAGTGGCCAGTGCCACCAGGTGACGTCAGAGACTCCTTCTGATAGGCTCCTTCAGGTGTTAGTAGCCTATCCTCTCTCCTAGGTAGCCAAACCCTCTTTTCTGGCTATTTAGGGTCTCTGTCTCTGGGGAAACTTTAGATAACGAATGCAAGAGCTCATCAGAGTTCCTCTGAATCTCTCTCTTCACCTTCTGCCAAGGAATCGACTGCTGACCGCGCTGGAAGCCTGCAACACTGCAACAAAGTAGCAAAGACGACTACTGCAACTCTGTAACGCTGATCCTGCCGCCTTCTCGACTGTTTTCCTGGTGGTGCATGCTGTGGGGGTAGTCTGCCTCCTCTTTGCACTAGAAGCTCCGAAGAAATCTCCCGTGGGTCGACGGAATCTTCCCCCTGCAACCGCAGGCACCAAAAAGCTGCATTACCGGTCCCTTGGGTCTCCTCTCAGCACGACGAGCGAGGTCCCTCAAATCCAACAACTCTGTCCAAGTGACCCCCACAGTCCAGGGACTCTTCAGTCCAAGTTTGGTGGAGGTAAGTCCTTGCCTCACCTCGCTAGACTGCATTGCTGGGAACCACAACTTTTGCAGCTACTCCGGCCCCTGTGCACTTCCGGCGGAAATCCTTTGTGCACATCCAAGCCTGGGTCCACGGCACTCTAACCTGCATTGCACGACTTTCTAAGTTGGTCTCCGGCGACGTGGGACTCCATTGTGTAACTTCGGGTGAGCACCGTTTCATGCATCCTTGTAGTGCCTGTTTCTGGCCCTTCTCTGGGTGATACCTGCTGCTGAGAGGGCTCCTTGTCTTTCTCTACATCTCCTCTACCTCCTGGTCTAATTTGCGACCTCCTGGTCCCTCCTGGGCTACAGCAGTGTCCAAAAATGCTAACCGCACGATTTGCAGCTAGCAAGGCTTGTTGGCATTCTTTCGGCGAGAAAACACTTCTGCACAACTCTCCACGGTGAGAGGGATTGGTCCACCAAAGGGGAAGTATCTAGCCCTTTTTGTTCCTGCAGAAACCTCAGCTTTTTCTGTCCAGTAGAAGCTTCTTTGCATCCACAGCTGGCATTTCCTGGGCATATGCCCATCTCCGACTTGCTTGTGACTTTTGGACTTGGTCCCCTTGTTCCACAGGTACCCTAGATTGGAAATCCACAGTTGTTGCATTGTTGGTTTGTGTCTTTCCTGCATTATTCCTCTATCACGACTTCTTTGTCTTTGGGGGAACTTTAGTGCACTTTGCACTCACTTTTCAGGGTCTTGGGGAGGGCTAATTTTCTAACTCTCACTATTTTCTAATAGTCCCAGCGACCCTCTACAAGGTCACATAGGTTTGGGGTCCATTCGTGGTTCGCATTCCACTTTTGGAGTATATGGTTTGTGTTGCCCCTATCCCTATGTGTCCCCATTGCATCCTATTGTAACTATACATTGTTTGCACTGTTTTCTAAGACTATACTGCATATTTTTGGTATTGTGTACATATAACTTGTGTATATTTCCTATCCTCTCACTGAGGGTACACTCTAAGATACTTTGGCATATTGTCATAAAAATAAAGTACCTTTATTTTTAGTATAACTGTGTATTGTGTTTTCTTATGATATTGTGCAAGTGACACTTGTGGTACTGTAGTAGCTTCACACGTCTCCTAGTTCAGCCTAAGCTGCTCTGCTAAGCTACCATTATCTATCAGCCTAAGCTGCTAGACACCCTATACACTAATAAGGGATAACTGGGCCTGGTGCAAGGTGCAAGTACCCCTTGGTACTCACTACAAGCCAGTCCAGCCTCCTACACATTGTCCGGTTGATACTTTTCCCATTCCCATTTAGTTCCTTTGGCTTGGGGATACCCATCATTGCCTTGGTAGCATACTTTATTAAGGCGAAAAAGAAGTCCGCCCTCTGTACGTTTTCCAGATGCAAACAAAAGCGTGTACCAAGCTTGACAAGAACCATTGTGTGAAAAAGGAAGAGGAATGAAAGGTGTTCCTCCTTTCTTTTGATGCGCAGGTATCATTCCACATACCCAAGGTAGTATTTGTAGCATTATGAGTATGATACAACATCTGAATGAAAGTATTATTGAAGCACGATTGACGGTGCTTCTGCTCCTGATAGGGAAGCGTAAAGTAATAGTGATCCTCTGGTACTGGAGTAGTGGCAACAAAAAACTCATGAGCAGGAGCCTTCTTTTCAACAAACCAAGTGATTGTTGCTGTAACCACAAAAACAACAACAAACCCCATAGTACTAATTATCAGTTTGTTATTAATTTTAGCAACAGTGATAATCAACCCTTTTAGAAATGAATTAAAAACAATCGTTGGAGCTCCTATCCCTGGGCAGCCGCTGATTTCTTCACCACGGGCTAAGACGGGTGTCACTATTCTAATGCATGGCTGATCCCCCCCCCTTGCCACATTGGCTCTCCATTTCACTAAACCAGGGCGGTAGCTCAACCAGTTTTTTTAAAAAAAATGTCAGATTCTTTCCACGGTCTCAAATTATATCGCGACACTCCAGAAGTCTTATGTTCCGGGAAGACTTCTGCAGATTCGTCTGGTGATATAGCACGGCCTTTCTCCGTAGTCAAAATCTCTCGATGATCGGTCAGCACAGCAGGTTCCACCAAGGTAGGTAGCACTCTCTTGCAGTGAGTACTATGGACCCAATTCTTTTGGTTCGTCACTCAAACTGCTGTCCTTGTCGCAAGGAGCACTTGTTCTGGGCCTCGCCACCTTGGTTCCAAGCTGCTTGATCTTTCAAAGTACTTAGGGCCAGATGTAGGAAAAATCCAATTTGCGAGTTGCAAATTGCGAGTCATTCCGATTCGCAATTTGCAATTTGCAAATTGGTATGCAGAACGGTGTCTCAGACACCTTCTGCAACTCGCTATGGGGTCGCAATGACCCACCTCATTAATATTAATGAGGTGGGTCGCTAATTGCGGCCCCATAGCGAGTCTAGGCACTCGCAAACATGGAGGCCTGCTGTCGTCAGCAGACCTCCATGTTCGTGACTGCTTTCAATAAAGCAGTTTTTTTTTTTTTTAAGTGTAGCCCGTTTTCCTTAAAGGAAAACGAGCTGCACTTAAAAAAAAAAACGAAACCTTTAGTTTCGGTTTTTTTTTCAGGGCAGGCAGTGGTCCCTTGGACCACTACCTGCCCTGAAAAAAATGTTTTGGGTCCATTCACAAACTGGAAGGGGTCCCGTGGGGACCCCTTCCAATTTGCGAGTGGGTTACCATCCACTTGAAGTGGATGGTAACTGCAATACCCTTTGCGACCGCATACGCGGTCGCAAAGGGTATTGCATTCCACTCCAAATTGCAAATAGGAAGGGAACACCCCTTCCTATTTGCGATTCTGAAATGCATATTGTGAGTCGGTACCGACTCGCAATATGCATTTCTGCATAGGGAAACGCGTTTAGCGACTCGCAAACGGCAATTTTTGCCGTTTGCGAGTCGCTAAACGTTTCCTGCATCTGGCCCTTAATCATCACCTGGTCACCAGGTCGGAGTTCATGGCCTTCACCTGTAGATCTGTCAGGAAGTGCTTCTCGAACCTGTTGATGAATAGAAACCAAATTGTCGGTTAACTGTACCAACTAATCACTCATCAGGACACAAGGTACATCATATACAGATTTTGGCTTGGGAACTCCCCAAATGTTCATTGGCCTCCCAAATACTACTTCGTATGGGCTAAGGCTGAGTCTAGAGTGTGGCACTGACCTAATAGACAATAATGCCAATGGTAATGCATCCAGCTAAGTTCAGGATGTGGAAGCCTGTATCTTCGCTAACTTCAGCTTCAAAGTAGCATTATACCTTTCCACCAACCCTGCTGATTGTGGGTGAAAAACCGCATGGAATTTCTGTTTGATCCCTAATCCTTTCAGGACATACTTAATAACTTCCCCAACAAAATGAGGTCCGTTATCATTCAATAAATGTCTTCAAACACTAAACCTAGGGAAAAATTATTTCAAAAGCACCTTCGCTGTGGTAATGGCAGTATTATCCTTTGTGGGGTACGCCTCTATCCATTTACTTAAGGCACATACCACCACAAAGACATACTTTAAATTGTTGCAGTGTTCAAGCTGAATATAATCCATTTGTAGAACTTCAAAAGGTGCAGTTGGTGTAGCATACCCTCCCGCAGGAGTACGTGTCCCTTTTCCATTGTATTGGATTGGATTGGATTGTATTGAAAACAGATCAAACAAGACTGTACTACTCTCTTAGCTGTACTGGAAATTTCTGGATGCTCCCAAACTTGCGTAAGCAACTTTGTTATTGTTGAAGCTCTAACATGTGCCAGCCCATGTGCCATCTGAACCATAGGTTGTACAAAAGCTATAGGCAATTTCCATTTATCCATCTGCTTATTCCGCTAACAGCCCTCATCATCCAATTCTCCTTCTTCAGACCATTGCTCACGTTCTTTCACAGAAACAGATTTCTGTATATCTAATACGTCTTGTCTAGCATTATGCCAACATTCAGCTTGTGACTTCACTACATACATAGAAGTAGTACTTCGCTGCATCGCAGTCTCACGTGCTACGTGGTCTGCAAGAGCATTACCTTGCCCTATCTTATCGGTCACTTTCTTATGTGCACTACATTTCACAATAGCTAGTTTCTTTGGATATGTCAATGCAGTCAAGAGGTTATGCACTAATTCTCCGTGCATTATCTGCATCCCGTGGGATGTGAGAAAACCTCTCTCCTTCCAAAGCAAACCAAAATCATGAGCCACTCCAAAAGCATAGCGGCTGTCTGTATAAATGTTCACACATCAGTCAGTACTAAGCTCACATGCTTGTGTCAAAGCTATTAGTTCAGCTGCTTGAGCTGACTTCTGTGGTATACAAGATGTCTCCACTACCGTGTGTATTGTGGTGATTGCATATGCAGCTGAGGTCGTACCATCTGGCAACTTCAAACAAGACCCATCAACCCACAATTCCCTGTCTACATCTGGAAGGGGAGTGTCTTGTAAATCAATACAACCCTTTGTCTGTTCTTCAGTAAGGAATATACAGTCATGTGTTTCTTGTGACTGAGGCTGAGTCACCGTATATGGCAACAAAGTAGCTGGATTTAGTGTTGCACATCTCTTCAGTGTAATGTGAGGAGCCAGCAATGTCAATTCATCTGTCCATGGGAGGGGCATTGGAGTATCTTTAGTCAAATGTGCTAGCAAAGGTTTGACAATGTGTGAAAACCCTAATATCCATTGCCTACAAAAAGAACTAAGACCAAGGAATGCATGAGCATCTTTCTGAGTAGAGGGTACTGGTGTGTCTAAAATTGCTTGAATATGATCTGATGTAAGTGCACGGCCCTCCTTAGACAAAAGGTGACCTAAATAGGTTATCCTTGGTCTACAATATTGCAATTTATTTTGTGACACTTTATGATGGTGGAAAGCAAGAAAAGAAAGTAAGGACAAAGTACACTTTTCACATTGCTCAGGGGTATCAGCTGCCAACAAAATATCATTGACATATTGTATGAGAGCCACACCTTCAGGCAAAACAAAAGAATCAAGGTGTCCAAATTCATAGTACAAGAACTAATTGCTCCCTCAACTTCCTCATAGAAGGCGGCTGGATTTTTCCGCGGGTCAGGTAATGCTGTTTTAAGTGCCATTACATCTGCCTTATTCCAAGGCGTATACACCTAATTATAAATAAAATAACCCTTAGCATCAACAGAAGTTTCATCATCACTTGTACCCAATCCTTTAGGAGGAACATACAAAGGCGCAGCCTCCCGCATTGCTTTCGCTTGAACTATCATTATCTTATCTGTTCCAAAGATGGAAGCTTGCACCCCACCGGTCTGAGATGTCCGTGCAACTACGTCCACGGCCCTTTTCTCCTCTCGCAAACAGTCTGCTGCAACACATAATTTCACCAAACGCCTGATTGCATCAGTCACCTGGGAGAAAACAAAAAGACCACCACGCATTTGCTTATGATCAGCTGCAACATCATCGGGCTCTAACTCATCAGAATATTTCCGAAATAGGTCAATAACTTCTGAGCCAAATGCCGCAGTAAAATATAGCTGCTCCTTTTCCATTCACCCCTTTATGTTGTCTAAAAGTTCAGAAGCAGAGACAACGCTACGAATTGTCATCAGGCAACATAGAGCGACTGTCTCTCATCTTCTGTTGCTCCGAACTGGAGACCTTAGCTAACTCATGAGGGGCAGAAGGAACGACATACGGAGGTGGAGGGCGATCTAATAACAATAAATCATCATGTGGTTTATTAAGGATAGGATAGAGAGGTTGCCTAACGGTGTATTGGCCAGTTACCTGTAATTTACGTTCTTTCTCTTCTATCGCCTTTAAGTCATTTCTTTCTTTCTCTCTCATTTCCAATGCTTTTACATATACATTCTTCCGTTGCTCTTTCTCAAGTAAAGCTTGCTCACGCTTCACTCGTCCACGCACTTCTTTCTCCCACATTCATACACAGTCAAACATATCTTGCCTAGACTTCGCTTACACATACATTGTTCCACATACTCAATCTTTCGCAAATCAAATGACCCATGCATAGGCCAACGTAACTCAGGATCCGCACTAGTATATTTATTCCATAATGTGCTGTAAATTATAGAAGAAAGACCATGTTTAACATACATATCTCTATTGGGTGTCCCCTCTGGGGGTGACGGTTGTGATTCTTCCAGTCTCAAATTGGTACCATTACAAAAGCAACACATCCTACGAAGTGCGCTAAAAACAGGCATGCCAAAAATAGTGCAGAATATGCAATATTATAATCAAAGTAGCACTTAAGGTGCAGTTCAAATCAAAATTACATTGGAGAAAATTCTCCTCATTACCTGCCTATATAAATTGCAATTTATATATCAATTCAAAGGACACAAATTGACTAGTCACCCAAAACACGAGAGCCACAGTAAGTAGTGCTAAACTACATTACCAAACAAAGGCATAAAAAACGCACAGCAAGTGCGGTAATACAGCTTTTACCAATCACAGGGTTTCCAGGTTCCAACTGCCAAGTTCTAAAATCAACCAAATGGTCACTGCATGACGAATGAACAAAAAGGATCTCAGTCGAGGACCGGCGCCACCTGGATGGTCAAGTCAGAAGGAAGGGAAAAACGCCGTGGTTGCCAAGACTCGGGTCTCCTCAGGCATTGATCGTCCGCAGCGAAATCGCAATCCTTTGTCGCAACCAATCCGTTGGGCATCCGAGTCGCCGATGAGTCCCAGTTCGGGCGCCACTTTGATGAAGTAAGCCTCAGCAAGGCCTACTAGTGCAAGGGGTTCACCTTTCTCTGCACGAAGTCCTCAGACCATGTAGGAAGAAGTTGGCACAGAAACTGAAATAAAAGACAAAGGGGGTCATTCCAAGTTTGGCGGGCGGCGATTGCCGCCCGCCAAACTTACGCCGCCAATTGGCCGCTCCGCGGTCAAAAGACCGCGGGGGCCATTCAGACTTTCCCGCTGGGCCGGCGGGTGCCGGCCAAGGGAGCGCCCGCCGGCCCAGCGGGAAAGGCCCTGCAACACAGAAGCCGTCTCCGAATGGAGCCGGCGGTGTTGCAGGGGTGCGACGGGTGCAGTTGCAACCGTCGCGATTTTCACTGTCTGCTATGCAGACAGTAAAGATCATGCTGGGGCCCTGTTAGGGGGCCCCTGCACTGCCCATGCCATGTTCCCGAAACAGGCTGGCGGGAAGGGGGTCGGAATCCCCATGGCGGCGCTGCTTGCAGCGCCGCTATGGAGGATTCTCCCAGCCGGGGCTAATCCTGCGGGAAACCGCCGGACCCGGTTTTCCGACCGCGGCTTTACAGCCGCGGTCGGAATGGGCAATGAAGCACCGCCAGCCTGTTGGCGGTGATTCCGTTGCCCGCGGCCCTGGCGGTCTTGGACCGCCAGGGTCGGAATGAGGGCCAAAGTTTATTAACCTCATGAGGTGGTACTACAGTTCAAACAGCACCCTTTGGTAATGTCTGAAGTAGCACACTGAACTGAGAGAGCATGGTACTTTTATACCCACGCAGGAGCTAAAAGGAGGTGGTACAATTATAGAAGCAAGACTTCTATACGTATAAGGTCATGTGAAAATGCACAGTCAACAGGTAGGAGGAGCTAACAGTTTTCAAGGCCTAACAGCTGCAGACCTCACTGAGCATGTGCGAAAGTGGGAGATGCTAAATATAACTTGTCACTAGGCAGATTTTCAAGAGTAGTTAACAGAAAGGTAGGACAGAGCACATGGTGAGCACATGGCAGCATGTGGCAGAGAAAATGGCTGCCACGAATACAAAATGGATTCCGCGAAATGTTCACAATAGTTACTAAATAGAATATGTCTTCTGCTAATGCTTAATCTAATCACTGCTAAACTACAGCACTGGGACAGAGCTCTTTCCCTAAATCTGTTGTGATGCTTGGCACAATTGGATACACTCTTAAATACCCCTATAAGTCTCTAGTAAATGGGTACCCCAGTACCCATGGCAAGGGATATTAAGAGTAGGCCCCTGGGGGCAGATGCTCTGATTGTCCCACCCCAAGGGCCCTGCACCTAGATGCACCCAGCACTGCCATTGCACGCTGAGTGTTCAGTGGCAAACCTAAAAGACAAACTAAACATGTCACACTCCCTGTGTGCCCTGTCCACCATACACTGCATATATTATGGGTAAGACACGCCTCTGGCAGGACTTCCAGCCCTAAGGCAGGGTGCACTATACTGTATGTGAGGGCATAGCTGCATGAGCAGTATGGCCCTACTGTGTCCTTGCCACACCTAGGACATAGTGAGTGAACCAAACAGCCATTTTAAATGCATGTACTGGATACTGGTCAAACACGAGTTTCCCAACTACATGATGGTTACTCTGCACCTGGGTTGTTTGGTATCAAACAACTCAGAATGATAAATTCAAACTGGTGCCAGTATTGGATTTATCCCTAAATGTACCCAGGGGTCACCTTAGAGGGGCCCCCTGCAAAAGCTAACCCTAACTGCCAGAGTTGCTGAATGGTTTCATCCAGCCTGCCACTCCAGACACTCAATATACAAACCTGGGGGAGAGCCATGGCTCTCTGGTTTGTAAGACAATGCCCTCCCTGGGTGGAGGAGCTAAAACCCCCTCCCTCAGGAATGTGGAACACCCTGGCAGTGAGCTTCAAAGGGCTACAGCCCCTGAAACTCGAGCCCCCAGGCCTGCTGCTAGCAGCAGAGGGGTTCCCCCCTTGTAAACACCTACTTCGGACGAGAGACAGGGCGGGAAACCAGACAAAGGGTTTTAGGAGTGGCCTCACTGGTCATGCACCACCCCTCAGGGCTTGCATGTGAAGTGGACCTTCTGAATCAGGAATGGAGGAAAACAACCAATGAGGTTTCGGGAAGTGACCCTTCTCACACGAAGTGGTCACTGTAGTGGGTGTTGCCACCCAAGGGTAAGTGTCCTATTGGACACTACCATGTTCCCCCCCAAAATGCCCACTAAATTCAGTATTTAGTGGGCTCCCCTAGACCAGGATTTTAGATTTGAAAAGGATCCCCAGATGAACGGAAGACCAGCACCAAAGAACCCACCAGGGCGAGAACAGAGGACCTGCTGTACCAGAAGAGGCACCAAGACCCATGCTTGCTGCACCAGAGTCCCAACAATCGCGACTGTGGAAGAGCTGACCACTAGACTGACCCCAAGAAACCCCAGGGGACCTCCAGGCTTCAAGGATCAGCCCAGATCTCCCTCCTGAGTGGAGGCATCACTCAAGAAAAGCACGAAACCTGCAAAGGACGAACAAACCAGTGAGACTCACTTCACTGAATCGCCAATTTCTCTGCGACCCGAAGTCACATCCAGACCCAACAACACACCAATGACTGCCCAGATGTGCCCCACAATTGTACTAAGTTTGGTGGTGGTGCACCCCCTAGTGGCCGAGATACAGCAATACCCTGGGTACTGGTCAGTTGACATCAGACCAGTAGAAGACCATCTCCCACGGAGCTGAAGAGGAATCCCCAGTCAAGGGACTTCAGGAACACTCCAGACCTCTGACCAGAGTGCCCCCATTGTCCTGCAGGTCACCCACAAAGAGACTCACCTCCAACTCCAGTGGACTTTGTTGCACACAGCATCCAAGACCTCCAAAACGCCCTGCACCTGGCCGCCCGGGCCTCGCATCGTGGGATCTGCTATGTGCTCCTGGTCCCCAACCCCTTGCAACCTCATCAGCCCAAGGGGACCCCCAGGCACCAACTTTAAATCTGCAAACCAGCTCATTTTCCAAATGGCCCATGCAGGTAGCCCTGTGCCAAGAACTTTTCCAACGCTGCTCCCACCGGAACCAGGAGCTGCCCGAGACTCTCCAGCTGGCACGAGGTGCCCACCAACTACTGCGACCACCCTGCAAAAGAAGAGACTTGTAACACAACTGTGCGATTTGTATGCATTTTTAAAAGTGACTGCCTATTGATTCCTATGGTGCGTAATTACGCACAGAAAAACTAACTTTATTAAAATTTTGAAAAGTCATAACTTAAAAAGTACTTAACGTATTCTAAAGATTTTAATCTTAAAATGTATATAAAAGTCTGAAGTAATTGTATAAATTCCAGTCTCGAGTTATTAATTGAGTGTGTGTGGTGCATGATTGAATTTGTGAGTACAGAAAATACTTAGCACATCTCCTGGATTAGCCTAACTGCTCGAACAGCGACCTTAAAAATTGGAGCTTTAGGTGTTCTAATTTTTACCTCTGGAAACCAACGTGTGGTTGCCTAAACCCGCTGCATAGTGTGCTTGGTTTTGCACACTGCATAGTAGGCCAGCCTCCAACAGTGATTCACATGCGAGCCAGTTCAAAGAGGCCAAATTTGATATTCATGTCTCTTAGTTGTGGCCGAAGGGCCAGATACTCTCTCTGCTTCTCATTGGTTTCAAGGGAGAAGTCTGCGGCTACTCGGATTGCGTTCCCCTCCATACTGTCCAGACCTTGTGCTCTGGCCGCTGTAATACCCTGACATGCTTGCTCGTGGCGGAGGAAGCATGCAATGATTGTACACAGCATTCCTGAGTCTGCTTTATAGATGGGGCCGATTCTGTGGGCCCGTTGGAACTCCAGTGCCAGGGAGAAGGCAAGACCTGTGAGCTCAGGTAGGAGATTCCTGAGATAGGCTCTGACATCTGTGCCTTCCTTGCGTTCCGGTATGCTGAAAAAATGAACAGTGTCCCTCCGGCTCTTGGCTTCCAGGTCCATAAGTTTAGCACAAAGGAATTGTAACTCTGACTCATGCACCGGCAGCACTGCAAGGTGGCCTTCAACTTATGTAAGGCGATGGTCTAGGTTCATGACCTTGTCGTGAAAGCTGGCGATGTCCGACCAGATCGAATAAGAGGCCGTAGAGAGGTCTGTGATCTTTGAGTCCAAGGATTCCAGGCGGCAGCCCACTGCTGCGATTTCCTGGAGAATGCGCTCCATGGCAGTGTCTGAGCATGTATCAGGTGCAGAGGCCATGGAGCCGGGAGCCGTGGGAGCATTAGGTGAGGCCATGGGACCAGGGAGGGAGATAGCTTCTGAGAACAATAGATGGCGGGTGTGTTTTCCCACCGCCTTGCCATTGGGCATCGCCGAGCAGAAGGAGAACCAGGCTGTCTCCAGGGCTCTTCCTTGACAACGTGCAGTGGAGCAGTGTGATGTTGTGTCTCCTCACGGCACCACTTAGAAGTGCGGGTCCAGGGATCATATCCCAATCCTCAGGGTCCACCTCCGCACTCTAGGGCATGGATCTGGTCTCCAAGAAGGGGAGTTCTCATATCTGGTAGACTGCACACCTCACCTCCAGAAGTTTCTGTCACCCCTCCGTGATCTGTAACCTTATTACGGCTAATGTCATCCGTCTTGTGTTATGGTATGGGGTGAAGAGGAGAGTAGGGTTGTGTGTTATCCCGGATCCTGACCCTGAAAATTAGGGTAAAGTTAAGTACTTCCCTGCAGGGAATGAGGAACTTCGGTCACAAAGCAGTTGAAAAGAGGGTGGTCCAGGTCGCCCGACTACCACATCCAGGTTTACCTCCTCTCCTGATCTTTTTGGTGTCGTGGGGTTGGGGTTGATGGGTCACGTTCTCTCACTAGTGGCTACATTGCTGTCTTTATCCAGGGCCCTTTATGACTCCTCTCTGGTCCCTGGGTCCAACTGTAAAGATGGGCTGTCTTCTGGTAGGTGGGGTATTTGTACTACTGAAGGTGTGGGGGTCAGGCCCCTGCCAGTTCACGGGCACCCCCCGTCCACAATTAAGAGCGTGCCATTAGCGTACTGCAGTCCCCATTATCAGACAATGATGCCTCTATGCCCCTCTCACCTCAGGGATTTATGATGCCGCAGGCTGATGTATGGATCCAAGAGCCCCAGGCTGGGGGCTCAGCAGGTATTCACTCCCAGCGATTTCTGCCTGCCGCTCCTTGTTCAAAGGAGGGAGTGGAGGGGAGGAGCACAGGAAACAATTGTGTTCCGGGGCTGCTGGTAATAATAAATGACGGCCGCACACGGGGCTGTATCCTCAGGCCTTCAATGTGTGCAGCCGCGTGCAGCTGAGGCCAAAACTGAGCCCGCAGATCCCCACAGGGCGGTAGGCCTGAGATCACTCTGGGTCCCCGGGGCCGCCCGCAGCCTCAGAGGAGGCACCGACGCAGTCCGGTCGTTAAGTGAGGCGTGTAACGGACGGGAGAGCCCTCTCGCCAGTCCGCTGCCTCCACAATCATCCCCTGGCACGTCCGCCTCATGGAACACCAGCTTCAGGTGGCCATTCTTGAAGTGGCCTGACCACACCCCCCCCAAATTCAGCATTTCAAACTTGTCCCAATTGGAGATTACACTTATAACATTAAATAAGGCAATACCAATGTCAACCTATGGGACAGATAGGCCTTCCAGTAGTGAAAAATACATTTAATAGTTTTCACTACCAGGCCATGTATACCTTAAAAGTAGACTCTGCCCTGTGGATTATAAAGGGCCTACCTTAGGAGTGACGTATATGTATACAAAGGGAAGGTTTAGGCCTGACAAGAGGGTTTTCTTTCCAGGTCAACATGGTATAGCGCAACTGCACACATAGTCTCTGAAATGGCAGGCCTGAGACGTGTTAAGGGGCTTCTTATGTGGGTGGCACAATCAGTGCTGCAGGCCCACTGGTAATTTACAGGCCCTGGGCACTTAGCTAGGGAATTATAAGTAAAGTAAATACACCTATTGAGTATGGACCAGTGTTGCCATGATTTAGGGAGAGAGCCCATGCACTTTAGCACTGGTTAGCAGAGGAAAAGTGCTCAGAGTCCTAAAGCCAGCAAAAACTAGTTGATGGGGAAGACCACCCTAAGACTGTCAAGTCTAACAAGTAATAATTCTGCCATCCCCCTGGAGTTGGGACCAGCTAAAAATAGTTTATCCATCTTGGATTTATTAAATGAGGGGCATTGTGGAATTGATTGCAGTAGGGCACACAGGAAGTGCTGCAATGGTGAGCGGTGTTATGCTTGGCAGCTTTGGTTAGGGAGGGACCAAGAGGCATCCCCCACAGGCTTGTACCAGGCATACATTGTGCAGCCCAAGACACCTTCTTCAGAACACTGGACCTGAGGAATACCAGAAGAGGACTGGACCTTCTGTCTGGTACCTAGAGGAGCCTGTTCCCGTTTGTACCCAGGACAAAGAAATAGACTTAAAGGGTCAGACGCTGGCCTACTGGGTGCCTTCAGGGAGACAAAAAGCTACAAGAGAGGATTTCTTTTATGATCTGAGCTTCTCCTGCCAAGCTCAATTGCTTCACCTGGATTTTATCCAACACCTCTCCAACTCTGAAAGCACGTTCTCAGACACATCCTGCTCCCTTGCTCCTCTGAAGGGGTTTGACTTCCAGAAAAAGATGATGATGATGATAGTGTGACTGTATCATGCACAGCTACTCCGAAGCGTTTCATGGCTCATCACCTCGGGTCTGACCACTCAGAGGATGACTAGCCTTGCACAGATAGCCAAGTCTTAAGCTTTTTTTAAACATTGCAGCATTGTTTAGAGCTCGAAGCTCCCACAGAGACAATGGCCTCAGGTAAAACCTCTGAGTGGCCAAACCTGGTTGGTGTATACGACCCCGGCTCGTTGTGGTCGGACTCAAATTACACCTAGGTCCTGGTCCACGGCGACCTTTCACTACCTTTGACTCTTTGCACTTTTTTGGTACTATTTTCACTTAAAAGTCCTAAACATTCATATATCTCTTGTTTCCCTTATTACATTGTTGTTGTTTTGGTGTCATTGGTTCATTAAGTTATTTTCTATTTAGATTGGAGTACGATTTCCATTGCTTTTGTGTCTTTGAATTTTGAACTGCTTTGGCAGTTGTAAATGCCTCACATATGTTGTCTCAGTTAAGCCTGTCTGCTTGGCGCTATAGCTATCAGGGGTTGAACGCAGGTTTAAATTAGGCCTTAGCTGAATTTTGATAATGCAGAGTAATCACAGTAATTTTACTAATTCCACATCACTCTTTGAAGTGAAATTACCAATAATTATGCTAACACTCCTGTTCGAATAAATAAGAGTAACTGGGGTGGAAAAAATCCAACAACAAGAGCTCCTTTTGCAAACACGAGCGGTCGTTTGCTATTGAAGATCTGCTGCATTTTGCTTTGTTTGTTAGTGCAGGATGCAACTTTGCGTCCATTTTGGAGATAAGGGTGCATTTAGTGCTAAAAAAATAGCGCTATATGCCGGTAGTAAATTAGACTGAAAATCTTACCCTACAAGCACATTTAGCAAGCATGAGTGACTATTTGTGTTCTGTTGCCTTTAGCACTATCAGCACAAAATGCACCATCCTATTTATTTTGGAGGCAAGGGGACATTTTTGCACTGAGAAACAGTGCGAAATACAGAATGACTCTCCTCCTGTAATTCAAGAGTAGTCTTGTGGAATTCTTAGCTAATTTTTGCATGATTATACTACACAGAATTATAAGTCATGTCCACTCCTAGATTAAATTACTAAAACATTTGACTGGTCCTAACAGCTTAGTGACTTTAGTACTTGCGGTGGAATGCCACCCACTCCAACAAATAAACCACTTTCTCACAGAGGCCAATTCTGATAATAAATTTAGACCATTAAGTGGTCAGAAAGCATTGTCCATTCATAGAGGTCCCACTAACAAAGACACAATGTCAGGGGTGCATTTCCACCAGAAGACAGAGAACAGTGTGTTTCTGTCCATAAGGGCTGGGATGTGAACCTCAGCCATGACAGAGTGAGGAGGACACAAGAATGCCTTCTGGGATCCTGCCACTGTCACAGCACCATGAATGATGACTGATAGACATGTTGCTGTTATAAGAGGGTCCAGTGGCAGCTGAAACTCTAATGGGACAGGGGACACCTGTGTGAGCACCTGAATAATTGGAAAATGAGCATAAATAAAAACTTCACAGATGATCTGTTCAATGGCTACTGCAGAAAGCCATTTCATCTTGCTTAAAAAGGGCTCAGGACGTTTTTCTCCAAAGTCCTGAAAATGACTCTTTTCCCCATATTAACCAGTGGAAAGCTTTCCAAGCATCCAGCGACACGGCTACATATCATCAAGTATCATCGGTCCCAGTGACAGGGTGGGAAACTGTGTTCTCATGTTATATCCTAAGGAGTGCCCTGGAACAAAGTTAATATCTCTTGAAAGGGTGATTTTACCCTGTTGTGCAGAAGAGCCTTGGCATCAGGGCGGGTTTTATGGCTGGCGGGGCCCAGTGCTACAGTCGTTTTTTGTGCCCCCCATGGATCCTTCTCCATAGAGCCCCTAATTACCCCCCTATAACAGTGCCCCTTGTCTCTCCATAGCCCCCTCTCTCACAGGTATTTCATTTCTTTTCATAGCACTACTTATACCAGTGTAGGGTGTCAGAGTACACATTAAACAGAGACAATGACTCACAAGTGTGTAAATCACTCAATAGGGAATGTTACACAAGACAATGAGAACTATACACTGAAGGAGTTTTACATCCTCCATTCTGGTAGGCAGAGCATGATAAGAGTGCTTGCTCTCAAGAAGCACAAACTCAGAATTCACAATGTAACACACTCATGGGGTTGACTGTACTAGCAAAACTATCTTTGTGACTAAACAGTAATTCACTGAGCTATCTACATAAAATACAATTCTGTGATCTGCATGGTACATGTTGTTTGCAACAGGCATAGTAACCCTCTGTGCTAATTTATTAAGGGTCAAAATTGCCACTAAATAAACTCCACTCTTTTTCCAGCAGGTACTTTAATCACCCGAGTTATTTTAGCATTTTTATTGTTGCCTGAAAATTGCTGGACACACAAGGAACTCTGCAGCAGGTGCTAATAATCCTATAAAAATTGAAAACTCAGCACCCCTCAGCTTGGCACCATGCATGTTGGCACCGGTTGCAGGGCCCTAAAGCCTGCCCTGCTTTTCACGAATTGTAAGAATGTCTGGCTGGTTGTAGAATCAATTGCATAACTTGATGGTATTGATAATTCTCAGGATTTTTACTTTAATATAAAACACGCTTTTACATCTGAGACGTGTATCACCCATTGAACCAGCTCCAATGGATGTAACTTTTGTTCATTCTATGAAGTAAAAGCAGGTAAAGATGATACTGAAAGCAGATCCAGCATCTATTGTGGAATGAGTGTGGGATTATTTAAAGACAGTGTGCGCTCCTACTCTCACAAACACACCAGACTATTCTGAGGTGTAATACAGGAACATACACCTCACGTGCACAGTGTAATACATTATTGTTAATATTATATGCCCTGTCAATGCAGGCTTGCAGCTTAAGAACATAGGTGGTCATTACAACCCTGGCGGACGGTGTTAAAGCGGCGGTAAGACCGCCAACAGGCCGGCGGTAAAAAAATTGGAATAACAGCGGTGTCGGAAACCGGCAACAAAAACAGCCACTTTAACACTCCGACCACCACGGCGGTACAAACAAACAGCGCGGCGGTCACCGCCAACAGACAGGTGGAGGACAATGTACCGCCCGCAGTATCACAACCTACCAATCAGCCACCTTTTCCGGGTCGGGTTCACCGTGAACAAAAACACGGCGGGAACTGGTCTTGGAAGGGAAAACGCTCACCTTACACACCCCACGAGAAACCAGGACACCATGGAACCAGAGCTTCACATTTTCCCAGCCTTTATCTTCTTGCTGCTCTACCAGGAGCACGAACGCCGGTGGCGAAGACCACGGCGAGTACTACACCTACGACACAGGGGAGGGGGAGGAAAAAAACAGGGACACACACACGCAACACACAACACACCCACCCCCACCCTCACCCACTATAACACACACACAAGTACATGTTGATACATTACAGTTACACCCCCTAACTCCCTCGGAAGAATGCAAAGACAAAAGGAAATGAGTGTAACCGTTGTAATCTATTAAAATCCAGTACGCAAAAATATATATACACTATTAACAAATATATACACCAAGAATAGAAGTCCAGGTATTGCTCTATTTAAGTCCGTGGAACACTGGGCCCACACTGCGTGGTCGAGGCCCACACAAGGTACCCGAACATGACGGACAGAACACTGCTGGGGCATCAGATAGAAATAAAACAGGCACCTCAGGGGGAAGGGAAAGGGGGGCACTTCAGCCGGTTGAGTGCACAACGCCAAATCCACGAGGGGGCCACATGCCCACTGTTCAATCCTGGGGAGTGCAAAGCCACAGTCTCACAAGTCTCTACAGTGGGTGGTTTGCCCACTGTTCAATCCTGGGGAGTGCAAAGCCACAGTCTTTCAAGTCTCTACAGTGGGTGATTTGCCCACTGTTCAATCCCGGGAAGTGCAAAGCCACAGTCTCACAAGTCTCTACAGTGGGTGGGTTGCCCACTGTTCAGTCCCGGGGAGTGCAAAGCCACAGTCTCTCAAGTCCATACAGTGGGTGGTTTGCCCACTGTTCAATCCCGAGGAGTGCAAAGCCACAGTCTCTCAAGTCTCTACAGTGGGTGGTTTGCCCACTGTTCAATCCTGGGGAGTGCTAAGCCACAGTCTCTCAAGTTCATACAGTGGGTGGTTTGCCCACTGTTCAATCCTGTGGAGTGCAAAGCCACCGTCTCTCAAGTGGAAAACAGTCTCCATTGGTTCTGGAGGGGGCTTTGTGCCCAGAGTGCTTCATCCTGCCAAGGACTGAGGTCGTGGATGCCTGTCTCCACTGGTTCTGGAGGGGACTTTGTGCCCAGAGTGCTTCATCAGCTTTTTGCCCAGAGTGCTTCATCCTGCCAAGGACTGAGGTAGGGGATGCCTGTCTCCACTGGTTCTGGAGGGGGCTTTGTGACCAGAGTGCTTCATCCTGCCAAGGACTGAGGTAGTGGATGCCTGTCTCCACTGGTTCTGGAGGGGGCTTTGTGCCGAGAGTGCTTCATCCTGCCAAGGACTGAGGTAGTGGATGTAAATCTCCACTGGTTCTGGAGGGGGCTTTGTGCCGAGAGTGCTTCATCCTGCCAAGGACTGAGGTAGTGGATGTAAATCTCCACTGGTTCTGGAGGGGGCTTTGTGCCCAGAGTGCTTCATCCTGCTCGTGGCGGACTAAGTAGCGTTAGTGCTCTTGGCGCTCATGGGCCAGCGGTGCTTGTGGCGGTGGTGTCCTGTTCAGCTGTGCTTGTGGCGGCGGTGTCCTTCACAACGGTGCTTGTGGCGGCAGTGTCCTTGGCAGCGGTGCTTGTGGCTGCGGTGTCCTGATCAGCGGTGCTTGTGGCGGCAGTGTCCTTGGCAGCAGTGCTTGTGGCGGCGGTGTCCTTTGCAGCAGTGCTTGTGGCAGCGGTGTACTTGGCAGCGACCCAGCTGCTGGCGGTCCTGTCTGGGCCTGTGGGGCTGCTGCTGGCAGTCTCCTCCTGGCCAGCGGGGCTGTCTGGGACAGCGGGGCTGCTGGTGGCGGTCCTGTCTGGTCCAGCGGGGTTGGTGCTGGCGGTCCTGTCTGGGCCAGCGGGGCTGGTGCTGGCGGTCGCCTCCTGGGCAGCGGGGCTGATGGCGGTCGCCTCCTGGGCAGCGGGACTTATGATGGTCGCCTCCTGGGCAGCGGGGCTGATGGCGAATGTCCTCCCAACTTTTACGGCAGTGGGTGCTCCGTCAGTGATGGACCCCCAGGGTCCGGACGTCCTTGGCGATGGCACGCCAAATTTCCTTCTTCTGGTGGGCGCTGACCTAAGGAATTGTACAGGGGAAAAAGAGAGGTTATTACCAACTGCACCGTCACAGTCGTTGGCCTGCATCCCTACCCTTGCCATGTGGCACATGCACTCACTGTCGTTTCATACACGCCTCATTCTCCTCCCAACCTATCTTTCGTCCACCCCACTCCACACAGTCATAGCCCATACAGCATGCACCCAGTGTACTTACCTGTTTGTCTGGAGGACCGTAGAGTAGCGTGTACTGGGGGAGGACCCCATCCATGAGTTTCTTCAACTCCTCCGATGTGAAAGCAGGGGCCTTTTCTCCAGATGCATGAGCCATTGTCTCTTACTGAGGTCCCGGCAGCACTTGCAGTGTAGGTCCTCTCCTGTCGAAGATCAGGTATTGAGTGATTGAACAGATAGAAAATGGCGGTCACGTCCGCAGCGGTGCGTACCGTCACCACCGGCATACATCATCATTTGCTCATGGAACCCATAGGGTCCAATGTTAACCAATGCAGAATTGCGCCGCGGTCTTTGACCGCCTACAGCGACGGTGTACAACACCAGCGCAGTTACCTCATATCCCATTGTCCCACTTTACAGGTCAGGCAGCCGCCATTCCAGGGGCCCACATGGCTCTATTTTTAACTGCGTCACACACACCTAGGCCTTGCCTCAACACTTATACATGCTAATTTCGGATTATGAATCTTGTTCTGTGTAAGCTGTGTGTACGTACCTCTGAGTTGGTTGACTCTGTGCTCGCTGTTGTCCTTCATAGGCACCGTCCGCTGGGACATGTGAGGAGATGGCGGCATCCTCCGTGTACAAACCTCTGGTGGAACTGTTGACAATGGAGGAAAGACATGTAATCATCACCTACAGGCTTGATCGTGCCACAATCCTGGAACTGTGTGCCCAGTTGGAGCCAGACCTGATGTCAGCTATCCGCCATCCCACAGGAATCCCCTCCTCAAGTGCAGGTGCTGTCAGTACTCCATTTCCTTGCAAGTGGGTTATTTCAAACAACAGTGGCCATAGCAGCAGGGATGTCCCAGCCTATGTTTTCCAACCTGTTGTCCAGAGTGTTGTCTGCCCAGTTGAAACACATGCGGAGCTACATCGTTTTCCCTCAGGTGGAGGATTTGCCTACAGTGAAAGGTGACTTCTATGCCCTGGGACATATCCCTAACATCATAGGTGCCATTGATGGGACACATGTGGCCTTGGTCCCCCCCGCAGGAGTGAACAGGTGTACAGAAACCGGAAGAGTTATCATTCGATGAATGTGCAGATGGTGTGTTTGGCAGACCAGTACATCTCCCATGTAAATGCCAAATTCCATGGCTCAGTGCATGACGCTAACATCCTGCGAAATAGCAGCATCCCTTATGTGACCGTGTGTGGCTATTAGGTGAGCACCTGGAAGCAAATCAGTGGGAATAGTTGTCTGGGTCTGGGGATATCCCTACAGGTTAGTGTGTGTCTAACAGTTGTCCCTCGCCTTTTTCAGGTGACTCTGGTTACCCCAACCTGTCATGGCTACTGACCCCAGTGAGGAATCCCAGGACAAGGGCAGAGGAACGGTACAATGTGGCCCGTGGGCGAACTAGGAGGATTATAAAGAGGACCTTCGGCCTCCTAAAGGCCAGGTTCAGGTGCCTCCACATGACAGGTGGTTCCCTATTCTACTAACCAAAGAAGGTGTGCCAGATCATCAGTTCTGCTGTATGCTTCACAACTTACCTTTGCGACGACAGGTGCCTTTTCTGCAGGAGGATGGTCCAGATGGAGGTCTTGTGGCAGCTGTGGAGCCTGTGGACAGGGAAGACGAGGAAGAAGAAGAAGAGGACATCGACAACAGGAACTCTGTGATCCTGCAATACTTCCAGTGAGACACAGGTAAGAAGACAAACCTGCCTGCTACATGTACTTTAAAACTACTACCTCTCTTCTGTCTGTCCTTTTCACCCAGTGTATGGTCACTGAGTTTTCACTTTCCCTTATGATTTCACAGATGTGGGTCCCACTGTGTGACATCTGCTTTTTTTCCTCATGGACTAGAGCTGTGTGACATAGGCATTAAAAGAGCATTTTGTCACTGTAATTGCTAATACACTATTTCGAAATCACAGACAGACTCTAGATTGTTTTGTGCTTTAAGGGTGTTTATTTTAGAGCTCAATATTGGAGGGGGTTGTAAAATGGTGAGGGGTTATGGTGGAGGAATGTCCATGGCAGAGTCCAGTCTATTTGTTTCACAGGTGCATTGTCCAAAGGGGCATAGGAAGTGGAGCTGGGGCAGTTTGAGGATAGACAGGGTGACAAGGTGGGACAAAAGGATGACATTTAGGGTGGTCTCCATTCTTGGTGGGGGTCTTGGCATTGTTCTCTGTCTTTGCCCTGGATCTCAGGGACCGTTTGTGGGGTGGTTCTCCATCTGCTGGGGGTGGGGTGCTGGTGTGGTGGTCCTGTCGCGGTGCCTCCTGTCCGCTAGCGCTGGCGTAGGTGGTGGGCAGTTCATCGTCCAGGCTAGTGTCAGGGGCCCCTTGTTGTGCCACAGTGTCCCTCCTTGTGTTGAGGACTTCCTTCAGCACCCCTACGATGGTGCCCAGGGTGGAATTGATGGATCTGAGTTCCCCTCTGAAGCCCAAATACTGTTCCTCCTACAGCCGCTGGATCTCCTGAAACTTGGCCAGTACCGTTGCCATCGTCTTCTGGGAATGATGGTATGTTCCCATGATGTTGGAGAGGGCCTCGTGGAGAGTGGGTTGCCTGTGCCTGTCCACCCCCTGTCGCACAGCATCCCTCCCAGTTCCCCTGTGTTCCTGGGCCTCTGTCCCCTGAACGGTGTACCCACTACCACTCCCCCCAGGTCCCTGTTGTTGTTGGGGTGGTGGGTTAGCCTGGGTTCCCTGTAGTGGTGGACACACTGCTGATTGATGTGTCCTGGGGACAGAGGCATGGAGCCGCTGGGTGGGTGCTGTGCTGGTGTTTCCAGAGGGGGAAGCTCTGTGGTGGCCTGTGAGTATGTGAGGGGAACCAACTGTCCCGAGGTCCCAGATGGGCCGGGCTGGTCATCAAGATCCAGTTGGAAAGAGCTACTGTCATCACTGTGGGCCTCTTCTGTTGGTGGTGTGGACATGTGTGGACCCTACTGTGCGGTGACGTTGGGTAGGGTCCTGCAGGGGTGTAAAAGCATGATTATTGCATCTTGGTGTACCATGGTGTGCAATGGGTGGGTGACCGTGTACCCCAGTGCTTGCATTCCTGTGTGGGACCTTGTGTGATGTGTGATGATGGTTTAGGGGGGTGTATGGGTATGTGCTGTGGCCATGCATTGGTGATGGGTGTCCATGCTTTGGTGTTGCATGCAGGGCTTGGTTTTGGGATGTGTGGTTTGTGATAGTGGGACATGTGTGAGGAGTTGGAGTGATGGGGTGAGGGGTAGGGTGGGGGTATGTGATAGCATGCAGGTAGGATGGGGGATAAGGTAGTTAAGGTTTGACTTACCAAAGTCCATTCCTCCAGCTACTCCTTCGAGGCCCTCAGGATGCACAATCGCCAAGACTTGCTCCTCCCATGTTGTTAGTTGTGGGGGAGGAGGTGGGGGTCCGCCGCCAGTCCTCAGTACCACAAGGTGCTGTCTGGATACCACAGAACACACCTTCCCCCGTACGTCGCTCGATCTCTTCCTGATGTCATCCCTATTTCTTGGGTGCTGTCCCACTGTGTTTACCGTGTCCACTATTCTGCGCCATAACTCCATCTTCCTAGCAATGAAGGTGTGCTGCACCTGTGATCTAAAGAGCTGTGTCTCTACCCAGATGATTTCCTCCACCATGACCCTGAGCTCCTCCTCAGAAAACCTGGGGTGTCCTTGCCGTGCCATGGGGTGGTGTGGATGATGTGCGGGTAAAGTGTGTTGTGATATGTGGGGTGATATTTAGTGGTGTGTTGTGTGGGGTGCGTGGATGTTATGTGGGTGATGGTGTTGTGTGCCTGTGGATGCTTGTTTGTAGATTGTAGTGTCTCTCTCTGGCCTTCTTTCGGGATTTTGGTCGTAGGGGTTTGTGGGCGATGTGGGTGGGTGTTTTATTTAGTATTGGGTGTGTGGGAGTGGTGTGGGTATGTGTATCAGGTGTGTGTATTTGGAATTGTCCAATGTGGCTGTGTTTTGGAAATGTGTGTGTATTTTGAGCGCGGCGGTGTGTACCACCAATGAAATACCGAGGTTGAAAGACCGCCGCGTGGATCAGTGGGTAGTGATAGTGTGGGCCTATTCCTGTTGCCTTGACGGTGGAGGTTTTTTTTTACCAGTTTATCACTGACCTTTGGTGTAGCGGACTTGTGTGGGTGTCTGAATTTTGGCGGATTCTGAGCTGTGGGTCATAATGACTGTGGCGGAATTCCACAGCTGCAGCGGTGTGTTGGCGGTCTTCTGCACGGAGGTAAGCGGCTTTTACCGCCAATGTTGTCATGACCCCCATACTCATTTAAAGTGGCTATGAAAAAACTATATCAATATCAATGGTATATACATTTGAGGAAAATCCCATAATTATTATCAGTTGTATCTGTGTATCACCCGAGAGTAAATAATCCACATTGTTTTATATCGGCACAGCTGGGTGGGTCAGTGTTTATGAAATGACACTGGTCCCTAAAGGTAATCTTCATCACACCAAGTCATAGTCTTCCCCGTCACAGTTCTAACAAGTGAGCTCACTTACAGAATTCACCCGTACGAGAAAAAACTAAATATATCTGACCCTACATTGCCCCTTCAGGAAGTGGCTATCACATGGCCCATATAGGTGGGGCCAGAATGATGATTCTTCCTGGAATACAAGCAACACAGGTCACTTTTTTCCTCTTATCTCATGGAGGGAGGACGGGAACCTAGGACCGTGACAAGGAAGCTATGACTCAAAGTAATGAAGATTACCTGTAAGTATTCAAGTTATGAGATACCTCGTCCGTCTTCCTCATCCCAGTAATAAAAAGTGAGCAAGGGTCCAGTTTACAAAAAACACAATGCGGGAAGCAGGGTTATCGTTATGAAAATCTTCTATGGAGAGGGAGCATTATTTTTTTTTTTTTGTCCCTTACCACAATTATTTGCCTGGCAGTGATGGACAGTAAAAAAACAACTATATGTCTCCACCAACATATATATAGCTAATCCTCATATGGAATTTACTCTGTAGGGCCGTCGGAGAGGTTTGACCACAGTGGTGATGGAGTGATCGCTGCTGTGGCCAAACATGAGGCCCAGATCAGGCAGCAGGCGGGAAAATTTGTCACCATTACAAAGGAATTGCCTATCTGATAAATTATAATTGAGGCCTTTAGCTCTTGATTTCCTTCAAGTGCTGATGGGCGACAGTACAAATGTTAGTTCGAGAGTGGAACAAAATCGCCAAGAACTAGAGCACAATTTACCTAATCTGGCCAATGAAAACCTACAGTTCCTTGTTTTAATTTTTTTTCAAAATATCTTTCCCTAAAACAAAGTGTAGGAGGCTGGACTGGCTTGTAGTGAGTACCAAGGGGTACTTACACCTTGCACCAGGCCCAGGTATCCCTTATTAGTGTAGAGGGGTGTCTAGCAGCTTAGGCTGATAGAAAAGGTAGCTTAGTAGAGCAGCTTAGGCTGAAGTAGGAGACAAGTGAAGCCCCTACAGTACCACTAGTGTCACTTGCACAATATCATAAGAAAACACAATACACAGATATATTAAAAATAAAGGGACTTTATTTTTATGATAATATGCCAAAGTATCTCAGTGAGTACCCTCATTATGAGGATAGCAAATATACACAAGATATATGTACACAATACCAAAATATGCAGTAATAGCAATAGAAAACAGTGCAAACAATGTATAGTCACAAAAGAATGCAATGCCGGCACATAGGGATAGGGGCAACACAAACCATATACTCTAGAAGTGGAATGCGAATCACAAACCTATGTGACCTTGTAGAGGGTCGCTGGGACTGTAAGGAAACAGTGAGGGTTAGAAAAATAGCCCACCCCAAGACCCTGAAAAGTGGGTGCAAAGTGCACCTAAGTTACCCAAAGAGCACAGAAGTCGTGATAGGGGAATTCTGCAGGAAAGACCAACACCAGCAATGCAACAATGATGGATTTCCAGACAAGAGTACCTGTGGAACAAGGGGACCAAGTCCAAAAGTCACGATCAAGTCGGGAGTGGGCAGATGCCCAGGAAATGCCAGCTGTGGGTGCAAAGAAGCTGCCACCGGATGGTAGAAGCTATGGATTCTGCAAGAACGACAAGGGCTAGAAACTTCCCCTTTGGAGGATGGATGTCACACATCGTGAAGAGTCGTGCAGAAGTATTTTCCCGCAGAAAGACCGCAAATAAGACTTGCTAGCTGCAAGGGTTGCAGTTAGGGTTTTTGGCTGCTGCTGTGGCCCAGGAGGTACCAGGATGTCGCCAATTGCGTGAGGAGACAGAGGGGGCATCCAGCAAGACAAGGAGCACACTCAGAAGCAAGCAGCACCCGGAGAAGTGCCAGAACAGGCACTACAAAGTGGAGTGAATCGGTGCTCACCCGAAGTTGCACAAGAGAGTCCCACGCAGCCAGAGGACAACTCAGGAGATCGTGCAATGCAGGTTAGAGTGGCGGGGACCCAGGCTTGGCTGTGCACAAAGGAAATCCTGGAAGAGTGCACAGAGGCCGGAGTAGCTGCAAAACACACAGTTCCCAGCAATGCAGTCTAGCGTGGGGAGGCAAGGACTTACCTCCACCAAACTTGGACTGAAGAGTCACTGGACTGTGGGAGTCACTTGGACAGAGTTGCTGAGTTCAAGGGACCTCGCTCGTCGTGCTGAGAAGAGACCCAGAGGACCAGTGATGCAGTTCTTTGGTGCCTGCGGTTGCAGGGGGAAGATTCCGTCGACCCACAGGAGATTTCTTCAGAGCTTCTAGTGAAGAGAGGAGGCAGACTACCCCCACAGCATGCACCACCAGGAAAACAGTTGAGAAGGCGGCAGGATCAGCATTACAAGGTCGCAGTAGTAGTCTTTGCTACTTTGTTGCAGTTTTGCAGGCTTCCAGCGCGGTCAGCAGTCGATTCCTTGGCAGAAGGTGAAGAGAGAGATGCAGAGGAACTCTGAAGAGCTCTTGCATTCGTTATCTAAGGAATTCCCAAAAGCAGAGACCCTAAATAACCAGAAAAGGAGGTTTGGCTACCTAGGAGAGAGGATAGGCTAGCAACACCTGAAGGAGCCTATCAGAAGGAGTCTCTGACGTCACCTGCTGGCACTGGCCACTCAGAGGAGTCCAGTGTGCCAGCAGCACCTCTGTTTCCAAGATGGCAGAGGTCTGGAGCACACTGGAGGAGCTCTGGGCACCTCCCAGGGGAGGTGCAGGTCAGGGAAGTGGTCACTCCCCTTTCCTTTGTCCAGTTTCGCGCCAGAGCAGGGCTGGGGGATCCCTGAACCGGTGTAGACTGGCTTATGCAGAAATGGGCTCCATCTGTGCCCATGAAAGCATTTCCAGAGGCTGGGGGAGGCTACTCCTCCCAAGCCCTAACACCTTTTTCCAAAGGGAGAGGGTGTAACACCCTCTTTCTGAGGAAGTCCTTTGTTCTGCCTTCCTGGGCCAAGCCTGGCTGGACCCCAGGAGGGCAGAAACCTGTCTGAGGGGTTGGCAGCAGCAGCAGCTGCAGTGAAACCCCGGAAAGGTAGTTTGGCAGTACCCGGGACTGAGCTAAAGATTCGGGGGATCATGGAATTGTCTCCCCAATGCCAGGATGGCATTGGGGTGACAATTCCATGATCTTAGACATGTCACATGGCCATGTTCGGAGTTACCATTGTGACGCAATACATATGTCGAGACATATGTATAGTGCACGCGTGTAATGGTGTCCCCGCACTCACAAAGTCCGGGGAATTTGCCCTGAACAATGTGGGGGCGCCTTGGCTAGTGCCAGGGTGCCCACACACTAAGTAACTTAGCACCCAACCTTTACCAGGTAAAGGTTAGACATATAGGTGACTTATAAGTTACTTAAGTGCAGTGGTAAATGGCTGTGAAAGAACGTGGACGTTATTTCACTCAGGCTGCACTGGCAGGCCTGTGTAAGAATTGTCAGATCTCCCTATGGGTGGCACAAGAAATGCTGCAGCCCATAGGGATCTCCTGGAACCCCAATACCCTGGGTACCTCAGTACCATATTCTAGGGAATTATAAGGGTGTTCCAGTATGCCAATGTAAATTGGTGAAATTGGTCACTAGCCTGTTAGTGACAATTTAAAAGAGAATGAGAGAGCATAACCACTGAGGTTCTGGATAGCAGAGCCTCAGTGAGACAGTTAGTCATAACACAGGTAACACATACACAGCACACTTATGAGCACTGGGGCCCTGGCTGGCAGGGTCCCAGTGACACATACAACTAAAACAACATATATACAGTGAAATATGGGGGTAACATGCCAGGCAAGATGATACTTTCCTACACAACCCCCCCCCCAAACGAAGGACAATAAGACTAGTCATGACCTGATGAGTCTTCATTGTCTAAGTGGAAATATCTGGAGAGTCCATCTGCATTGGAGTGGGTACTCCCAGGTCTATGTTCCACTGTATAGTCCATTCCCTGTAGGGATATGGACCACCTCAACAATTTAGGGTTTTCACCTTTCATTTGTTTTAGCCAAAGTAGAGGTTTGTGGTCTGTCTGAACAATGAAGTGAGTGCCAAACAGGTATGGCTTCAACTTCTTCAATGCCCAGACCACAGCAAAGGCCTCCCTCTCTATGGCAGACCAACGCTTTTCTCTAGGTGTCAACTTCCTGCTGATAAAAGCAACAGGTTGATCCTGGCCCTCAGAATTAAGTTGTGATAAGACTGCCCCTACCCCTAATTCAGATGCATCAGTTTGGACAATTAATGTTTTGGAGTAACAGGGGCTTCTCAGGACAGGTGCAGAGCACTTGGCCTGCTTCAGCTCCTCAAAAGCTTTCTGACAGTTTGCTGTCCATAATACCTTCTTAGGCATTTTTTTAGATGTGAGGTCATTAAGAGGGGCTGCAATGGAGCCATAGTTCTTTATGAACCTCCTATAGTACCCAGTGAGGCCTAAAAAGGCTCTCACCTGAGTCTGAGTTATAGGCGGAACCCAATCTATAATAGTTTGGATTTTCCCCTGAAGTGGTGCAATCTGTTCTCCACCTACCAGGTGTCCCAGATAAACCACCTTCCCCTGCTCTATCTGGCACTTTGAAGCCTTGATAGTGAGGCCTGCCTTTTGCAGGGCCTCCAAAACTTTCCATAGGTGGACCAGTTGATCATCCCAGCTGGAGCTAAAGACAGCTATATCATCTAGATATGCTGCACTAAAAGCTTCCAGCCCTTGCAGGACTGTGTTCACCAACCTTTGAAAAGTGGCAGGTGCATTTTTCAATCCAAAAGGCATTACTGTGAATTGGTAATGGCCTCCAATGGTTGAAAATGCAGTTTTTGCTTTTGCATCTTCTGATAACTTGATCTGCCAATACCCTGCGGTCAAATCAAAAGTGCTTAGATACTTGGCAGATGCCAGTGTATCTATGAGCTCATCTGCCCTGGGTATAGGGTGAGCATCAGTTTTGGTTACCTGGTTGAGACCTCTGTAAACCACACTAAATCTAATTTCCGTTTTACCATCTTTGGAAAGAGGTTTTGGTACAAGTACCACAGGAGAGGCCCATGGACTTTCAGAGTGCTCAACCACTCCCAGTTCAAGCATTTTCTCTACCTCTTGCTTTATGCAGTCTCTGACATGGTCAGGCTGCCTATAGATCTTACTTTTGACAGGCAAGCTGTCTCCAGTATCTATAGTGTGCTCACACCAAGAAGTGGTGCCTGGCACAGTAGAGAAGAGTTCAGAAAACTGACCCAGGAGATTTATGCAGTGGTCTTTCTGCTCAGCAGTAAGACAACCTGCCAAAACTACACCTTCCACTAGAGCATCTTGTTCTGTGGAAGAGAAGAGATCAGGGAGAGGGTCACTCTCTTCTTCCTGTCCCTCATCAGTTGCCATGAGCAGGGTGAGATCAGCCCTGTCATAGTAGGGTTTCAGGCGATTGACATGGAGCACCCTAAGGGGACTCCTGGCAGTGCCTAAGTCAACTAAGTAGGTGACTTCACCCTTCTTTTCAACAGTAATGTGGGGTCCACTCCATTTGTCTTGGAGTGCTCTTGGGGCCACAGACTCCAAGACCCACACTTTCTGCCCTGGTTGGTACTGCACCAAAACAGCCTTCTGGTCATGCCATTGCTTTTAGAGCTCTTGGCTGGCCTGAAGGTTTTTGCAGGCCTTTTTCATGTACTCAGCCATTCTAGATCTTAGGCCAAGTACATAGTCCACTATCTCTTGCTTTGGAGCGTTTAAAGGTTTTTCCCAACCCTCCTTAACAAGTGTTAGAGGACCTCTCACAGAGGGTGTCCAAATAGGAGTTCAAAGGGGCTGAAGCCCACACCTTTTTGGGGTACCTCCCTGTAAGCAAAAAGGAGGCAAGGTAGCAGGATATCCCATCTCCTGCTGAGTTTTTCAGGGAGTCCCATTATCATACCTTTGAGAGTTTTGTTAAATCTCTCCACCATTCCATTTGTTTGTGGATGATAGGGTGTGGTGAACTTGTATGTCACACCACATTCCTTCCACATGGCCTTTAAGTAAGCAGACATGAAATTGCTTCCCCTGTCTGATACCACCTCTTTTGGGAAGCCCACCCTGGAAAAGATTCCCAGGAGGACCTTTGCTACTGCAGGAGCTGTAGTAGTCTTTAGAGGAATAGCTTCAGGATATCTGGTGGCCTGGTCCACTACCACCAAGATAAACCTATTGCCTGAAGCAGTAGGAGGGTCAAGAGGGACAACTATGTCAACCCCTACCCTTTCAAAGGGAACCCCAACCACAGGTAGTGGAATAAGGGGTGCCTTTGGAGTTCCACCTGTCTTGCCACTGGCTTGACAGGTTTCACAGGACTTACAAAATTCCTTTGTGTCCTCTGACATTCTAGGCCAATGAAATAAGGGAACAAGCCTGTCCCAAGTTTTCATTTGCCCCAAATGTCCAGCTAAGGGAATGTCGTGGGCTAGAGTTAGGAGGAATTTTCCGTATTCCTGAGGAATCACCAATCTCCTGGCAGCTCCAGGTTTTGGATCCCTTGCTTCAGTATACAAAAGGTTATCCTCCCAGTAAACTCTGTGAGAGTCACTGACATCCCCATTTGCTTGTTTGACAGCTTGCTGCCTTAGACCCTCTAGTGTGGGACAGGTATGCTGTGCCACACTCAGGTCCTCACTGGCAGGCCCTCTTCACCCAAAAGCTCAGCAGTGTCTGCTTCCAGCTCCTGTGGTGTATGTTCTTCACAGGGTGGAAATTCTTCTTCCTCAGAAGTAGAATTCACTGTAGAGGGAGGGTTAGTAGGTACTGTTTTACCTTTACTAACCCTAGCTTTAGGGAGCACTTGGTCCATTCTTCCAGGATCCACGTCACCCTGTCCTTTTTGCTTTTTGGCCTGAGCCCTGGTTAAAGAAAAAATATGCCCTGGAATGCCCAGCATTGCTGCATGAGCCTCCAACTCCACTTCTGCCCAAGCTGATGTCTCTAAATCGTTCCCTAGTAGACAGTCTATAGGTAAATCTGAGGCAACCACAACTTTCTTTGGACCAGTAACCCCCCCCCAGTTGAGATTCACAACAGCCATGGGGTGGCTAAGAGTGTTGTTATGAGCATCAGTCACTTGGTACTGGTGACCAAGTAGTTGTTGTTCAGGGTGGACCAGTTTCTCTATTAGCATTGTAACACTGGCACCTGTGTCTCTGTATGCCTGAACCTCAACACCATTTATTAGGGGTAGTTGCTTGTACTTATCCATATTAAGGGGACAAGCAACCAAGGTGGCTAAATCAATAGCCCCCTCAGAGACTAACACAGCCTCTGTGGTCTCCCTAACCAGACCAACCCCAACTAAGTTACCAAAAGTGAGCCCAGCTAATCCCTTGGATTGGCTATTAGTAGGTTTGCTCCCACTACCACTGCTATTACTAGGGGCACTAGGTGTAGCAGCAGGGGTTGTAGTGGCAGGAGGCTTGGTGCTTTTCTTTGGACAACTGGGATCTGTTGTCCAAAGGCCTTTTATTTTACATAAATAGCACCATGGTTTCTTTTCTTTGTTTTGATTTGAAGAGGATTTGGGCCCACCACCCACACCAGAGTGTTTTTGTGGGCCTGATGAAGACTCATTTTTAGATTTGTCCCCACCCTTGTCAGAAGACTTACCATCCTTCTTCTTGCCATCCTTGTCACCCCCTGTATGAACCTTTCTGTTCACCCTTGTTCTGACCCTTTTGTCTGCCTTCTTTCCCAATTCTTGGGGAGAGGTCAGATCAGAGTCTACCAGGTACTGGTGCAACAAATCAGACACACAATTATTAAGAATATGCTCTCTCAGGATTAAGTTATACAGGCTTTCATAGTCAGAAACTTTACTGCCATGTAACCACCCCTCCAAGGCCTTCACTGAATGGTCAACAAAGTCTACCCAGTCTTGTGAAGACTCCTTTTTGGTTTCTCTGAACTTCATCCTGTACCGTTCAGTGGTTAAGCCATAACCATCAAGGAGTGAATTCTTAAGAACTGTAAAATTATTGGAATCACTTTCCTTTACAGTAAGGAGCCTATCCCTACCCTTTCCACTAAATGATAGCCATAGGATAGCAGCCCACTGACTTTGAGGGACCTCCTGTATAACACAGGCCCTCTCAAGTGCAACAAACCACTTGTTAATGTCATCCCCCTCCTTGTAAGGGGGAACTATCTTGTGCAGATTCATAGAATCATGCTCTTTTGCAGGATGACTATTTGGAATACTGCTGCTGCCACCATGGGGTCCTAACCCCAATTTCTGTCTTTCTCTTTCTAAATCCAAGGACTGCCTATCTAAATCCAGCTGTTGCTTCTTGAGCTTCAGCCTGGATTGTTCCACTCTCAATTTATTGAGTTCCCTTTCTAACATTCTGTCATCAGGGTGGGTGGGTGAGGCATGTCTTGAAACAGAAGTATGGTGAGAATGAACAGAAGGAGACCTGGCCCTAACCGATGGCACTCTAACAACCTGGCTAACAGAAGTAATACTCTTACTATGATGAGAAGTAATACTCTTACTGTGATGTGAGGTCACATCAGTACCAGCTATGCTAGGTGGTCTGCTAATGGGCAGGTTGGAAAGACTCCCTCCCAAATCTTTCACTGGGGGTGCCCCAGAATCAGAGTGGGAACCATCAGCCAATTTCTCACCAGAAGTGCCAACTAAGGTCTTATCTTGTTCAATGAGCATATTAACTAACAGTTGTCTTGAGGGATTCTTCCCTACCCCTAAACCTCTATCTAAGCAGAGACTCCTTGCTTCCTTCCAGCTAAGGTTGTCATAAGCTATGCTGGCCAGATCAAGAGTTTGGCCTGTACCAGACATGATAGACAGTGTTTAAGGGACAGAAAAAGAATGAAAAAGTTTTCAGAACTTTTTAAAAGGCAGAAAAAAAACTTTTTTAACTTTTTAAGAACTTTTTGAAAGTTTAGAGGTACTTTTCAGCACTTAGTAAACTTTTTGGTTATGTGTAAATACACTGAACTTGTTTTGTATATTTCTCTCTTATGAAAAGTACAATATGACAAAGTGGTAAGTAGTTGCAAAGAACTTATCCCACCGCTGCACAACCAATGTAGGAGGCTGGACTGGCTTGTAGTGAGTACCAATGGGTACTTACACCTTGCACCAGGCCCAGGTATCCTTTATTAGTGTAGAGAGGTGTCAAGCCGCTTAGGCTGATAGAAAAGGTAGCTTAGCAGAGCAGCTTAGGCTGAACTAGGAGACGAGTGAAGCTCCTACAGTACCACTAGTGTCACTTGCAGAATATCATAAGAAAACGCAATACACAGATATACTAAAAATAAAGGGACTTTATTTTTATGACAATATGCCAAAGTATCTCAGTGAGTACCCTCAGTATGAGGATAGCAAATATACACAAGATATATGTACACAATACCAAAATATGCAGTAATAGCAATAGAAAACAGTGCAAACAATGTGTAGTCACAATAGAATGCAATGGGGGCACATAGGGATAGGGGCAACACAAACCATATACTCTAGAAGTGGAATGCGAACCACGAATGGACCCCAACCCTATGTGACCTTGTAGAGGGTCACTGGGACTGTAAGGAAACAGTGAGGGTTAGAAAAATAGCCCACCCCAAGACCCTGAAAAGTGGGTGCAAAGTGCACCTAGTTTCCCAAAGAGCACAGAAGTCGTGATAGGGGAATTCGGCAGGAAAGACCAACACCAGCAATGCAACAACAATGGATTTCCAGACAAGAGTACCTGTGGAACAAGGGGACCAAGTCCAAAAGTCATGATCAAGTCGGGAGTGGGCAGATGCCCAGGAAATGCCAGCTGTGGGTGCAAAGAAGCTGCCACTGGATGGTAGAAGCTATGGATTGTGCAAGAACGACAAGGGCTAGAAACTTCCCCTTTGGAGGATGGATGTCCCACATCGTGAAGAGTCGTGCAGAAGTGTTTTCCCGCAGAAAGACCGCAAACAAAACTTGCTAGCTGCAAGGGTTGCAGTTAGGGTTTTTGGATGCTGCTGTGGCCCAGGAGGTACCAGGATGTCGCCAATTGCGTGAGGAGACAGAGGGGGCGTCCAGCAAGACAAGGAGCACACTCAAAAGCAAGCAGCACCCGGAGAAGTGCCAGAACAGGCACTACAAAGTGGAGTGAATTGGTGCTCACCCGAAGTTGCACAAGAGAGTCCCACGCCGCCGGAGGACAACTCAGGAGGTCGTGCAATGCAGGTTAGAGTGGCGGGGACCCAGGCTTGGCTGTGCACAAAGGAAATCCTGGAAGAGTGCACAGGAGCCGGAGTAGCTGCAAAACACATGGTTCCCAGCAATGCAGTCTAGCGTGGGGAGGCAAGGACTTACCTCCACCAAACTTGGACTGAAGAGTCACTGGACTGTGGGAGTCACTTGGACAGAGTTGCTGAGTTCAAGGGACCTCGCTCGTCGTGCTGAGAAGAGACCCAGAGGACCGGTGATGCAGTTCTTTGGTGCCTGCGGTTGCAGGGGGAAGATTCCGTCGACCCACAGGAGATTTCTTCGGAGCTTCTAGTGCAGAGAGGAGGCAGACTACCCCCACAGCATGCACCACCAGGAAAACAGTCGAGAAGGCGGCAGGATCAGTGTTACAAGGTCACAGTAGTCGTCTTTGCTACTTTGTTGCAGTTTTGCAGGCTTCCAGCGCGGTCAGCAGTCGATTCCTTGGCAGAAGGTGAAGAGAGAGATGCAGTTGAAGTCTGATGAGCTCTTGCATTCGTTATCTAAGGAATTCCCAAAAGCAGAGACCCTAAATAACCAGAAAAGGAGGTTTGGCTACCTAGGAGAGAGGATAGGCTAGCAACACCTGAAGGAGCCTATCAGAAGGAGTCTCTGACGTCACCTGCTGGCACTGGCCTCTCAGAGGAGTCCAGTGTGCCAGCAGCACCTCTGTTTCCAAGATGGCAGAGGTCTGGAGCACACTGGAGGAGCTCTGGGCACCTCCCAGTGTAGGTGCAGGTCAGGGAAGTGGTCACTCCCCTTTCCTTTGTCCAGTTTCGCGCCAGAGCAGGGCTGGGGGATCCCTGAACCGGTGTAGACTGGCTTATGCAGAAATGGGCTCCATCTGTGCCCATGAAAGCATTTCCAGAGGCTGGGGGAGGCTACTCCTCCCAAGCCCTAACACCTTTTTCCAAAGGGAGAGGGTGTAACACCCTCTCTCTGAGGAAGTCCTTTGTTCTGCCTTCCTGGGCCAAGCCTGGCTGGACCCGAGGAGGGCAGAAACCTGTCTGAGGGGTTGGCAGCAGCAGCAGCTGCAGTGAAACCCCGGGAAAGGTAGTTTGGCAGTACCCGGTCTGAGCTAAAGATTCGGGGGATCATGGAATTGTCTCCCCAATGCCAGGATGGCATTGGGGTGACAATTCCATGATCTTAGACATGTCACATGGCCATGTTCGGAGTTACCATTGTGACGCAATACATATGTCGTGACATATGTGTAGTGCACGCGTGTAATGGTGTCCCCGCACTCACAAAGTCCGGGGAATTTGCCCTGAACAATGTGGGGGCACCTTGGCTAGTGCCAGGGTGCCCACACACTAAGTAACTTAGCACCCAACCTTTACCAGGTAAAGGTTAGACATATAGGTGACTTATAAGTTACTTAAGTGCAGTGGTAAATGGCTGTGAAATAACGTGGACGTTATTTCACTCAGGCTGCAGTGGCAGGCCTGTGTAAGAATTGTCAGATCTCCCTATGGGTGGCACAAGAAATGCTGCAGCCCATAGGGATCTCCTGGAACCCCAATACCCTGGGTACCTCAGTACCATATACTAGGGAATTATAAAGGTGTTCCGGTATGCCAATGTAAATTGGTGAAATTGGTCACTAGCCTGTTAGTGACAATTTGGAAAGAGAATGAGAGAGCATAACCACTGAGTTTCTGGATAGCAGAGCCTCAGTGAGACAGTTAGTCATAACACAGGTAGCACATACAGGGCACACTTATGAGCACTGGGGCCCTGGGTTACCAGGGTCCCAGTGACACATACAACTAAAACAACATATATACAGTGAAATATGGGGGTAACATGCCAGGCAAGATGGTACTTTCCTACACAAAGAGGTTTAAATAAATACTTGCAAGGGTTAATGAGGGATGTTTGCATCTCAAATTAGAGAAAAAAGAAGCCCTGAAGAATAAATAATACACAGTAATACATTCTTTACAGGAAGGAAACCCTCCCCTCTGGTGCCCACATATCTTCAGGGGTGGCTCCCTCCCCCCTGAGGCCTCTCTCTCCACGGTGGGGCTTCCTCCTTCCTGAAGCCTCTCTCAGGCCGCTTTAAATTTCCGCTTTCAGCTTCACTCATTTGACAACCAGAGCTGACAGCCCCAGGTGCAGTTTGTCACTTCTTGATCACAACATGATGTGTGTCTGGGCCCTGCTGCTGGCTGCGATGTTTGTGTGTAAGTTGCGCTGCTTCACACACTGAGTGTGACACACAGAGGCCCCTATGTGGTGGGATTTAGTGACATGCTCTACTTTATTTCATGCCATGTCATGTGCACTTCTTCAGTGCAGTGATACACTTCAGATAATATATGTTTTATTAGAACACCCTTGTAACTTACCTTTCATAAATTCTCCACAGGTACAGAAACCAGTAACCAGGTCCTGCAGCCTCCGGGGCTGGAGGTCACGGAGGGGGAGACTGCGGAAGTCACCTGTGACCACACCATCACCAACCCCCAGTATCTCACCTGGTACCAGCACCGGCTTGGGGGTTCCCCCGAGCTCCTGATTTTGGGGTACAGCTCTAATGAGACCATCGGTCACATCTCAATGTACATCACCAAGGACCCTGTGTCCACCACTCTGAGGATCCGTGGAGCTGGAGTGAGGGACGCTGCTGTGTATTACTGTGGTGTGAGGGACACAGTGAGGGAAGTGAGGGGAAACCTGCACAAAAACAGGTGCGGAGAACTGTAGGCAGTGTCAGGAGCAACCCTGGAGTGTG
Organism: Pleurodeles waltl; assembly: GCF_031143425.1. Lineage (NCBI taxonomy): Eukaryota > Metazoa > Chordata > Amphibia > Caudata > Salamandridae > Pleurodeles > Pleurodeles waltl. The sequence continues at coordinate 2,620,669 of NC_090442.1, read as the reverse complement.
TCTCTGGCACCACCTGGTGGAGCAATGTTTATACATACTCAATAAGAAGCAGTAATATAAACACAAGGTGGGTCTGCTAGGCTTGGTCAATCTGACTTAAGGGCTTGCATTGCCTTTTGTCAACTTGTGTGATGCAAGGGTAATGCAAGTCCTTGATGAATCTGGGCACCAGAGTGCACACTAATGACACGTACAGAGCTGAATTACATTTCTGTGTCCTAAATTGGTTAGTAAAACAAGCCTAGTACTACAGAAACATTACTTACAGCAAACACTGTATGAAAAATATGCAAAATGCCAGCCAAATGAATGAGGCATTTCCAAAGTCTGTGTCTTTTTGTGCTACTGAAATTGTTTTTTCACTGAATTACACATTTGTGAGAGTATTGTTGTGAATGGGTGAATGCACAAATGGGTCAAAGGTTGAATGGATAGATGGACACATGAGTACACTAGTGATGAACAGTGAGTGACTTGAAGATGAATGAATGCATTCACAGTGACAGATGCAGGACTAAGAGGCTGGTATAAGGGGTGAGTCAATGGACAGCTGAATACGCAGTGTCAGGGTGTAAAAAAGAACAACTGAGGCCCATATTTATACTTTGTATGCGCTCGATTTGCATCATTTTTTTTAAGCAAATCCGGCGCAAACTTAACTCCATATTTATATTTTGGCGCTCAACATGGTCAGCGCCAAAATATTGGAGTTAAAGTTATTTTTTGCCCGTGGAAAACTACCTTGCGTCAATGAGATGCAAGGTAGGTGTTCCTGGGCAAAGAATTACTCCAAGAACCTAGCACCTTGTTTATCCTCTTGTGCAAAAAATCACGGACAGGGTGTAGGAGGGGTCAATAAATGGTGCAAAGCTTCCTTTGCACTATTTTTTAACACCTGGGTCAGGGCAGGCATTAGGGGACCTGTGGGCCTATTTCCATGGTGGAACACCATGGAATAAGCTCACAGGTGCCCTCCTCCATGCTCAAGGGACACCCCCACCCACACCAGAGGGACAGTGGAGGATGAGGGACCCCATCCCAGGTAAATATAGGTAAGTACAGGTAAGTATTTAATTATTTTTTTTAAGTGCTATTGGGGGCTCTGAAATGGGTTCCTCCATGGCACAGGGTGCAATGGCCATGCCTGGCGACCCTTGTCCCCTGTGCTGGCAATTGCAGTAGTGGGCGTAACCCCTGACTTTTCTAAGGCAGGAGTCATGTGGCATGGTAGGTTTAGTGCCATAAAATGATGCTAATCTGGGTAAAGTCATCTTTTTTTACTCTAACCAGCCTAACGACATGTTTTGCTGCTAAACATCCATCTCCCATACCTGCAACCCCCACTCAGCTTATTTCAATTTTTTTGATGCTATCCAACCCTTTGTGCCGGATTGCACCATTCCATAAATATGGTGCTCGGCTGGCATCCTGGAATTGTCCAAACCGGCGCTATACTTTTTGACGCAAACCTGCGTGTGGTTAGGCATAGTGTGGATGGGTGTGTGGTTGAGCAGTGTGTGCTTGGCAATGTGTGGATGGGTAGTGTGTGTTTGGGTAGTGTGTGTTTGACAATGTTTGGATGGGCAGTGTGTGGTTGGGCACTGTGTGGATGGGTGTGTAGTTGACCAGTGTGTGGTTAGCAATGTGTGGATGGGCAGTGTGTGGTTGGGCAGTGTGTGTTAGGGAGGTGTGTGGTGGGGCAGTGTGTGGGGAAGGGGCAGGCTCTCCTTGAGATACAAAGAGGCAGAGGACACCAGGCACCCCAAGATATTGAGACCTTGGGGTGAATATGAACCTGTTTCCAGATACTCTGTGCACATCAGCAAGCAGGCCTGAGTCAGCCTCCTTGAGTCTTCTGGGTACAAGTAGGCAAACACTCAAGTTCTCACTCAAGTGGTGGTGTAGGGCAAGACAGATGCACAACATTTTAATAATGTTTCAATATATAAATCCAACATGCAGTATATAGAGGAATTATCATGGTAGAGAGCATACAAACACTGGGCCAGATTTACAAGGCCTTAGTGCCTCCTTGTGCCACACTAGCGTCCTTTTTTTATGCATTGTGCCACTTTGGGACACCTCGTGCCACATTATGCCTGGGTCAGGCATTATGTATGCAAGGGGGGGCGTTTCGGTATTAGAAGGCCCACAAAAATGGCGTAGTGAAATCTACAAGATTTCACTGCACCATTTTTTGTGTCATTTTTAACACCTACTGAAAACAGGCGTTGAAGTGACTCATCTACTTAAGCAGTGGACCTCCGTGCACTTTGCTGCACTAGGGCCAATATTTTTGAAGCTAGAGCAGCAAAGCGTCACAATAGCATCTAAAATGTTGATGCTATTGGCCTAACGTGTGCCATGATGCACCATATTGTAAACACGATGCACCCATGGTGTTGTTACGTGGGGCAGGGGTGATGCAGATAAACCGGGCGCATCAGCACTGAGGCACCAGTTTCTTGTAAATATGCCCCAATGTGCCCTATAAATGGTGAATTCACACCATAAAGCAGTAATGCAACACAACACAGTAGTAAACCATGGCTTATATTTGTACAATGTGTTTGGTCATAAAATGATTGTTAACAGAAGCTTGATCCTTACAAAAGAATATAACCATGAAATACAGCTTCAGGAACATTGGATGGTTGAGAACCTTTAAATAGGTGCATAGGCTCAGTCCCCCTGGACTTCCCTGCAACCGGTCCTCTGACCGGTCAAGGCTCTTGCAGACCCAGCTCCAGGGCCTCGAGGCACCAGCCCCACCTCCCTCCCACTCTCACTTTGTTCTCTGTGGTTTTGGTGTCAAATAATTTATGAAAATTGACTCTATTTCTCTAAATAGTTTTAGGATTTTTTTTGTGTTGTGTTTTCACTTTGTTACTGTTTGTGTACTGCATACATACTTTACACATTGCCTCTAAGTTAAGCCTGACTGCTTTCTTGGTGCTAAGCTGCCCAGGGTTAAGCACCGGTTAAATCAGTGACTTTTTGTGTTTCACCCAGCAAGGGAACATGGCTGTTGCTTCACCAGGGCTCACACCCCAGTCAACCAGCAACCCAATTTCTCACAGTGTCCTTGCCAATGTGTTTCGTCCTCTGTTTGCTTACTCGTCCCTGGCACGTGCTGAGCACTGATCTGAGAATGAATGCTGAGGTTTTGTAGCAGTGCATGACGAGCTCAACCTCTTCTAACTATTTCTTGCCACAGGTGAGGGAGGGGGCACAGGGGGGCTGTGGTGCTACACCTTGTGCGCAGTCAGGCCAGAAATAATGCCAGGAGCAAGGAATCAAAGAAAACGAAAGATGCAGGAAAAGAGATGAATATGAATTGCAGGAAAATAAAGTTAGAGAGGGGGAAAAGGCAGACAAAAATGATAAAGTGGAAAACTACACAGTGAGAAAGAAAAAACAAACCTACACAAAGATGTATGAAAGAAAAAAGAGAGTGAAGAACAATGTGGATAGAATAAGTAATATAAAAAAGCAAGTTACAAGGAAAGAAATAACTCCTCTTTTAATATGGATAATAGGAGACTGAAGATCAAAAAGTAGCCAATGACTGAAAAGAGGGCAGAGTAAAAGAATAGAAAACAGAATAAAAATGTTAACAAACCAGCAGCAAAAACATACTCTGCGTGGCACAGTCCTAAAGATGAGTGAGATATAATCCATATAAAGAATGCATGTTTTGATTGACTCAGGGGTTACTTTATTGACTGCTGAGATCTTTGTGTTGCCCTTTGGGTCATAGGTTATACTCCCTGTCTGGGGCCACAGGCTAAGCAGGAGCTAGTGGGCCACACCCGTGGGGGCTGGTATTGTTTTCCTCTCATCTTCTACGGCCATCCTGGCACGTCTGTGCCCACTGTCCACAGCTGGTGTGGTACGTACAGGTCCCTTCACCTAATGGACAAGTTACTTACCTTCGATAACGTCTTATCTGGTAGAGACACAGACTAGTCACAGATTCCTCTCGTTAACACACTGTCCTACTTGCACCACCTTACCACTCACTGACACACTGTCCTACTTGCACTACCTTACCTCACAATGACACACTGTCCTACTTGTTCTACCTTACCTCACAATGACACACTGTCCTACTTGTTCTACCTTACCTCACAATGACACACTGTCCTACTTGTTCTACCTTATCTCTCATTAACACTGTCCTACTTGTACTACCTTACCTCACACTGACACACTGCCCTACTTGCACTACTTTACCTCACACTGACACACTGTCCTACTTGCACTACCTTACCTCTCACTGACACACTGTCCTACTTGTTCTACCTTACCTCTCACTGACACACTGTCCTACTTGCACTACCATACGTCTCACTAACACACTGTCCTACTTGCACTACCTTACCTCATTAACACATTGTCCTACTTGTTCTACCTTAAATCACACTGACACACTGTCCTACTCATACTACGTGATCTCTCATTACCAAACTGTCCTACTTGTGCTACCTTACCTCTCACTACCAAACTGTCCTACTTGTACTACCTTACCTCTCACTGACACACTGTCCTATTTGTGCTACCTTACCTCTCACGGACACACTGTCCTACTTGTAATACCTTACCTCTCACTGACACACTGTCCTACTTGCACTACCTTACCTCACACTGACACACTGTCCTACTTGCACTACCTTACCTCATTAACACACTGTCCTACTTGTTCTACCTTACCTCACACTGACACACTGTCCTACTCATACTACGTGATCTCTCATTACCAAACTGTCCTACTTGTGCTACCTTACCTCTCACTACCAAACTGTCCTACTTGTACTACCTTACCTCTCACTGACACACTGTCCTATTTGTGCTACCTTACCTCTCACTGACACACTGTTCTACTTGTAATACCTTACCTCTCACTGACACACTGTCCTACTTGTTCTACCTTATCTCTCATTAACACTGTCCTACTTGTTCTACCTTACCTCACACTGACACACTGCCCTACTTGCACTACCTTACCTCACACTGACACACTGTCCTACTTGTTCTACCTTACCTCTCACTAACACACTGTCCTACTTGTTCTACCTTATCTCTCATTAACACTGTCCTACTTGTACTACCTTACCTCACACTGACACACTGCCCTACTTGTACTACCTTACCTCTCACTAACACACTGTCCTACTTGTACTACCTTACCTCTCACTGACACACTGTCCTACATTTACTACCTTACCTCTCACTAACACACTGTCCTACTTACACTACCTTAACTCTCACTGACACACTGTCCTACTTGCACTACCTTACTTCTCATTAACACACTGTCCTACTTGTACTACCTTACTTCTCACTGACACACTGTCCTACACGTACTACCTTACCTCTCACTGACACACTGTCCTACTTGCACTACCTTACCTCACACTGAAACACTGTCCTACTTGTTCTACCTTATCTCTCATTAACACTGTCCTACTTGTACTACCTTCTCTCTCACTGCCACGCTGTCCTTCGTACACTACCTTACCTCACACTGACACACTGTCCTACTTGTGATACCTTACCTCTCACTAACACACTGTCCTACTTGTACTACCTTACCTCTCACTAACACACTGTCCAACTTGTACTACCTTACCTCACACTGACACACTGTCCTACTTACACTACCTTACCTCTCAATGACAGACTGTCCTACTTGTATTACCTTACCTCTCACTGACACAATGCCCTACTTACACTACCTTACCTCTCACTGACAGACTGTCCTACTTGTACTACCTTACCTCACACTGACACACTGCCCTACTTGTACTACCCTACCTCTCACTAACACACTGTCCTACTTGTACTACCTTACCTCACACTGACACACTGTCCTACTTGTACTACATTACCTCTCACTAACACGCTGTCCTACTTGTGCTACCTTACCTCTCACTGACACACTGTCCTACTTGTGCTACCTTACCTCTCACTGACACACTGTCCTACTTGTACTACCTTACCTCACACTGACACACTGTCCTACTTGCACCACCTTACCTCACACTGACACACTGTCCTACTTGCACCACCTTACCACTCACTGACACACTGTCCTACTTGCACCACCTTACCTCTCACTGACACACTGTCCTACTTGCACTACCTTACCTCTCAGTGACACACTGTCCTACTTGTACTACATTACCTCTCACTGACACACTGTCTTACTTGCACTACCTTACCTCTCAGTGACACACTGTCCTACTTGTACTACATTACCTCTCACTGACACACTGTCCTACTTGCACTACCTTACCTCTCACTGACACACTGTCCTACTTGCACTACCTTACCTCACACTGACACACTGTCCTACTTGTGCTACCTTACCTCAAACTGACACACTGTCCTACTTGTGCTACCTTACCTCTCACTGACACACTGTCCTACTTGTACTACCTTACCTCACACTGACACACTGTCCTACTTGCACCACCTTACCACTCACTGACACACTGTCCTACTTGCACCACCTTACCTCTCACTGACACACTGTCCTACTTGTACTACCCTACCTCTCAACGACACACTGTCCTACTTGTACTACCTTACCTCTCACTGACACACTGTCCTATTTGTGCTACCTTACCTCTCACTGACACACTGTCCTACTTCTAATACCTTACCTCTCACTGACACACTGTCCTACTTCACTTCCATAACTCTCACTAACACACTGTCCTACTCATACTACGTGGTGTCCCACTACCACACTGTCCTACTTCTACTACCTTACCTCTCACTAACACACTGCCCTACTGGTAGTACCTTACGTCTCACTAACACACTGTTCTACTTTTACTACCTTACCTCTCACTGACACACTGTCCTACTTGCACTACCTTACATCTCACTAACACACTGTCCTACTCGTACTACCTTAAGTCTCACTAACACTGTCCTACTTGTGCTACCTTACCTCTCACTAACACACTGTTCTACTCATACTACGTGATCTCTCACTACCAAACTGTCCTACTTGTGCTACCTTACCTCTCACTACCAAACTGTCCTACTTGTACTACCTTACCTCTCACTGACACACTGTCCTATTTGTGCTACCTTACCTCTCACTGACACACTGTCCTACTTGTAATACCTTACCTCTCACTGACACACTGTCCTACTTGTTCTACCTTATCTCTCATTAACACTGTCCTACTTGTTCTACCTTACCTCACACTGACACACTGCCCTACTTGCACTACCTTACCTCACACTGACACACTGTCCTACTTGTTCTACCTTACCTCTCACTAACACACTGTCCTACTTGTTCTACCTTATCTCTCATTAACACTGTCCTACTTGTACTACCTTACCTCACACTGACACACTGCCCTACTTGTACTACCTTACCTCTCACTAACACACTGTCCTACTTGTACTACCTTACCTCTCACTGACACACTGTCCTACATTTACTACCTTACCTCTCACTAACACACTGTCCTACTTACACTACCTTAACTCTCACTGACACACTGTCCTACTTGCACTACCTTACTTCTCATTAACACACTGTCCTACTTGTACTACCTTACTTCTCACTGACACACTGTCCTACACGTACTACCTTACCTCTCACTGACACACTGTCCTACTTGCACTATCTTACCTCACACTGAAACACTGTCCTACTTGTTCTACCTTATCTCTCATTAACACTGTCCTACTTGTACTACCTTCTCTCTCACTGCCACACTGTCCTTCGTACACTACCTTACCTCACACTGACACACTGTCCTACTTGTGATACCTTACCTCTCACTAACACACTGTCCTACTTGTACTACCTTACCTCTCACTAACACACTGTCCAACTTGTACTACCTTACCTCACACTGACACACTGTCCTACTTACACTACCTTACCTCTCAATGACAGACTGTCCTACTTGTATTACCTTACCTCTCACTGACACAATGCCCTACTTACACTACCTTACCTCTCACTGACAGACTGTCCTACTTGTACTACCTTACCTCACACTGACACACTGCCCTACTTGTACTACCCTACCTCTCACTAACACACTGTCCTACTTGTACTACCTTACCTCACACTGACACACTGTCCTACTTGTACTACATTACCTCTCACTAACACGCTGTCCTACTTGTGCTACCTTACCTCTCACTGACACACTGTCCTACTTGTGCTACCTTACCTCTCACTGACACACTGTCCTACTTGTACTACCTTACCTCACACTGACACACTGTCCTACTTGCACCACCTTACCTCACACTGACACACTGTCCTACTTGCACCACCTTACCACTCACTGACACACTGTCCTACTTGCACCACCTTACCTCTCACTGACACACTGTCCTACTTGCACTACCTTACCTCTCAGTGACACACTGTCCTACTTGTACTACATTACCTCTCACTGACACACTGTCTTACTTGCACTACCTTACCTCTCAGTGACACACTGTCCTACTTGTACTACATTACCTCTCACTGACACACTGTCCTACTTGCACTACCTTACCTCTCACTGACACACTGTCCTACTTGCACTACCTTACCTCACACTGACACACTGTCCTACTTGTGCTACCTTACCTCAAATTGACACACTGTCCTACTTGTGCTACCTTACCTCTCACTGACACACTGTCCTACTTGTACTACCTTACCTCACACTGACACACTGTCCTACTTGCACCACCTTACCACTCACTGACACACTGTCCTACTTGCACCACCTTACCTCTCACTGACACACTGTCCTACTTGTACTACCCTACCTCTCAACGACACACTGTCCTACTTGTACTACCTTACCTCTCACTGACACACTGTCCTATTTGTGCTACCTTACCTCTCACTGACACACTGTCCTACTTCTAATACCTTACCTCTCACTGACACACTGTCCTACTTCACTTCCATAACTCTCACTAACACACTGTCCTACTCATACTACGTGGTGTCCCACTACCACACTGTCCTACTTCTACTACCTTACCTCTCACTAACACACTGCCCTACTGGTACTACCTTACGTCTCACTAACACACTGTTCTACTTTTACTACCTTACCTCTCACTGACACACTGTCCTACTTGCACTACCTTACATCTCACTAACACACTGTCCTACTCGTACTACCTTAAGTCTCACTAACACTGTCCTACTTGTGCTACCTTACCTCTCACTAACACACTGTTCTACTCATACTACGTGATCTCTCACTACCACACTGTCCTACTTGTACTACATTACCACTCATTTACACACTGTCCTAATTGTACTACCTTACCTCTCACCGACACACTGTCCTACTTGCACTTCGTTAACTCTCACTAACACACTGTCCTACTCGTACTACATGATCTCTCACTACCACACTGTCCTACTTGTACTACCTTAACTCTCACTGACACACTGTCCTACTTGCGCTACCTTACCTCTCACTGACACACTGTCCTACTTGTAATACCTTACCTCTCATTGACACACTGTCCTACTTGTACTAACTTACTTCTCACTGACACACTGTCCTACTTCACTTCCTTAACTCTCACTAACACACTATCCTACTCATACTACGTGAACTCCCACTACCACACTGTCCTACTTGTACTACCTTAACCCTCACTGACACACTGTCCTACTTCTATTACCTTACCTCTCACTGACAGACTGTCCTACTTGTACTACCTTACCTCTCACTAACACACTGCCCTACTTGTGCTACCTTACCTCTCACTGACACACTGTCCTACTTGCACTACCTTACCTCTCACTGACACATTGTCCTACTTGTACTTCCTTACGTCTAACTAACACACTGTTCTACTTGTACTACCTTACCTCCCAATGACACACTGTCCTACTTGCACTACCTTACATATCACTAACACACTGTCCTACTCGTACTACCTTACCTCTCACTAACAAACTGTCCTACTCATACTACGTGATCTCTCACTACCACACTGTCCTACTTGTACTACCTTACCTCTCATTAACACACTGTCCTACTTGCACTTCCTTAACTCTCACTAACACACTGTCCTACTCGTACTACGTGATCTCTCACTACCACACTGTCGTACCTGTACTACCTTACCACTCACTGACACACTGTCCTACTCATACTACCTTACCTCTCAGAGACACACTGATCTACTTGTACTACATTATCTTTCAGTAACACACTGTCCTACTTGTACTACCTTACCTCTCACTGACACACTGTCCGACTTTGTACTACCTTACCTCTAATAACACACTGTCCTACTTGCACTACTTTACCTCTCACTGGCACACTGTCCTACTTGTACTACCTTACTTCTCACTGACACTGTCGTACTTGTGCTACCTTACCTCTCATTGACACACTGTCCTACTTGTACTACATTACCTTTCAGTAACACACTGTCCTACTTGTACTACGTTACCTCTCAGAGACACACTGTCCTACTTTGTACTACCTTACCTCTAATAACACACTGTCCTACTTGTACTACCTTACCTCTCACTGGCACACTGTCCTACTTGTACTACCTTACTTCTCACTGACACACTGTCCTACTTGTGCTACCTTACCTCTCATTGACACACTGTCCTACTTGAACTACCTTACCTCTCACCGACACACTGTCCTACTTGTGCTACCTTACCTCTCACTGACACACTGTCCTACTTGTACTACCTTAACTCTCAGTAACACACTGTCCTACTTGCACTACCTTACCTCTCACTGACACACTGTCTTACTCGTACAACCTTACCTCTTAGAGACACACTGTCCTACGTGTACTACCTTAACTCTAAGCAACCCACTGTCCTATTGTACTACATTACCTCTCACTGACACACTGTCCTACTTGTACTACCTTACCTCTCAGTAACACACTGTCCTACTTGTACTACCTTACCTCTCACTAACACACTGTCCTACTTGTACCACCTTACCTCTCACTGACACACTGTCCTACCTGTACTACCTTACCTCTCACTGACATACTGTCTTACTTGTACTACCTTACCTCTCAGAGACACACTGTCCTACTTGTACTACCTTACCTCTCAGTAACACACTCTCCTACTTATATTACCTTACCTCTCACTGACACACTGTCCTACTTGTACCACCTTACCTCTCACTGTCATACTGTCCTACTTGTACTACCTTACCTCTCACTGACACTCAGTCCTACTAGTAATACCCTCACTGCCACTCTGTCCTCCTTGTACTGCCTTACCTGTCAGAGACACACTGTCCTACTTGTATTGCCTTACCTCTCACTAACAGATTGTCCTATTTGTACTACCTTACCTATCACTGACACACTGTCCTACATGCACTACCTTACCTCTCACTGACACATTGTCCTAATTGTACTTCCTTACGTCTAACTAACACACTGTTCTACTTGTACTACCTTACCTCTCACTGACACACTGTCCTACTTGCACTATCTTACATATCACTAACACACTGTCCTACTCGTACTACCTTAAGTCGCACTAACACACTGTCCTACTTGTGCTACCTTACCTCTCACTAACACACTGTCCTACTCATACTACGTGATCTCTCACTACCACACTGTCCTACTTGTACTACCTTACCACTCACTGACACACTGTCCTACTCATACTACCTTACCTCTCACTAACACACTGTCCGACTTGTACTACCTTACCTCTCACTGACACACTGTCCGACTTGTACTACCTTACCTCTCAGAGACACACTGTCCTACTTTGTACTACCTTACCTCTAATAACACACTGTCCTACTTGTACTACCTTACCTCTCACTGGCACACTGTCCTACTTGTACTACATTACTTCTCACTGACACACTGTCCTACTTGTGCTACCTTACCTCTCATTGACACACTGTACTACTTGCACTACCTTACCTCTCACTGGCACACTGTCCTACTTGTACTACCTTACTTCTCACTGATACACTGTCCTACTTGTGCTACCTTACCTCTCATTGACACACTGTCCTACTTGTACTACCTTACCTCTCACTGGCACACTGTCCTACTTGTACTACCTTAACTCTCAGTAACACACTGTCCTACTTGCACTACCTTACCTCTCACTGACACACTGTCTTACTCGTACAACCTTACCTCTTAGAGACACACTGTCCTACTTGTAGAACCTTAATTCTCAGCAACCCACTGTCCTATTGTACTACCTTACCTCTCACTGACACACTGTCATACTCGTACTACTATACCTCTCAATAACACACTGACTTACATGTGCACTACCTTACCTCTCACTAACACACTGTCCTACTTGTACTATCTTAACTCTCACTAACACACTGTCCTACTTGCACTTACTTACTCTCACTAACACACTGTCCTACTCGTACTACGTGATCTCTCACTACTACACTGTCCTACTTCTACTACCTTACCTCTAATTAACACACTGTCCTACTTGTACTACCTTACCTCTCACTAACACTCTGTCCTACTTGCACTACCTTACGTCTCACTAACACACTGTCCTACTTGTACTACCTTACCTCTCACTGACACACTGTCCTACTTCACTTCCTTAACTCTCACTAACACACTGTCCTACTCATACTATGTGATATCCCACTACCACACTGTCCTACTTGTACTACCTTACCTCTCACTGACACACTGTCCTACTTCTATTACCTTACCTCTCAGTGACACACTGTCCTACTTGTGCTACCTTACCTCTCACTGACACACTGTCCTACTTGCACTACCTTACCTCTCACTGACACACTGTCCTACTTATAATACCTTACGTCTCACTAACACACTGTTCTACTTGTACTACCTTACCTCTCACTGACACACTGTCCTACCTGCACTACGTTACATCTCACTAACACACTGCCCTACTCGTACTACCATAAGTCTCACTAACATACTGTCCTACTTGTGCTACCTTACCTCTCACTAACACACAGTCCTACTCATACTGCGTGATCTCTCACTACCACACTGTCCTACTTGTACTACCTTACCTCTCATTAACACACTGTCCTACTTGTACTACCGTACCTCTAACTGACACACTGTCCTACTTGCACTTCCTTAACTCTCACTAACACACTGTCCTACTCGTACTACATGATCTCTCACTACCACACTGTCCTACTTGTACTACCTTACCTCTCACTGACACACTGTCCTACTTGCGCTACCTTACCTCTCACTGACACATTGTCCTACTTGTAATACCTTACCTCTCATTGACACACTGTCCTACTTCTACTATGTTAACTCTCTGTAACACACTGTCCTACTTGTACTACCTTACCTCTCACTGACACACTGACCTACTAGTACTACCTTACCTCTCAGAGACACAATGTCCTACTTGTACTACTTTACCTCTCACTTACACAGGGTCCTACTTTTACTACCTTAACTCTCACTGACACACTGACATTCTTGTACTACCTTACCTCTCACTGGCACACTGTCCTACCTGTGCTATCTACCTCTCACTGACTCACTGTCCTACTTGAACTACCTTGCCTGTCACTGACACACTGTCCTACTTGTACTACCTTACTTCTCACTGAAACACTGTCCTACTTTTAATACCTTACCTCTCACTGACACACTGTCCTACTTGTACTACCATACCTCACACTGACACTCAGTCCTCCTTGTACTACCTTACCTCTGAGAGACACACTGTCTTACTTGTACTACCTTTCCTCTCACTAACACACTGTCCTACTTGTACTGCCTTACCTCTCACTAACACACTGCCCTACTTGATCTACTTTACCTCTCACTGACACACTGTCCTACTTGTACTACCTTACCCCTCACTGACACACTGTCCTACTTGTAGTACCTTACCCCTCAGTAACACACTGTCCTACTTGTAGTACCCTTCCTCTCAACGACACATTGTCCTACTTGCACTACCTTACCTCTCACTGACACACTGTCCTACTCGTACTACCTTTCCTCTCACTAACACACTGTCCTACTTGTACTGCCTTACCTCTCACTAACACACTGCCCTACTTGATCTACTTTACCTCTCACTGACACACTGTCCTACTTGTACTACCTTACCTCTCACTGACACACTGTCCTACTTGTAGTACCTTACCCCTCAGTAACACGCTGTCCTACTTGTAGTACCCGTCCTCTCAACGACACATTGTCCTACTTGTACTACCTTACCTCTCACTAACACACTGTCCTACTTATACTACTTACCTCTCACTAACACACTGTCCTCCTTATACTTCCTTACCTCTCACTAGCACACTGTCCTACTTGTACTACCTTACCTCGCACTGCCACACTGTCCTACTTGTACTACCTTACCTCTCACTAACACACTATCCTACTTGTAGTACCTTTCCTCTCACTGACACACTGTCCTACTTGTACTACCTTATCTTTCATTAACACTGTCCTACTTGTGCTACCTTACCTCTCACTAACACACTGCACTACTTGTACTACCTTACATCTCACTAACACACTGTCCTACTTGCACTTACTTACCTCTCACTAACACACTGTCCTACTCGTACTACGTGATCTCTCACTACTACACTGTCCTAGTTCTACCATCTTACCTCTAATTAACACATTGTCCTACTTGTACTACCTTACCTCTCACTAACACTCTGTCCTACTTGCACTACCTTACGTCTCACTAACACACTGTCCTACTTGTACTACCTTACCTCTCACTGACACACTTTCCTACTTGTATTACCTTTCCTCTGACTGACACACTGTCCTACTTGTACTACCTTACCTCTCACTGACCCACTTTCCTACTTCACTTCCTTAACTCTCTCTAACACACTGTCCTACTCGTACTACATGATCTCTCACTACCACACTGTCCTACTTGTACTACCTTACCTCTCACTGACACACTGTCCTACTTGCGCTACCTTACCTCTCACTGACACATTGTCCTACTTGTAATACCTTACCTCTCATTGACACACTGTCCTACTTCTACTATGTTAACTCTCTGTAACACACTGTCCTACTTGTACTACCTTACCTCTCACTGACACACTGTCCTACTAGTACTACCTTACCTCTCAGAGACACAATGTCCTACTTGTACTACTTTTCCTCTCACTTACACAGGGTCCTACTTTTACTACCTTAACTCTCACTGACACACTGACATTCTTGTACTACCTTACCTCTCACTGGCACACAGTCCTACCTGTGCTATCTACCTCTCACTGACACACTGTCCTACTTGAACTACCTTGCCTGTCACTGACACACTGTCCTACTTGAACTACCTTGCCTGTCACTGACACACTGTCCTACTTGTACTACCTTACTTCTCACTGAAACACTGTCCTACTTTTAATACCTTACCTCTCACTGACATACTGTCCTACTTGTACTACCATACCTCACACTGACACTCAGTCCTCCTTGTACTACCTTACCTCTCAGAGACACACTGTCCTACTTGTACTACCTTTCCTCTCACTAACACACTGTCCTACTTGTACTGCATTACCTCTCACTAACACACTGCCCTACTTGATCTACTTTACCTCTCACTGACACACTGCCCTACTTGTACTACCTTACCCCTCACTAACACACTGTCCTACTTGTAGTACCTTACCCCTCAGTAACACACTGTCCTACTTGTAGTACCCTTCCTCTCAACGACACATTGTCCTACTTGCACTACCTTACCTCTCACTGACACACTGTCCTACTCGTACTACCTTTCCTCTCACTAACACACTGTCCTACTTGTACTGCCTTACCTCTCACTAACACACTGCCCTACTTGATCTACTTTACCTCTCACTGACACACTGTCCTACTTGTACTACCTTAACTCTCACTGACACACTGTCCTACTTGTAGTACCTTACCCCTCAGTAACACACTGTCCTACTTGTAGTACCCTTCCTCTCAACGACACATTGTCCTACTTGTACTACCTTACCTCTCACTAACACACCGTCCAAGTTGTACTACCTTACCTCTCAGTAACACACTGTCCTACTTATACTACTTACCTCTCACTAACACACTGTCCTCCTTATACTTCCTTACCTCTCACTAGCACACTGTCCTACTTGTACTACCTTACCTCGCACTGCCACACTGTCCTACTTGTACTACCTTACCTCTCACTAACACACTGTCCTACTTGTAGTACCTTTCCTCTCACTGACACACTGTCCTACTTGTACTACCTTATCTCTCATTAACACTGTCCTACTTGTGCTACCTTACCTCTCACTAACACACTGCACTACTTGTACTACCTTGCATCTCACTAACACACTGACTTACATGTGCACTACCTTACCTCTCACTAACACCTTGTCCTACTTGTACTATCTTAACTCTCACTAACACACTGTCCTACTTGCACTTACTTACCTCTCACTAACACTGTCCTACTCGTACTACGTGATCTCTCACTACTACACTGTCCTAGTTCTACCATCTTACCTCTAATTAACACATTGTCCTACTTGTACTACCTTACCTCTCACTAACACTCTGTCCTACTTGCACTACCTTACGTCTCACTAACACACTGTCCTACTTCTACTACCTTACCTCTCACTGACACACTGTCCTACTTGTATTACCTTTCCTCTCACTGACACACTGTCCTACTTGTACTACCTTACCTCTCACTGACACACTTTCCTACTTCACTTCCTTAACTCTCTCTAACACACTGTCCTACTCATACTACGTGATCTCCCACTACCACACTGTCCTACTTGTACTACCTTACCTCTTACTGACACACTGTCCTACTTCTATTAACTTACCTCTCACTGACACACTGTCCTACTTGTACTACCTTACATCTCACTGACACACTGTCCTACTTGTACTAACTTAGCTCTCACTAACACACTGTCCTATTCGTACTATGTGATCTCTCACTACCACACTTTCCTACTTGTACTTCCTTTCCTCTCATTAACACACTGTCCTACTTGTACTACCTTACCTCTCACTGACACACTGTCCTACTTGTACTACCCTACCTCTCACTGACACACTGTCCTACTTGTACTACCTTACCTCTCACTGACACACTGTCCTACTTGTACTACCTTACCTCTCAGTAACACACTGCCCTACTTGATCTACTTTACCTCTCACTGACACACTGCCCTACTTGCACTACCTTACCACTCAGTAACACACTGTCCTACTTGTACTACATGATCTCTCACTACTACACTGTCCAACTTGTACTACCTTACCTCTCATTAACACACTGTCCTACTTGTACTACCTTACCTCTCACTAACACACTGTCCTACTTGTACCACCTTACCTCTCACTAACACACTGTCCTACTTGTACTACCCTACCTCTCAATGACACTCAGTCCTACTTGTAATACCTTAACTCTCACTGACACACTGTCCTACTTGTACTACCTTACCTGTCACTAACACACTATCCTACGTGTACTACCTTACCTCTCACTGACACACTGTCCTACTTTTACTACCTTACCTCTCACTGACACACTGTCCTACTTGTGCTACCTTAGCTCTCACTAACACACTGTCCTACTCGTACTACGTGATCTCTCACTACCACACTGTCCTACTTGTACTACCTTACCTCTCATTAACACACTGTTCTATTTGTACTACCTTACCTCTCACTGACACACTGTCCTACTTGCACTACCTTACCTCTCCGTAACACACTGTCCTACTTGTACTACCTTACCTCTCAATACTAGTCTCCTACTTGTGCTACCTTACCTCTCACTGACAATCTGTCCTACTTGCACTACCTTTCCTCTCATTAACACACTGTCCTACTTGTACTTCCTTACCTCTCAGTAACACACGGTCCTTCTTGCGCTACCTTACCTCTCACTGACACACTGTCCTACTTGCACTACCTTACCAACACATTGTCCATATTGCACTAACTTACCTCTCATTAACACACTGTCCTACCTTTCCTCTCATCTTACATGAAGGTGTGTTTGAAGAATCATTGGAAATGGATGGAAGGCGCATGCTCAAAGAGAGTGGCAGGTTTAGAGAGATGCGTATGCTCGAAATAGGTGCCAGGTTTGGAGAGAGGCGTATTTTTGAAGTGAATGCCAGGTTTGGAGTGAGGCGTATACTTGAAGAGAGTACCAGGTTTGGAGTGAGGCGTATACTTGAAGAGAGTACCAGGTTTGGAGAGAGGCGTATGCTTGAAGACAGAACCAGGTTTGGAGAGAGGCGTGTGCTGGAAGAGAGTGTCAGGTTTGGAGAGAGGCGTGTGCTTGAAGAGATTACCAGGTTTGGAGTGAGGCGTATACTTGAAGAGAGTGCCTGGTTTGGAGAGAGGCGTATGCTGGAAGAGAGTACCAGGTTTGGAGAGAGGCGTATGCTTGAAGAGAGTACCAGATTTGGAGTGAGGCGTATACTTGAAGAGAGTACCAGGTTTGGAGTGAGGCGTATACTTGAAGAGAGTACCAGGTTTGGAGTGAGGCGTATACTTGAAGAGAGTACCAGGTTTGGAGAGAGGACTATGCTTGAGGAAAGTTCCAGGTTTGGAGAGAGGCGTATACTTGAAGAGAGTACCAGGTTTGGAGAGAGGAGTATACTTGAAGAGAGTTCCAGGTTTGGAGAGAGGCGTATGCTCGAAGAGAGTACCAGGTTGGAGAGAGGCGTATGCTGGAAGAGAGTACCAGGTTTGGAGAGAGGCGTATGCTTGAAGAGAGTACCAGATTTGGAGTGAGGCGTATACTTGAAGAGAGTACCAGATTTGGAGTGAGGCGTATACTTGAAGAGAGTACCAGGTTTGGAGTGAGGCGTATACTTGAAGAGAGTACCAGGTTTGGAGTGAGGCGTATACTTGAAGAGAGTACCAGGTTTGGAGTGAGGCGTATACTTGAAGAGAGTACCAGGTTTGGAGTGAGGCGTATACTTGAAGAGAGTACCAGGTTTGGAGTGAGGCGTATACTTGAAGAGAGTACCAGGTTTGGAGAGAGGAGTATGCTTGAGGAAAGTTCCAGGTTTGGAGAGAGGCGTCCACCACTTCTGCTGCCAGATCTGGCCTCCAGCTGAAAAGGTGAGGAAGCTTGTGGTTGAGGAAGGACGCAAACACATCTACTTGCAGGGGGCCCAAAGATGGAGAATCTTCTGGAAGACCTGGGGAGGAAGGCGCTCCTCACTGTTGTCTACTAGGAGTCCGGATCCTCAATCCGCAACTGAATTTGAGAAACCTGCAAGGCATTCTGCTTTGAGGGAAATTACTTTTTCTAGGCTGTAATGCCAAAACTCTTTGCCAAGATCTGCCAGACCTTTGAGTTTACTCTGCCCAGTTTGTGTTTAAAAGTCCAATTAGTAGATTCAGAGTTATGAATTATTAAAGTTTAACGTTCATAATATCAAGACCTCAGTTTTGGAAAATGGCCACCTGGGCACTTTTAGCACAATGTTCAGGAATGGATGGAGCCCTTTCCGGGGTTCAAGACCATCTCAGGCTGCGTTCAGGTGCAGGCTCAAGATGGTCGGAGCCCTTTATGTCCCTGTGGCTCCGAACAGGTGGTCAGCTTGGGACACATTTTAATGTGCTCCTTAAGTGGCTGGCAAAATAAGTGCTGCAGGCCCACTAGTAGCATATAACCTACAGGCCCTGTGTATATGGTATACCACTATAGAAGGGATTTTCATGGAATTAAAATTAATAAAGAGGCTACATAGGATCAGTTCTATGACATGACAAGGCCGAAACAGAGAAAGGAAAAAAAGCACTGGCAATGCCAATCGCTCTGGCTTGTAACTGAAAGTGCTGTTCAGTCACTGGTGAGTTTAAATATGTAATACCTCATATTACAACCACTCATCCTTCCACTCATGCATTCCTTTGGGCACCCACTGGCTCATTATTCCATCTATCCATCCATCTATCCACCTATCCATCCACCCACCAATCCATAAATACATCAATCCATCTTTCTACATGAAATACAACATTCACGCAAGCATATGCAAGATACATTAAAAGAATAAAAGTGGAAAAAAGAAAAATACTATTTCATAAACGTGACAAGCATGCAAAAAAAACAAAAAAAACTAAGCATAGATGTAAGTAGCAGTCTTGGAATGTAATTACATATACTGATGAATTGCTGCACTATCCGATGGCTGACCTGTTGCTACTAAATGTATTGGCCATCTTGGAGCATTAAAGTGAGTATTCAATCGGGGCAATACCCTTGAAGACAGCTGTCCGACTTAGAAGCAGAAGCTGCACAGGATGTTTTACACTACAGATGGTAGCTACAGTTGGTAGCTGTGCAAAAATTAAAAATAAATACAAAAAAAAAAAAAAAGTGGGACATAGAACAAAATGAAGAAAATTAAAAACAATAAATAAAAAGTAAAACATATTTTACAAAAAGACAGAAATAATAAAAGGGGGAGAAAAATTGCAAAATTCAAGAGACAGGCGCACAAACACTGAGACAGAAGTGCTCTCAATTTCAGGTGGATGCGCACATGTGATCAAGCAAAATACTGTCACTCAGAGGGCAAGATCACCAATGGTTATAGTGAGCTGACCCATTGCCCATGTCTATGCTGTAGTGAGTGGAAATAAAATGTGAGTGACATTCAACCAGACCAATAGTTGAAGAGAGTAGATCCAAGCCCCTGCAAGGATGTGTGTGTATGGATGTAATCTGTATGCAGTGGTTAGATTGAAGGAGCGAGGCAGACAGCCGAGGGTGCCAGACTAGATCTAAAAAGTACTTTAACTCACCCACACCCCCTCCTAAATTCTCACCATCAAGGCACACATATGTGCAAAATTGGTATACAATACACAGCACCTTCTAAAAGGGTCTGGAAAGGTTTATCGCAAGGGGTTGTGAGAGTGGTTACCAATCACAACACCCCTTGCCTACCACAGTAATCGCTTAAGAATCCATGTAACAAAATACCTGCGACAGGTTGTAATACAGGGGGTGATTTTGACCTTGGCGGACGGCGGAGGCCGTCCGCCAAGGTACCGCCGTGAAATGACCGCACCGCGTTCAAAAGACCGCGGCGGCCATTTAAACATTTCCGCCGGGCCGGCGGGCGCTCTCCAAAAGAGCGCCTGCCGGCCCAGCGGAAATGCCCCTGCAACGAGGACGCCGGCTCAGAATTGAGCCGGCGGAGTTGCAGGGGTGCGACGGGTGCAGTTGCACCCGTCGCGTATTTCAGTGTCTGCTATGCAGACACTGAAATACTTTGTGGGGCCCTCTTACGGGGGCCCCTGCAGTGCCCATGCCATTGGCATGGGCACTGCAGGGGCCCCCAGGGGCCCCGCGGCACCCCCTACCGCCATCCTGTTCCTGGCGGGAGACCCGCCAGGAACAGGATGGCGGTAGGGGGTGTCAGAATCCCCATGGCGGGGGAGCGCGCTCCGCCGCCATGGAGGATTCCCCCGAGCAGCGGAAAGTCGGCGGGAGACCGCCGACTTTCCGTTTCTGACCGCGGCGGAACCGCCGCGGTCAGAATGCTCGAGGGAGCACTGCCAGCCTGTTGGCGGTGCTCCCGTGGTCGGTGACTCTGGCGTTCACCGGCCACCAGGGTCAGAATGACCCCCACAGTGTATTAACAATCCCATCTTAATGCCTATTGCCTTTGACATATGTCTTTCACTTAAATAAATCAGCCCTAGAGCTTTTGTTGTACCTTTTTATGATTCACACATCAGACCTATAGCCACCGACATAACTTATACCAGTGCACCAATCAGACCTACAGCCCTTTACACTGGCTTGTCACATTAACCAACTCAGGTCTACACTACACTGTGTAAACCTTTTCAGGAGGCAACGATTAAACATAAAGTTACAAGTTGTCAACAGAGTATACACCTCCTCCTATTTGGGAGTAACAGGGAACCTCACAGAGCAAATTGTTTACCCAAAGTTTTGTCAGAGAAGGGAACCAACATAAACAGCCTTGACTACAATCTGTGAGATTCCACATAACAAAATATCTATGTGCAGGCTTTACCACAGTGAAATAACTCTACTCCCTTAGAGGCCTATTGACTTTAACAAATGCTTTTCACAATGAGTAAGTCAGGCCCACTACCTTTGGTGTAACTTCTCATAATAACAGATCATATCAATGTCTTCTGACAAATGACAACATGGTCTACTCACTATAACTAATCCAGGTCTAGTTTACTGATGAAAAGATTTCCAACAAGGTATAAACTATAATCTAAGAAGTAATTTTCAGCGGGAGCACAGAACATCTTCCTAATAAATATTTCTGTATTTTAGGGAATCAACATGTACGTGGAGCCTGGAACCAACCCAGACACCCTTGCACTATGGTGCGAGGATGCCTGCATTGCATACAGGATTGTTTGTGTGCACCAAGTGGCACTTCCCTGCACACAAAACAATCCTGAGAGGCATTTTCCACTTTCTATGTGTGCTGCAGAATGCAGTACACACAGAGAGAAGAGAAAAATGAGGCAAAATAAAGGTACTTCTCCTTGTTACACCTCTAATGTGTAGACATGACTAGTCCTTGAAAATCTGTGAATGTGTCTAAATCCATGGAGCACCCCTTACAACTCCCTTGGAACGCCGACCCAGGGCAGAGTAAGGCAGCACAGCAGCTTGCTCTGCTAGGCATTGCTCCATATGTTTGAGGCCATTCACTGCCATGTAAAGTGGGTTTGTGTGGCTTCAAAAATATGACTTAGTGGTTTGCGCACACATATACCACATTGCGTGGCGTAAGCATGGCGCAACCCACTCATAAATCTGCATCTTCGTAGACAACAATTTTCTTATTGTTGGTCCTTTCATTCACTTGGTCATGGATAATCTCATCCCTTCGATTTTGATAATTGCATGCGGCTGCGAGTGTCCTTAATGAAGCTCAAAGTCATCAATGGACTCTCCATGAAACTGAGACCTTTGCAAAACTTTGTGTAGTTAAATCCTATATTTTGTCTAAGATTGAACCTTTTATCCAGAGTTTTTAAGGTGGAAAAATATTCATCTACTGTATCTACAACATCACCTTCTTCTTCTGAACCAGTGCGGATGTAAATTCCAAAAGAAGCATTTTCAAACCCTTCATCCTAAATTATATATTAAAAGTGCTTTTTTCTTGGAAGTGAAATTACCTTCATTGATTGCTTCCAAATATGCTTCAAAAGTCTCCTGCAGCGGTTGCCAAGAGGAAGAGGAAGAAATGGTGGATGAGCTGCTATTTTATCCAGGCCTATTGTACGCAAGTAGCCATGCCTGGGTGAGTTGCTGCAATTGTAGTAAGCAAAGAAGACTTTGAAAAGACTTGGAGATAAGCTGAGCCTGTGACCACAATTACAAGTTTAAAGTAAACTCCTTTTCAAGTGTGTGTGTGTGTGTGTGTTTGTGTGTGTGTGGGTATGTGTGTTGGTTTGTGTGTGTGTGCGTGTGTGTGTGGGGTGTGTGTGTATGTGTGTGTAAGTGTGGGTGTGTGTAGGTGTGTGTATGTGTGCGTGTGTGTATGTGTGGGTGTGGGTGTGTGTGGGTGTGTGCGTGTGTGTGTGTGTGGGTGTGTGCGTGTGTGTGTGTGTGTGGGTGTGTGTGTGTATGTGTGTGTGTGTGTGGGTGTGTCTTTGTCTGTGTCTTTGTGTGCCAGTATTAAGGTATGACAGTTACTACTGTTTTACATATATTTAACAAGATATACCTGTCACCGGCAGAACAAGCAATGCAGGAGCCATGAACTTGTCAAGAAATGGCTCAATGGAATAATATTGGTGCACACAAAATCGATTCACAAAAACATCAGAAATTAATATTGTTCACAAGAATATTGCCTTCCTATATTTAAATAATAAAAACACAAATATCAAGAACCAAAAAAATCGCTGTTAAAAATGTTGATTTTCTCTAATATCAATAACAAAAATATCAGCCACATAAATATTGAAAGAATCAAATAATCATATTATAGTAAAAAATACAGGCTAACACAACGTCAACTAAATTAATATTGTCAAAATAAATAAATTATGATTTCAAAACATACAAATAACATTTTACATTAAAGAAAATATGAAAATAAACATTATTTACATAACCGAAATAAATGTAAATCAGTCAAAAAACAAAAAAATCTCAAAACATGAAAACATTATTAAAAACATGAATCATTATTTATATATATATATATATATATATATATATATATATATATATATATATATATATGTACCTATTAAACATTATACACATTAATTACCATTCACCATGAAAGGATATAACTGAAAAAACATAAAAAAAGAACTAACCAATAAAAATAAACCATAAACTGAACCAATAAAATTGCACAAACACATAAACAAAATAAAAGGCACCCAAATGTTATCATCTTACTACTTCAAAAACTACAAAAAGCTGCAAGAATCGGAAATTCATTTGTAACCAGAACCTGAAAACAGAAGTAGACAGTGGCGGCTGCCACTGAACGGAGGTGGCAGGGCGGGACGGGAGGGACGAGATGGGCTGGGTTTAAAAAAAAAAATAATACTTGCCTGTGATGGGTGAAGAGTTCCTCTCCCCTTCTGTCCTGTTCTTGTTCCCGGGTGCACACAGGCTCCCAGACAATGACGACGCTGCTGTCACCAGCATGACAGCAGTGTCATGATTAGTCTGAACGGCCTGCTTCGACGCCCAGATTAGGAGTGGGAGCCTGTGCATGTTCTCCACTCGGCTGTGCAAAGTGCGCATGTCTGTTTGGCTTGTCCCACACACCACATTGTGGTGCAAACTCGCTCCTCCAGCCCCCTCCCTGAAAATTCAGCAAGACAATGCTCCTTTGCCTTAACGGAGGAGCTGCCCCTGGAAGTGGATATATATTTGTACCACTACCCTGAAAAGTAAGTAAAACACCTACTTGAACTAAAATATACAATTTACTACAGTTAAAAATGTAAAAAAAAACCCAATAAGTAACACAACACTCTAGTACTTCTCTCTTCACATTTAATTACTGAAAAGAAACTACTACAACATCAAGAAACAGCAAATCTACTGAAAAGTAAGACCAGTTCCATACCTGGAAAAAGACACAGTAAGCACATTTAAATTATTACTAAACAGGAACTCACCTTAAAATGATTAGAAAATAAAACCTAGCTGCCCCAGCCCCCACTAGCTAACTAATCTTTAAACTCAAACTAATGTACTTTTTTAACCCAAAAGAAAAGAAACCACCTGTTCCAAATTGCAAAAAACTCCAATAGAAATCCATCAAATACAGGGGCAAATGTATCATGGTTTTGTGTCACCTTGAGTGACCCTGAGTGGCTTGATAAATCTGGAGTAGCACAAGGCAACGCAAATGCTGTTTTGCGTTACTCTGACCCAGCAAGGCGTTCCATGGGTGTGGCGTGGGTGTTCCCACGCATTCACCCATTGATTGTGGTGCATTCCCAGATTTACTAACGCTGGAAAACCTGGAAAGCATCAGATTGCCTGTCCTTCCCAGGGAGGGGTAACAATAGGAAATATATTTATTTCTCCTAGTTGGTTCCTCTTTCTAAGTGAGCTGCATTCTCAGAAGTGTTTTTGTGCAGGAAGGTGCCTAACACACTGTGTCATATTAAATATGTAACATTCCCAGCCTTTCCCAAGAAGCATCATTTTGTATGTCAATAACAAACATATTAACATTTAAAAAAAGTAATTCTCTATTTTATTATACAGTTTTCAGATATAACAGCAACAATTTTAGGGGTGCTGGGCCAAACCTATTTTGGGGGGACCCCTGTTCGGAACTGCTTTGAATGCTGGATGCAGTTTCAGTTTGCTCACGCTTTCTTTGCCAGATCACTGACAGTGCACAGGCTCCCTGGTCCAAAATCTAAAAGTGTTCCCATCTAATATTCAGGGACAGTGATGTGTGTTTTCAGTACTATGAAGTTGCAGCACCTCACTAATATTACTGCGATTACTGTGAGGTCCTGTTTTAACCTATAAGGAACTTTTTTAGGATGTTGTATGGTTTTGAAAAACAAACAACGTTTCCCTGCAACATCTGTAATAGACTCTCACACATTACTCACATTAAAAATGAAGGAAATGGTATTTAAAACAATCTATGTGTAAGAATTATTCAGAGTCACTAGGTCAGGAATGCGTGAAGTCCGGTCTATCAGGGAGCCCCCTGAAAGGCTGGGGCCGTGGGCAAGAGCCCGCACTTCCCATGCCTAGAAATGTCTTAGCCTGTGTGCCTGTCACAGAGGGCCACTCAGCTTACCTAAGTCCTTCCTACCAACAAAACAAACACAAACTTAACCCTGTAATGGATTATTTTTAAGACACTTGGGTTGGCAGACTACACCGCTCTGGACACAAATTCCAAATACTATTGTAGAATGCCTATGGCAGCACCATGGCTCAAAAGCCAAAACCAACACCCTCTAATCCGCACTGGGCAGAAGAGAACACACCCTACACGCTATACATTTATAGAAGCCCTACAAAAAGAAGAAAACTATCAATAAAACTATCAATAACTGTGGGATGAAAAATCAGTGACCCAAATTAAACCAAAAGGTAACAAACAGACCCTTGGAATGTAGGACATGCTACAACATAAAGAAAAACTGTTAATCAACATCAGAAGAGCACACTACTAAGAATCAATAGCCACAACCCTGTTAGAAACTAAAAAATAACCTACAGATGGTCCAATAAATCAAAATCATAATCCAAAGCAGCACATTTTTAAATAAATAATACGCATATTATTTTTGTACATCAACAAAAAATATTATAAAATGAAAATTTCAAATCGGACTGATGATTAGAAATTTTGCATATATTAAGTA
Source organism: Pleurodeles waltl (assembly GCF_031143425.1). Classification (NCBI taxonomy): domain Eukaryota; kingdom Metazoa; phylum Chordata; class Amphibia; order Caudata; family Salamandridae; genus Pleurodeles; species Pleurodeles waltl. Next base: position 2,593,777 of record NC_090442.1, on the reverse strand, counting down.
TATTAAAAAACATTATTCTCAGCAGCCACACACCTGAAATCACATCTAATTTAACTTGTTTAAGTTATTTGAAACACATAAGATATAAATGAACAAACAGCAATCACAAATAACTCACCTAATTCTGTAAATATAATATTTCCCACTCATAAGAACTTGAATATAACTTAACCATTAACGTATCTGTTGCAGAAATGTTCTGTATCTGTAGATCCTCCTCTGGATCCATGTACTCAAAAAGTATAATCCACAAAAAATCGAAAAATAAATTAGAAAAAGCCCCAAAAAATGCAAAAATAAAATAAATCCAATAGAGATCCATCTAAGCAATACAAAGTATTCATGAACAGTAAAAAATCGTAAAAAGTGTAAATGAAAAGACACTCTCCTGGAAACCTGAAAAAATAAAGGAAATCCAAGTAAAGATTATTTGACTAAATACCAAACCTGATTTCCTTTAAAAAAATAAAAAAACAAAATGTCTAACTTTGTAAATGCCAACCTATGACATAGAAGACAATTTCCATCCACAAAAACAGTAACTGAAAACTTAGCACACACAACACACTTAGGGCCTCATTACGAGTTTGGTGGGTGGCGGGTAAGACTGGTGGTCCCAAAAAGACCACCGTATAATGAGTTACACAGACAGGACTGCTGACCGCCAGTGGAGCAGCGGTCGGGAAAAAGGCCGTCCAACCTCGCTCCCTGCCAGCCACGCAACCAACTACCGAGCATATTACGAGAATAAAGCCACCATGGTGGTCCTTTGATGGTGCTCAGCCAATGGTGGACTGAGCCACAGCGGTTTGCGGTCTGAAAAGCAATAAACCACTGCACATTAGAGACATTTGAAAACAACTTAGCTGACACACAGTCACACTGGACACACCTGCAAAGGACACTATAAAAGACAATCCTTTGCAACTACACTTGAACACCAAGAAGCCAGACAACCATTTTTTTTAAAGTGCATAGATTAGACACCCCCATTTATTTCCCAATTACATAGAACACCCTGCACACACCCCTGACCAATCACCCCTTCTTGCGCCTCCCTTGTTAAGCAAGTCCCAGTCACCCTTTTTTCACCACTATGTCACATTCCAAAAATCCCTGTTTCACAGATGAAGAGTTAAGTGACATGGTTGATGGAATCGTAAGAGTAGAGCCACAATTGTTTGGGTCCCAAGTCCAGAGTACTCCTCTCAGCAGAAAACAGGAAATTTGGAACAGGATAGTCAACATAGTGAATGCTGTAGGCTTCATCGTGCACACAAAAGAGGACGTCAGGAAGAGGTGGAATGACCTGAGTGGCAAGGTCCGTTCCCTGGTCTCCAGACACCAGCTGCAGGCCAAGAAGACTGGCTGTGGCGCTCCTAGTGCCCTATTGCAGCTCCATCCCTGAGAGAAGAAGGTTCTTCCCATCCTGCATCCTGGGGGCTTGACAGGAATACCTGGGGGAGTGGAGTCTGGTAAATCACAACAATAAAAAGGTCACTAAAATGCCAGCTCATGCATGCTCATAAGTCACCTAGGGAGATGACACCTATACAGTGTGTGTAGTACTGGGACTGGCATGACTACAACTCCCAGCAGGCACTGCTGCTTTAGCTCTAACCACTAGCCCAGTCTTTCTTTGACCAAATACACCTGTGTATCAACTTACAGATGTACTTTACTCACTTGGATGGGATGCCATCCATCCAGTGTGTGAAGAACAGGGACTGAGCTGACTATAGCACTCAACAGGCCCTGTTTCTGTCACTACAACCACCAATCCAGTGTTCTCGTCTCCAAATCCCCTTATTTAGGACTGGAAGGACACCTCACCCAGCGTGCAAATTAATGACCTCAAGGCCTCAAGATGCATCACCAGTGTGTTATTGGCAGCAGACACATTCACACTGCAGTCACCACATGACCACTCCAGTCACATATATTCCTGCCTCTGCCTGCATCTCAATCAACTAGGCCACAAAATCACCAAAGCCATATCTTGCATAACCACTGTTTTGCCTGCACTAGTGGCAAGATGGAATTCTCAGCACATACTCCCAAGTAACAATGAGCTGCGCATGTCAGCAGCTGTGTCAGACAAAAAGATCTGCCATGCTTCACAAATGTTAGGACAGTACAACCAATACCATGGGTACTTGTCACATGTGGACTTACTGCAATGTAACTTTGTACTAGGCCTCTGCTAACTGCAACACTAAACTGTTGGCGGTAGATGTCACAATACAACCAGTAACATTGTACATTTCACCTCAACAGGTCGACCTGCCACTGGGCACACAGAGGCCCCAGAGGAGACCGTCACTCAACCCCCTGGATGAAACCCTCAATGAGGACACCGCTCCTGGACCGCTGGATGTGGAGGACGCTCCTGGCCCATCTGGGCAACCTAGTCAGACAGCTACAGTGAGTCTCACTGGGCCCACGTCAACACCTGCCAGCACGGTTGCCTCAACATGACAGGCAGACATTCGCCCCAAACCTTTGTACTGAGCATAGTGTGTACAATCTCGTGCCCCACAGTCCTGGATCCGGAGTTGTGTTGTGATACTTCTGACAATGAGGGTCCAAGAACAAGTGGGAGAGAGCACCCTGTTGCAAGGGCACAGGCCTCTGTGGGTGGTGTGCATGGGAGGGATGCTGTGGGCCAGCAGGAAGAGGCCACTGGGGCTGGCGTCAGACAGGACATCATCAGAAACATCTTGGGAGTCTAACAGGAGTCCCATGGTGTGATTAGCCAGGTATTTAGGGAAATTCAGGAAAGCAAGAAGCTACAGAGGTACCTCCATACAGACATGCAGGAACAAATGGGAGGCCAACAGTACCCACATGACCTCCCCAACAGGGGTGTTAAGGAACACACCCTGGGCAGAGCTATTCAACAAAACTCCACCCCTTCCTTTGATGCAGTAACACAAGGCACATGTACCTCAGTGCCAGCCACTGGAAGGGAGGCCCTGCCAGGGGAACAACCAGATCCTGACACCCTTACCTCTGTAGCAGTTGATTCCTCCCATAAGAGAGGTCGTCCAGCAAATAATCCAGGAGGTGCAGATGGCAAGATACCCATCACTGCCACCATATAACCTCTTCCTATAGACCCTCATTTGTATGCTGTAGGAGGCTGGACTGGCTTGTAGTGAGTACCAAGGGGTACTTGCACCTTGCACCAGGCCCAGTTATCCCTTATTAGTGTATAGGGTGTCTAGCAGCTTAGGCTGATAGATAATGGTAGCTTAGCAGAGCAGCTTAGGCTGAACTAGGAGACGTGTGAAGCTACTACAGTACCACAAGTGTCACTTGCACAATATCATAAGAAAACACAATACACAGTTATACTAAAAATAAAGGTACTTTATTTTTATGACAATATGCCAAAGTATCTCAGTGAGTACCCTCAGTATGAGGATAGCAATTATACACAAGTTATATGTACACAATACCAAAAATATGCAGTATAGTCTTAGAAAACAGTGCAAACAATGTATAGTTACAATAGGATGCAATGGGGACACATAGGGATAGGGGCAACACAAACCATATACTCCAAAAGTGGAATGTGAACCACGAATGGACCCCAAACCTATGTGACCTTGTAGAGGGTCGCTGGGACTATTAGAAAATAGTGAGAGTTAGAAAATTAGCCCTCCCCAAGACCCTGAAAAGTCAGTGCAAAGTGCACTAAAGTTCCCCAAAAGACAAAGAGTCGTGATAGAGGAATAATGCAGGAAAGACACCAACCAACAATGCAACAACTGTGGATTTACAATCTAGGGTACCTGTGGAACAAGGGGACCAAGTCCAAAAGTCACAAGCAAGTCGGAGATGGGCAAATGCCCAGGAAATGCCAGCTGCGGGAGCAAAGAAGCTTCTACTGGACAGAAGAAGCTGCAGTTTCTGCAGGAACAAAAAGGGCTAGAGACTTCCCCTTTGGTGAAATGATCCCCCTTGCTGTGGAGAGTCGTGCAGAAGTATTTTCCCGCCGAAAGAACGCCAACAAGCCTTGCTAGCTGCAAATCGTGCGGTTACCGTTTTCGGACGCTGCTGCGGCCCAGGAGGGACCAGGAGATCGCAAATTGGACCAGCAGAGAGAAGGGACATCGAGCAAGACCAGGAGCCCTCTCTGAAGCAGGTAGCACCCGGAGAAGTGCCAGAAACAGGCACTACAAGGATGCGTGAAACAGTGCTCGCCGAAGTTGCACAAAGGAGTCCCACGTCGCCGGAGACCAACTTAGAAAGTCGTGCAATGCAGGTTAGAGTGCCGTGGACCCAGGCTTGGCTGTGCACAAAGGATTTCCGCCGGAAGTGCACAGGGGCCGGAGTAGCTGCAAAAGTCACAGTTCCCAGCAATGCAGCCCAGCGAGGTGAGGCAAGCACTTACCTCCACCAAACTTGGACTGAAGAGTCACTGGACTGTGAGGGTCACTTGGACAGAGTTGCTGGATTCGAGGGACCTCGCTCGTTGTGCTGAGAGGAGACCCAAGGGACCGGTAATGCAGCTTTTAGGTGCCTGCGGTTGCAGGGGGAAGATTCCGTCGACCCACGGGAGATTTCTTCGGAGCTTCTGGTGCAGAGAGGAGGCAGGCTACCCCCACAGCATGCACAAGCAGGAAAACAGTTGTGAAGGCGGCAGGATCAGCTTTACAGAGTTGCAGTAGTCGTCTTAGCTACTTTGTTGCAGTTTTGCAGGCTTCCAGCGCGGTCAGCAGTCGATTCCTTATCAGAAGGTGAAGAGAGAGATGCAGAGGTACTCTGATGAGCTCTTGCATTCGTTATCTAAAGTTTCCCCAGAGACAGAGACCCTAAATAGCCAGAAAAGAGGGTTTGGCTACTTAGGAGAGAGGATAGGCTACTAACACCTGAAGGAGCCTATCAGAAGGAGTCTCTGACGTCACCTGGTGGCACTGGCCACTCAGAGCAGTCCAGTGTGCTGGCAGCACCTCTGTTTCCAAGATGGCAGAGGTCTGGAGCACACTGGAGGAGCTCTGGACACCTCCCAGGGGAGGTGCAGGTCAGGGGAGTGGTCACTCCCCTTTCCTTTGTCCAGTTTCGCGCCAGAGCAGGGGCTAAGGGGTCCCTGAACCGGTGTAGACTGGCTTATGCAGAATTGGGCACATCTGTGCCCAAGAAAGCATTTCCAGAGGCTGGGGGAGGCTACTCCTCCCCTGCCTTCACACCATTTTCCAAAGGGAGAGGGTGTAACACCCTCTCTCAGAGGAAGTCCTTTGTTCTGCCATCCTGGGACAAGCCTGGCTTGACCCCAGGGGGGCAGAAACCTGTCTGAGGGGTTGGCAGCAGCAGCAGCTGCAGTGAACCCCCAGGAAAGGCAGTTTGGCAATACCAGGGTCTGTGCTACAGACCACTGGGATCATGGAATTGTACCAATAATGCCAGGATGGCATAGAGGGAGCAATTCCATGATCTTAGACATGTTACATGGCCATATTCGGAGTTACCATTGTGAAGCTACATATAGGTAGTGACCTATATGTAGTGCACGCGTGTAATGGTGTCCCCGCACTCACAAAGTCCAGGGAATTGGCCCTGAACAATATGGGGGCACCTTGGCTAGTGCCAGGGTGCCCTCACACTAAGTAACTTTGCACCTAACCTTTACCAGGTAAAGGTTAGACATATAGGTGACTTATAAGTTACTTAAGTGCAGTGTAAAATGGCTGTGAAATAACGTGGACGTTATTTCACTCAGGCTGCAGTGGCAGGCCTGTGTAAGAATTGTCAGAGCTCCCTATGGGTGGCAAAAGAAATGCTGCAGCCCATAGGGATCTCCTGGAACCCCAATACCCTGGGTACCTCAGTACCATATACTAGGGAATTATAAGGGTGTTCCAGTAAGCCAATGTAAATTGGTAAAATTGGTCACTAGCCTGTTAGTGACAATTTAGAAAGAAATGAGAGAGCATAACCACTGAGGTTATGATTAGCAGAGCCTCAGTGAGACAGTTAGGCCCATATTTATACTTTTTGACGCTAAACTGCGCTAACGCAGTTTAGCGTCAAAAAATTTAGCTCTGTCTAACGCCATTCTGAAGCGCCATGCGGGCGCAGTATTTATGGAATGGCGTTAGCCGGCGCAAGCGGACCGGCGCTGCCTGGTGTGCGTGGAAAAAAACCACGTAGACCAGGCAGCGCCGGCGTAGGGGGAAAATGGCGTTAGGGCGTCTTAAAATGGGGCAAGTCAGGTTGAGGCAAAAAAATCGCCTCAACCCGATTTGCGCCATTTTTTTGCGACGCCCAGACGCCATTTAAATGACTCCTGTCTTAGTAAAGACAGGAGTCATGCCCCCTTGCCCAATGGCCATGCCCAGGGGACTTGTGTCCCCTGGGCATGGTCATTGGGCATAGTGGCATGTAGGGGAGCACAAATAAGGCCCCACTATGCCACCAAAAAAAAAAAACAAAAAAAAAAAATGATACTTACCTGAACTTACCTGTACTTCACTGTGATGGGTCCCTCCATCCTTGGGGGTCCTCCTGGGGTGGGCAAGGGTGGCAGGGGGGGTCCCTGGGGGCAGGGGAGGGCACCTCTTGGCTCATTTTGAGCCCACAGGCCCCTTAACGCCTGCCCTGAGCAGGTGTTAAAAAGTGGCGCAAATGTGGGGTTTTTTGACCCGCCCACTCCCGGGCATGATTTTTGCCCGGGAGTATAAATACCACGCATTTGCGTCGCCGTCATTTTTTAAGACGGGAACGCCTTCCTTGCATCTCATTAACGCAAGGAAGGCATTCACGCCAAAAAATTATGCTATTTGCCCATACTTTGGCGCTAGACGCGTCTAACGCCAAAGTATAAATATGGCGTTAGTTTTGCGCCGAATTTGCGTCGAAAAAAATGACGCAAATTCGGCGCAAACGAAGTATAAATACGGGCCTTAGTCACTACACAGGTAACACATTCAGGCACACTTATGAGCACTGGGGCCCTGGAGAACAGGGTCCCAGTGACACACAACTAAAACAACATATATACAGTGAAAAATGGGGGTAACATGCCAGGCAAGATGGTACTTTCCTACACAACCCCCCCCCAAACGAAGGACAATAAGACTAGCCATGACCTGATGAGTCTTCATTGTCTAAGTGGAAATATCTGGAGAGTCCATCTGCATTGGAGTGGCTACTCCCAGGTCTATGTTCCACTGTATAGTCCATCCCCTGTAGGGATATGGACCACCTCAACAATTTAGGATTTTCACCTTTCATTTGTTTTAGCCAAAGTAGAGGTTTGTGGTCTGTCTGAACAATGAAGTGAGTGCCAAACAGGTATGGCCTCAACTTCTTCAGAGCCCAGACCACAGCAAAGGCCTCCCTCTCTATGGCAGACCAACGCTTTTCTCTAGGGGTCAACCTCCTACTAATAAAAGCAACAGGTTGATCCTGGCCCTCAGAATTAAGTTGTGATAGGACTGCCCCTACTCCTAATTCAGATGCATCAGTTTGGACATAGAATTTTTTAGAGTAACAAGGGCTTTTCAGGACAGGTGCAGAGCACATGGCCTGCTTCAGCTCCTCAAAAGCTTTCTGACAGTTTTCTGTCCATAATACCTTTTTAGGCATCTTCTTGGAAGTGAGGTCATTAAGAGGGGCTGCAATGGAGCCATAGTTCTTAATGAACCTCCTGTAATACCCAGTGAGGCCTAGGAAGGCTCTCACCTGAGTCTGTGTAGTAGGGGGAACCCAATCAATAATTGTTTGGATTTTCCCCTGAAGTGGTGCAATCTGTTCCCCACCAACAAGGTGTCCCAGATAAACCACCTTACCCTGCCCTATCTGGCACTTTGAAGCCTTGATAGTGAGGCCTGCCTTTTGCAGGGCCTCCAAAACTTTCCATAGGTGGACCAGGTGCTCATCCCAGCTGGAGCTAAAGACAGCTATATCGTCCAGATATGCTGCACTGAAAGCTTCCAGCCCTTGCAGGACTGTGTTCACCAACCTCTGAAAAGTGGCAGGTGCATTCTTAAAACCAAAAGGCATTACAGTGAACTGGTAATGTCCTCCAATGGTTGAAAATGCAGTCTTTGGTTTAGCATCTTCTGACAATTTGATCTGCCAATACCCTGCAGTCAAGTCAAAAGTGCTTAGATACTTGGCAGATGCCAGTGTATCTATGAGCTCATCTGCCCTGGGTATAGGGTGAGCATCAGTTTTGGTTACAAGGTTGAGACCTCTATAGTCTACACAAAACCGCATTTCCTTCTTTCCATCTTTGGAATGGGGTTTTGGTACAAGTATCCCAGGAGAAGCCCATGGACTTTCAGAGTGCTCAACCACTCCTAGTTCTAACATTTTCTGCACCTCTTGCTTTATGCAGTCCCTGACATGGTCAGGCTGCCTATAGATCTTACTTTTGACAGGCAAGCTGTCTCCAGTATCTATAGTGTGCTCACACCAAGAAGTGGTACCTGGCACAGTAGAGAAGAGTTCAGAGAATTGATCTAGGAGATTTATGCAATTGTCTTTCTGCTCAGCAGTAAGACAGTCAGCCAAAACTACACCTTCCACAAGAGCATCTTGCTCTGTGGAAGAGAAGAGATCAGGTAGAGGATCACTGTCTTCTTCCTGTCCTTCATCAGTTGCCATGAGCAGGGTGAGATCAGCCCTGTCATAGTAGGGTTTCAGGCGGTTTACATGGAGTACCCTAAGGGGACTCCTTGCAGTGCCTAAGTCAACTAAATAGGTGACTTCACCCTTTTTCTCAACAATTGTGTGGGGACCACTCCATTTATCTTGGAGTGCTCTTGGGGCCACAGGCTCCAAGACCCACACTTTCTGCCCTGGTTGGTACTGAACCAAAACAGCCTTCTGATCATGCCATTGCTTCTGGAGCTCTTGGCTGGCCTGAAGGTTTTTACTGGCCTTTTTCATATACTCAGCCATCCTTGATCTGAGGCCAAGTACATAATCCACAATATCCTGCTTAGGAGCTTTTAAAGGTTGTTCCCAACCCTCCTTTACAAGTGTGAGTGGACCCCTAACAGGGTGTCCAAAAAGAAGTTCAAAGGGGCTGAAGCCCACTCCTTTCTGGGGTACCTCCCTGTAGGCAAAAAGGAGGCATGGTAGAAGAATATCCCATCTCCTGCGGAGTTTTTCAGGGAGACCCATAATCATGCCTTTGAGAGTTTTGTTAAATCTCTCCACCAGTCCATTTGTTTGTGGATGATAGGGTGTTGTGAACTTATAAGTTACACCACACTCCTTCCACATGGCCTTTAAGTATGCAGACATGAAATTGCTTCCCCTGTCTGATACTACTTCCTTTGGGAAGCCTTATCCTGGAAAATATTCCCAGGAGGGCCTTTGCCACTGCAGGAGCTGTAGTGGTCCTTAAAGGAATAGCTTCAGGATATCTTATGGCATGGTCCACTACCACCAAGATGAATCTATTGCCTGAAGCAGTAGGAGGGTCAAGGGGGCCAACTATGTCAACCGCTACCCTTTCAAAGGGAACCCCAACCACAGGCAGTGGAATAAGGGGTGCCTTTGGGGTGCCACCTGTCTTGCCACTGGCTTGACAGGTTTCACAGGACTTACAAAATTCCTTTGTGTCCTCAGACATTCTAGGCCAATGAAACAGGGGAACAAGCCTGTCCCAAGTTTTCATTTGTCCTAGATGCCCAGCTAGGGGAATGTCGTGAGCCAGTGTTAGGAGGAACTTTCTGTACTCCTGAGGAATCACCAATCTCCTGGCAGCTCCAGGTTTAGGATCCCTTGCCTCAGTGTACAAGAGGTTGTCCTCCCAGTAAACTCTGTGAGAGTCACTGACATCCCCATTAGCCTGTTTGACAGCTTGCTGTCTCAGACCCTCTAATGTGGGACAGGTTTGCTGTGCCACACTCAGCTCCTCTCTGGCAGGCCCCCCCTTCACCCAAAAGCTCAGCAGTATCTGCTTCCAGCTCCTCTGGTGTAGGTTCTGCACAGGGAGGGAATTCTTCTTCCTCTGAAGTTGAATCCACTGTAGAGGGAGGGATAGTAGGAAGTGGTTTGCTTCTACTAGCCCTAGCTTTAGGGAGCACTTGGTCCATTGTTCCAGGATCCAAGCTTCCCTGTCCTTTTTGCTTTTTGGCCTGAGCCCTGGTTAAAGCAAAAATATGCCCTGGGATGCCCAGCATTGCTGCATGGGCCTCCAACTCCACATCTGACCAAGCTGATGTCTCCAAATCATTTCCTAGTAGACAGTCTACAGGTAAATCTGAGGCTACCACAACTTTCTTTGGACCAGTAACCCCCCCCAGTTGAGATTAACAACAGCCATGGGGTGGCTAAGTGTGTTGTTGTGAGCATCGGTTACTTGGTACTGGTGACCAAGTTGGTGTTGTTCAGGGTGGACCAGTTTCTCTATGACCACAGTCACACTGGCACCAGTGTCCCTGTAGGCCTGAACCTCAACACCATTTATTAGGGGTAGCTGCATGTTCTTATCCATATGAAGGGGACAAGCAGCTAAGGTGGCTAAATCAATAGCCCCCTCAGAGACTAACACAGCCTCTGTGGCCTCCCTAACCAGGCCAACCCCAACTAAATTACCAAAAGTGAGCCCAGCTACTCCCTTGGATTGGCTATTAGTAGGTTTGCTCCTACCACCACTGCTATTAGTAGGGACACTAGGTGTAGCAGTAGGGGTTGTAGTGGTAGGAGGCTTGGTGCTTTTCTTTGGACAACTGGAATCTATTGCCCAATGGCCTTTTATTTTACAAAAATAGCACCATGGTTTCTTTTCCTTGTTCTGATTAAAGGAGGATTTGGACCCACCACCCCCACCAGAGTGTTTTTGTGGGCCTGATGAAGACTCATTTTTAGATTTGTCCCCACCCTTGTCTGAAGACTTACCATCCTTCTTTTTGTTGCCATCTTTGTCACCCCCTGTATGAACTTTTCTGTTCACTCTTGTTCTGACCCATTTGTCTGCCTTCTTTCCCAATTCTTGGGGAGAGGTCAGATCAGAGTCCACCAAGTACTGGTGCAACAAATCAGACACACAATTATTAAGAATATGCTCTCTCAGGATCAAGTTATACAGGCTTTCAAAGTCAGTAACCTTACTGCCATTTAACCACCCCTCCAAGGCCTTCACTGAATGGTCAATGAAATCAACCCAGTCTTGTGAAGACTCCTTTTTGGTCTCTCTGAACTTTATCCTGTATTGTTCAGTGGTTAAGCCATAACCATCCAGGAGTGCATTCTTAAGAACTTGGAAATTATTGGCATCACTTTCTTTCACAGTAAGGAGCCTATCCCTACCTTTTCCACTAAATGATAGCCATAGGATAGCAGCCCACTGCCTTTGAGGGACATCCTGTACAACACAGGCCCCCTCAAGTGCAGCAAACCACTTGTTAATGTCATCCCCCTTCTTATAAGGGGGAACTATCTTGTGCAGATTCCTGGAATCATGCTCTTTTACAGGGTGACTATGGGGAATACTGCTGCTGCCACCATGGGTATCTAAACCCAATTTCTGTCTTTCCTTCTCTACTTCTAAGGATTGTCTATCTAAATCCAGCTGTTGCTGTTTAAGCTTCAGTCTGGATTGCTCCACTCTCAATCTATTGAGCTCCCTTTCTAACATTCTGTCATCAGGGTGGGTGGGAGGGACATTCCTAGACACAGAAGTATGGTGAGAATGGACAGAAGGAGACCTGTCCCTTACAGAAGCCACCCTAACAGCTTAGCTAACAGAAACATCATTTCTACTGTAATGAGAATGCATGCTCTTGCTATGATGTGAGACAACACTATCTGTATGGTGTGACTCTACATCAGTACCAACTATGCTAGACTGTCTAGTAATGGGCAGGCTAAGAAGTTTCTTTCCTGAACCTTTACCTGGGGGTGTCCCTGGATCAGATTGAGAACCATTAGCTACTTTTTCAACAGATGGGGCACTTTTAGCCTTATCCTGTTCTCTAAGCATGTTAATTAACAGTTCCAAGGAAGGATTCTTCCCTACACTCAAACCTCTCTCTATGCAGAGACTCCTTGCTCCTTTCCAGCTAAGGTGATCATATGCAATCTTAGACAGGTATACATTTTGGCCTGTGCCAGACATTTTTAGAGAGAGTTAAAGTTGATAGAAAAAGAGAAAAAAGTTTTCAGAACTTTTTAGAAAGACAGAAAAAAACTTTTTAAACTTTTAAGAACTTTTTGAAAGTTTAGAAGTACTTTTCAGCACTTTAGAAAAGAGTGAAAAGAGGAAATGCAAAACTTTTTAGCACTGTGTACACACACTGAACTTGTTTTGTATACTTTTCTCTTATGAAAAGTACAATGACAAGAGTGGTAAGTAGTCTCAAAGCACTTATCCCACCGCTGCACAACCAATGTAGGTGGCTGGACTGGCTTGTAGTGAGTACCAAGGGGTACTTGCACCTTGCACCAGGCCCAGTTATCCCTTATTAGTGTATAGGGTGTCTAGCAGCTTAGGCTGATTGATAATGGTAGCTTAGCAGAGCAGCTTAGGCTGAACTAGGAGACGTGTGAAGCTACTACAGTACCACAAGTGTCACTTGCACAATATCATAAGAAAACACAATACACAGTTATACTAAAAATAAAGGTACTTTATTTTTATGACAATATGCCAAAGTATCTCAGTGAGTACCCTCAGTATGAGAATAGCAATTATACACAAGTTATATGTACACAATACCAAAAATATGCAGTATAGTCTTAGAAAACAGTGCAAACAATGTATAGTTACAATAGGATGCAATGGGATCACATAGGGATAGGGGCAACACAAACCATATACTTCAAAAGTGGAATGTGAACCACGAATGGACCCCAAACCTATGTGACCTTGTAGAGGGTCGCTGGGACTATTAGAAAATAGTGATAGTTAGAAAATTACCCCTCCCCAAGACCCTGAAAAGTGAGTGCAAAGTGCACTAAAGTTCCCCAAAAGACAAAGAGTCGTGATAGAGGAATAATGCAGGAAAGACACCAACCAACAATGCAACAACTGTGGATTTCCAATCTAGGGTACCTGTGGAACAAGGGGACCAAGTCCAAAAGTCACAAGCAAGTCGGAGATGGGCAAATGCCCAGGAAATGCCAGCTGCGGGTGCAAAGAAGCTTCTACTGGACAGAAGAAGCTGCGGTTTCTGCAAGAACGAAAAGGGCTAGAGACTTCCCCTTTGGTGGACCGATCCCTCTCGCTGAGGAGAGTCGTGCAGAAGTGTTTTCCCGCCGAAAGAACGCTAACAAGCCTTGCTAGCTGCAAATCGTGCGGATAGAGTTTTTGGACGCTGCTGTGGCCCAGGAGGGATCAGGAGATCGTAAATTGGACCAGCACAGAGAAGGGACGTCGCGAAAGACAAGGAGCCCTCTCTGAAGCAGGTAGCACCCGGAGAAGTGCCAGAAACAGGCACTACAAGGATGCGTGAAACGGTGCTCGCCGAAGTTGCACAAAGGAGTCCCACGTCGCCGGAGACCAACTTAGAAAGTCGTGCAATGCAGGTTAGAGTGCCGTGGACCCAGGCTTGGATGTGCATGAAGGATTTCCGCCGGAAGTGCACAGGTGCCGGAGTAGCTGCAAAAGTCATGGTTCCCAGCAATGCAGCCCAGTGAGGTGAGGCAAGGACTTACCTCCACCAAACTTGGACTGAAGAGTCACTGGACTGTGAGGGTCACTTGGACAGAGTTGCTGGATTCGAGGGACCTCGCTCGTTGTGCTGAGAGGAGACCCAAGGGACCGGTAATGCAGCTTTTTGGTGCCTGCGGTTGCAGGGGGAAGATTCCATCGACCCACGGGAGATTTCTTCGGAGCTTCTGGTGCAGAGAGGAGGCAGACTACCCCCACAGCATGCACAAGCAGGAAAACAGTCGAGAAGGCGGCAAGATCAGCGTTACAGAGTTGCAGTAGTCGTCTTAGCTACTTTGTTGCAGTTTTGCAGGCTTCCAGCGCGGTCAGCAGTTGATTCCTTATCAGAAGGTGAAGAGAGAGATGCAGAGGAACTCTGATGAGCTCTTGCATTCGTTATCTAAAGTTTCCCCAGAGACAGAGACCCTAAATAGCCAGAAAAGAGGGTTTGGCTACTTAGGAGAGAGGATAGGCTACTAACACCTGAAGGAGCCTATCAGAAGGAGTCTCTGACGTCACCTGGTGGCACTGGCCACTCAGAGCAGTCCAGTGTGCTGGCAGCACCTCTGTTTCCAAGATGGCAGAGGTCTGGAGCACACTGGAGGAGCTCTGGACACCTCCCAGGGGAGGTGCAGGTCAGGGGAGTGGTCACTCCCCTTTCCTTTGTCCAGTTTCGCGCCAGAGCAGGGGCTAAGGGGTCCCTGAACCGGTGTAGACTGGCTTATGCAGAATTGGGCACATCTGTGCCCAAGAAAGCATTTCCAGAGGCTGGGGGAGGCTACTCCTCCCCTGCCTTCACACCATTTTCCAAAGGGAGAGGGTGTAACACCCTCTCTCAAAGGAAGTCCTTTGTTCTGCCATCCTGGGACAAGCCTGGCTTGACCCCAGGGGGGCAGAAACCTGTCTGAGGGGTTGGCAGCAGCAGCAGCTGCATTGAAACCCCAGGAAAGGCAGTTTGGCAGTACCAGGGTCTGTGCTACAGACCACTGGGATCATGGAATTGTACCAATAATGCCAGGATGGCATAGAGGGGGCAATTCCATGATCTTAGACATGTTACATGGCCATATTCGGAGTTACCATTGTGAAGCTACATATAGGTAGTGACCTATATGTAGTGCACGCGTGTAATGGTGTCCCCGCACTCACAAAGTCCAGGGAATTGGCCCTGAACAACGTGGGGGCACCTTGGCTAGTGCCAGGGTGCCCTCACACTAAGTAACTTTGCACCTAACCTTTACCAGGTAAAGGTTAGACATATAGGTGACTTATAAGTTACTTAAGTGCAGTGTAAAATGGCTGTGAAATAACGTGGACGTTATTTCACTCAGGCTGCAGTGGCAGGCCTGTGTAAGAATTGTCAGAGCTCCCTATGGGTGGCAAAAGAAATGCTGCAGCCCATAGGGATCTCCTGGAACCCCAATACCCTGGGTACCTCAGTACCATATACTAGGGAATTATAAGGGTGTTCCAGTAAGCCAATGTAAATTGGTAAAATTGGTCACTAGCCTGTTAGTGACAATTTAGAAAGAAATGAGAGAGCATAACCACTGAGGTTCTGATTATCAGAGCCTCAGTGAGACAGTTAGTCACTACACAGGTAACACATTCAGGCACACTTATGAGCACTGGGGCCCTGGAGAACAGGGTCCCAGTGACACATACAACTAAAACAACATATATACAGTGAGAAATGGGGGTAACATGCCAGGCAAGATGGTACTTTCCTACATATGCCATACATTCACTCTGTTGACTTATCCTGAACCACATACCTGTTCCAATGGGAGGGGGACTCTGGACTCCCAATGTTGTGATATCTACTCAGTTGATTTCATCCACCATGACTTATCCCTTCACTTTACTTTTATGTTCATGTCTGTCATTATGTTCAGCAGCAGCATTGTAATAAATTCACCCACTACAAACTTGTTGTCTGCTTGCTTCATTTCCACTAATTGCTATGTAGAGATGTAAGACGATGTGAACCATATGATGAGCACACAAGCTACTTGTGCAAGGAGGGATAAGTCACAGGTACACAGGCCCATATTTAACTGAAAATGACGGAGCGCAACACTGCGCCAAAATTGGTAGCTCCGTCATTTTCACAACGCATTGATGCGCTGAATTTACTTGAATACAGTGCCCCCCTGTGTTGTCCCTGCGCTGGCGCTAAATTGAGCTGCCTAGCGCCAACACAGGTATCCTTGCACCATCATGTCAGAGGGGTTTGATTGTTTATGTGTGGGAAAAAGTGTCCCTTCTGGCACATAAACAATCACTAATGGAGATTTGGCACTTCTGTGCTCGCTGCAGAATGCAGCACACACAGAAGTGCCGAAGTGTTTTTTTTAAATTATTGTTTGCGTGCAGGAAGGGACACCTTCCTGCACATACACAATCATGTCTGACATTATGCTCTTTCTATGCGTGCTGCAGAATACAGCACAAATAGAAAAAGCAAAAAACTAGGAGGAATAAAAGTAAAGAGTTTGGCGCTGCCTCAGGTTTACGAAACGCAATGGGTGGTGCTGTGGCACGCTCACAGCAATAGCCATTGCACTCCCCTTCCACACAAAGGGCTGTGAGTGAAGGGGCCATATTCACAAGGTGGGTTTAATGCCCAAAAAGTGGTTTAACGCCGCCTTATAAATGAGATGCGGGCATTGTGCCAACGGAGCGTCACGAAAAATGATGCTCCAGTGGCACTAGGGGCTCATTAAAATGCCCCACTGTGTTCTGCTCAGGACTATAATCATTCCACACCAACACATTGACACAAGTATCTGGACAAACAAATAATTTTACTCCAGTGCACAGCACATAGGCTCTCCATGTGCCTGGACGTTTAGAAACAAGAATGTGTAACTCATACTGAATCACAGTACATATCCCAAGCTACAGTCCCACAGACCACAGAGGAAAGTTATTTGCCAGACATTAACCTGTAAAATAGGCAAACGTGGAAGTGGATGATGCCACCAGCTTGAGCCTTATTATATATCACACCTAAGTTTTCCAACACCACGTAATCCAAAATACAGACAGATGGCAGTACAACAGCCCGTGATCACAGGGCCATCATGATCTATCATGATCCAGTTACCATGCATCTGGTGCAATTTCACACACATATGTCAGTGTTGTAGCACAGGCACCTTGGCCTGCAATGATATAACACAGATACAGCTCTATACCGGTCATGCAAAAAGTGTTCAGACATTGTGAAGGTAAAATGACTTGTTTGCAATCTATTGTTACATATTTCTAGCCCACATAATCACCCAGATTATGCAATTTACCCACCACAGCACAAACAAGTCCAATGGGGCCTTCTGAACTTTCACCAAAACACTGTGCCAGCTGTCTCAGCACAGGTCCCGTTCACTCAAACTCTGTGACTTACATAATCTGGATCAATTCATGACATCTTCGTATCTCAGACCAGCATCAATTACCTTTCAGTGTCATAACTCTGAAAAGCCTACATGAGGATGTCAGTTAGACTGTACCCGTACAAAGACAAAAGCAGTATAGTCTTGGAATCATGCCCATTACACAAATCACACTGCTAGCAAATGCAAAGCCACTTACATTGCAAAGGAAATAACACAAACAAAGCAACATCGTCAAGGTGGTGATGTGTCAAAAGCAAATTTGTCAAGCAGACTTTGGATGGTTATTGCAGAGTATCAGCTCCCTAGCAGTTTCTAACACAGTTAACTCCACATATTCACACAACCACAGTTCAGTGTACATGTACAGTCAGCACATCACATGACATACTTACTTAAAAGTAGCTGTTGATCAGATCTTCCCCCAACTGAGCTCCTTCATCCTTACCAGTGTTATCGTCACTTGACTTTTCACAAGTTTCATGTATGGGATGTCCCTCCACCGTGCAAGGTTGTGGAGTATGCAGCATGCCACATTGATCTTATATACTTTTCCGGGTGAGTAGAGGAGGCCTTCACCTGTCTGATCAAGACATCTAAATCTTGCCTTCAGGAGCCCAAAAATCCCACTCCACAACCCGCCTTGTTCTACCATGGGCCTCATTGAAGCAGACTTCCCTTGGCAGAGTTGGGTTCCTCAGTGGTGCCAATAGTCAAGGACGGTTTGGATATGTGGAGTCTCCTGTCAAGGAATGGGACCTATTTGCATCGATGAGTCCCACAAAATATGACTGTAGCATCTGGTGTTGCTCACACACAATCAGTATGGGCATGACATGCCAACCAGCCAGGCCCTCTCTGTTTGCAGTTGTGGCATCAGTTGGGGAATAGTGCTGTTCTGCATGATGAAGGAATCATGGACTGAACCCAGTAACGGGCACAAACATGTGAAATGTAGAGGTCTGCCAGACAGACAACTTGCCCGTTGATGGAATGGAAGTTCTGTCTGTTCCAATAGACTTGTTCATCGGCAGTGGTGGCACCAAGCCAACATGTGTGCCTTCAATGGCTCCACCACATGTGTGAGGCATGCCAAACCATGAAAGTCAGCCTTCACATCAGCCAATTTCTCACGTCGGGGAAACTGTATATAAGTGTCAAGGTGTTTCAACATAGCTGAGAGGCAACAGACTGACCATAGGCTGGGACATACCAGCAGATAGTGCCACTGTATGTTGGAAGGACCCAGTGTCTAGGAAGTGCAACACTAACGTGACTTGTGAATGGGTGGCATGCTGGTTGGATACATAATAGCTGTCATCAGATTTGGCTTTAACTGATGACATAAGTCCACTACTGTTTGCCTATCCAGCCGGTAGTATGTTATGATGTGGCGTTGCTCCAGGGTCTGCAGGTCTGGCAGTTGATGTAGACTGGAGGATGTTGCCTCCTCCCACTGCTTGGGTACCTATATGTGACAAAACATGATCTGTACTATCAGTTAGTGTGTCCAAAGCAACATACACGATGTATGCCAAGATCGGCATGTGACACAGCATTTCTGACTGTATAGGCTTAGCATCCAAGACTCATCCCAGCTGGCAATTAGACAAGGGTCACATGTGACTAACATGGTATCCCATACATGTGCCCACAACATGTCATTGGACTGCACTCAAGTTTGTGCTATACAATTGCCCCACAACATATGACTGCCTTCCCCAGATGCACAAATGACCGTTGACGGTGGAGTATTCACCAATGTCAAATTCCATCTGTGCCCTGCAAAATGCTACAATATTGTTTGAGTACAGGGACCTACTTGACAATATAAAATCAGGATGTTAGTGATGTAACATGACATGTTTCAATGTGTGACGTAGTTCAAAAAGTCCTGTTTAACATTTCATGCTGCCAAAATGTCGGATGCCTGACCTACTCCACTGGACATTAGGAACCGCCCGCGACTGCCAGCAGAAGTCATTATGGCAGTAGGCATTTGCAACCGCGGCGGACACAGCCATAGGCTAATGTTGCTGCCATTGGCTGTCACGGGTCCCAATGTTCTGCAGGTCCTCTTACTTGACTCCTGAGACAGCTGCTAGCAACACGTCCACAGCCTCAGCTGCTGTGTGCCACCTCTGGGAGCAATCATGATATGTCCAGCAGGTGATAGGGCCCCTGCCTACTCTCCAAAAGAGCTGGAGAGGCTAGTTAATGAGGGCCTACCCCTGTATGACCAGCTCTATGGCTCACCAGGGAGCCAGGTAAGAATTCCATAGGCACAATCCATACTGATTCACACCATGCTTTCCCTACTCACAGGCTACAGTGTGTCCCTGTGTGCCAGTGAGGCTTCTTGTATGCCTGTTGTTGCAGTCTGTGTAGCCTCAATGGGATGTACAAGGTGCAGCTATAGCTTGCCAGTACCATAAGATAAATTCATTCATTTTGTGTTGTGTGATGTTTTTTGGGGTCCTAGATCCTTCTTGTTTTGGATGCATATAACTAGGGATGGAGACTTTACTGCCATCTACTGACTTGCTTGCCTTATGAAGTTTGTAGATGGTGGAGAACATGTATGTGCATGACAGCATGAGCTGGGAAAGCATCTTGTATGAGCGATTTGAGGATCTTGTTCGCAATGTGTATTGTGCCACGGATCGTCCAATACACATCTTGTCTTGCAAAACTATTGTCTGGAATCCATATCCTGACTCACTCTGCCCTTCATGTTGCTACACATACCACATGCCAAATTGCTGATGGCCACAAGATGTACTGTCATGCATGGAAGTGATGGAAATGCAGTGTCATGTAGGTGCAGTATGCTCAGCCTGCAGAGAACAGGGCCCGTCAAATGTATCTCCCAGTATGTGACCTAGTCTAGGCTGTGGGAGAGTCACTGTGGCTATACAGCTGTGGCACTGTACTCACTCCCTGTACACCAGCAGATCCTGGTATTTGGACTTTATGATACTCCAGTGGTGAAACCTGCCCTGGTAAATCAGGTAAATCATTAAACTAGTCCATAAGAGACAGTGTGTGTCTTTCACTAATGTCAGCTCCCTTACTCCACAGCTCAGTTCTCACCTTCACAAAGGTCTATTTGTCCTGTACAGGCTCATTGCACATGTGACAGTCCCTCAGTGCACAGTGTGTGTAGATCCCTAGGAGGCCCTGATATGAGAGTCAATTGCTTGGTCACATAGCAGAAATTGAACAATGCATACCTTTGGATGCTGTGTGCCATCTCTGTATGATAGTCATATATGTCTGAAGAACTGTTTTGTGTTATAGGTACATACCACAGAACCCACCCCTGAAGTGGCATGAGTCTAGATTTGGTAGGCCACATGTCCACACATGGACTACGAATACACTTTCTGTACCCACCATGCCAGCCCCTTGAGTGTCACTCAAATCTAATGTTGAGGTTTGTCCTCTGACAGTTGCCTGCTGGGACCGAATGCAGTGAGTCAAAGTCACTGAGTGTGAATGTGTTGGTGCAGTCAAGCATTAGGAGTTTACCCTGCAGGAGCCACATAGGTGTGCAGTGTTTCATTGTGGCTCACATCACAGTACATGTTGCTGGAGCATGGGCTAGCTGATGTCAGTAAGCTTGCTAAGTCATCGTAGGCCCTGGGCAGGTTACTGGGTTAGTCAGCAGATGCAGATACATGGGTCTGCACTCATGTCCCTGTACTTAAGGGCGTTTGTGCTTCCCACTTCTGGAGTGTTCACACTAGTGTAGTACTAGCTTGATGTTTCTGACATGTATGTGACTTAGGGGGTCATTCTGACCCCGGCGGGCGTCGGTTGCGCCCGCCTGGCGGGAACCGCCATTTGGCCGCTCCGCGGTCAAAAGACCGCTGCAGCCATTCTGACCTTCCCGCTGGGCCGGCGGGTTTGAAGCAGGCTCTGAATGAAGCCGGCGGTGTTGCAGGAGTGCGACGGGTGCAGTTGCACCCGTCGCGCTTTTCACTGTCTGCTAAGCAGACAGTGAAAAGCTTCATGGGGCCCTGTTAGGGGGCCCCTGCACTGCCCATGCCAGTGGCCAGCTTCTTCCTGGCGGTGACAACCGCCAGAAACAGGCTGGCGGTAAGGGGGTCAGAATCCCCATGGCGGCGCTGCTTGCAGCGCCGCCATGGCGGATTCGCCCAGCCGGGGTTAAACCGGCGGGAAACCGCCGGCCCCGGTTTTCTGACCGCGGCTTTACCGCCGAGGTCAGAATGGGCAAGGAAGCACCGCCAGCCTGTTGGCGGTTGTGGGAAAACAGGGCTGATTGCAGAGGCCCCCTAACTTTTTGCCCCCATTTTCCACTTTATGCTGGTGTTTTCCTGACTCTGATGGTGCCCTGGGTACTGCTAACCAGTCCCAAGGCCTGTGCTCTGTGTAAAATGGATATGCAAATTAGGCTAATTATAATTGGCTAAGTTAACCTACCTATAAGTCCCTAGTATATGGTAGGGCATGTAGGTTTAGGGACCACAGCATAGGTGGTGCACACCTAGGTGCACTGCTGAGGTGCCCAGTGTCATTTTAAAAGCAAGCCTGCCTTGCTGGCTGCTTTTAAATTAAAGTTATATGCAAATTCGACTTTGGAATTAAAGGTACTTCCAAAGTCTTAAACTACCTTATTTTTACATATAAGTCACCCCTAAGGTGTGCCCTATGTGCCCCTAGGGCTGGGTGCCATGTAACTATAAGCAGGGACTTTATAAAAATAGATTTATAAGCCCTGGTGAGGTAAAAACAGCCAAATTAGTTTTTCCCTCATTGAAGTAAATGGCCTTCATAGGCTAGAATGGGCAGACTTTATTTTAAATTTTAAAGTCTCCTTAAATGTTACATACCAAGAATTTGGTATCAAATTAATTGTTGTAATAAATCCCACAACTTCCAGTTGTGGGATTTAATATAACTTGTTTAGGTAAAAAGTTTAGACTTTACCTAAAAAGTTGCCAATTTCAGCTCTGCATTGTTTTTGCTGCTGTGCTCTGATTGGCCAGCCTGCAGCAGCTTCTGCCAGGCTACCTTGATGAAGTGTGAAGTGGCCTGACTTCACACAAAGGAATGTGCTTGGGGGAGAGAATCTCCCCTCAGCAGATGGTGAGGCAGGAAGGGGGAGGGCGGCCAAACTGGTCTTCAAAGGCAGAGAAGGACATTTGGAGCACCCAGCAACACCCCCACATCCTGCAACCCCAGACAATTAGGTGCCCCCTTGATTAGATTAGGAGAGGGCAGGAGAGGGGTGTGTTTATGATTTTAGCCACACCAGTGGGTGGGCTCAGCCAGATGTAACCTCCAAAAATCAGATTCATCCATGTTGGATTTTTAGAGACTGTTGCCTTCTGGGATGGATTTTTGCCACACTAACCAGGAAGTGGTCATCACAGGGGGACGACCCTGTCCCTGATTGGAGAACCAGGACCCCCCTGCTTTTCACCCAGGAGCAAGGATAAAACTGGCAGACCTGCACCCACACCTCAGATCCCCACCAAATTTCAAGAAGAAAGAACTTAAGGAGAAGAAGGAATGCCCTGCTGGACCCCTGGCCTGCACCTGGAACCTGCACTCAGAAGGACTGCACCAGCTGCACACTTGGGCTTCACCACAAGAAGGACTTTGCCTGGCTTCAACTGGTTCAAGGAGGGACTCCCTGTTTGCTACAGGTGAAAAATTGCTAAACCAGAGTCGCCAGCACCAACTCCTGAAGAAAGCGACCAGCTGACCACTGTCCAGTGGCCAAAAAGGAGTTTGCGCCAGGTGCATTCTGGGAGTTGAAGTCCGCACCCCCCAAGGACCATCACAGAACTTCTGGACCCTTGGGGTGAGCTGTGGACCCCAAAAGAACCTTAAAAGAACATCTGGGTGAAGCCCCAGAAGTTTGGAAAAGATTTGAGAATTTTTGGAAAAAAGCTCCAGAGAGGGACCGACCCGCCGCGGAAATTCTAGC
The DNA here is from genome assembly GCF_031143425.1 of Pleurodeles waltl. Classification (NCBI taxonomy): domain Eukaryota; kingdom Metazoa; phylum Chordata; class Amphibia; order Caudata; family Salamandridae; genus Pleurodeles; species Pleurodeles waltl. The sequence continues at coordinate 2,570,805 of NC_090442.1, read as the reverse complement.
CGGCTTTCCTCAACCGCGACCCGGCCTGACTTCGTGGTTCGTCCCGGTAAAGAAAAACATCCAAAAAAGAGACTAAGTCCGAAGGTAAAAAGTTGACCGGGACCTCCCAGCCATCGTGTCCGAGAAGGGCTCCATGGACGTCGGATCAAGATCCAGGTTTACCCCGGTCGAAGGATTTTCATCTCGAAAAAACGACTAAGTCCGAAGGTAAAAGTCTCCACCGAGGAAACCCACATCGCGTATCCGGACAAGGGCTCCAGGAGGTCGGATTCAACTGGCAGGTTCGTCCCGGTGAAGAAAAACTTCAAAATAAAGACTAAGTCAGAAGGTAACTTTTTAACCGAGGCCTCCCGCGACCTGTAGCCGAGCAGGGCTCCATCGCGGTCGGCCTGAAACTTTGACTTTGCCCCGGTCCTGGTGCAACCAGATGACCCGATTGGCGCTTTTTGTTTCTAAGCGCTAGAAAAATAATAATACTTTAAAAATTCATATCTCCGGTTCCCCTGAACCAATTTTATTCGTTTTTGTGTAATTTTAAAGATAAAAATATAAACTATTTTTATAAATTGGTTTTGGATTTTTAAACTGTTTCCTGTGTTTTATTTAATTACTGTTTTGTGATATTTGAATGCTTTACACTTTGGTGGTCATTCTGACCTCGGCGGTAAAAGGCGCCTACCGCTGGTCAGAAATCCTCCATAATTCCGCCGCGGTCGCGGTAACCCGCCACGGTCATTCTGACCCGCAGCAGCCAAACCTCCGAAAATCCGACAGCCACAACAGACCGCCAGACCAGCGGTCGGCGGAAAATTGGAGGTGACCAAACCTCCACCGTCACGCCAACAGAAATACGCCCATGCCATTACGTCCCACGAATCCACGCGGCGGTCTTTCAAACGCGTTTTTCCATTGGCGGTACACACCGCCGCGGTCAGAATACACACAAACGAACAAAACTCAGCCACATTGGCCGATTTGAATTCCACACACCTGATACACATACACACACCACTCCCACACACACAATACAATATAAAACACACACCCACATCACCCACAAACCCCTACGACCAAAAATTCCGAAAGAAGGCCAGAGAGAGACACCACCATCCACAAACTAGCAGCCACAGCCACTCAACACCATCACCCACACAATATCCACACACAAAACAACACACACCACCACACTCAACACACTTAACTACACATACTCCACCCCACACATCATACACACCACTCCATGGCACCCCAAAGACACCCCCGCTTCTCAGACGAAGAACTCAGGGTCATGGTGGAGGAAATCGTTCGGGTAGAGCCCCAGCTCTTCGGCACACAGGTCCAATACACCAGCATTGCCCGGAGGACGGAGCTATGGCAGAGGATTGTCGACAGGGTCAACGCTGTGGGACAGCACCCCAGAAATCGGGAAGACATCAGGAAGCGATGGAACGACCTACGGGGGAAGGTGCGTTCCATGGTATCCAGGCACAACATCGCCGTGCAGAAGACTGGCGGAGGACCCCCACCTCAACCCCCACAATTTACAAAATGGGAGGAGGAAGTCTTGAACATCCTGCATCCTGACGGCCTCGCAGGAGTCGGCGGAGGAATGGATACTGGTAAGTTGAAGCTTCACTACTGCTTCCCCCCCACCTGCATGCCAAATCATACCCCAACCCTCACCCCCATCCTCGAACCCCACCCTCACCCCCACCCTCACCCCCACCCTCACCCCCACCACCATCCTCACCCCCACCCCCAGCACACCTATTCCCTGCCAATGTCTCACCATCACAACCCACACATCCCAAAACCTAGGCCTGCATGCGTCCACTAAGCATGGACACCCATCACCAAAGCATGCCCAATGCATAGACACATCCCCCCCACAAGCCACCCTCACCAAAGCCCCCACACACGAATGCCAGCACTTGGGGACACGGGAACCCACAGATACACCCATATGCCACGCATTGAAACTATAACCATACCTCTATACCCCTGCAGGACCCGACCGTCAACACACCGCCACGGAGGGCCCAGAATTCTCCACACCCCCCACCCAAGAGGCCGTCAGCGATGACAGCAGCTCTGTCGACCTGGACACTGATGACCAGCCCGGACCATCGGGGACCTCTGGACAGTCGGTTCCCCTCACGCAGGCACAGGCCACTACAGACCCAAACCCCTCTGGGAACACCAGCACAGCTCCCACCCAGCGGGCCCATGCCTCTGTCTCCAGGGCGCGTCAATCTGCGGTGTGTCTACCACTACAGGGCACCAAGGATAACCCACCACCCCAACAACAACAGGGACCTGGGGGCAGTGGTAGTGGGCACACCGGCCAGGGGGCAGAGGCCCAGGGAAACAGGGCAACTCGGAGGGCAGCTGTGCGACAGGGGGGGGACGGGCCCAGGGAACCCACTCTCCACGAGGCCCTCACCACCATCATGGGAGCATGCAACCGCTCCCAGGAGACGATGGCGACGGTACTGGCCCAGTTCCAGGAGATCCAGGTACTGCAGGAGGAACACTATCGGGGGTACAGGGAGGACATCAGAGCCCTCACCTCCACCCTGGTTACCATGGTAGGGCTGCTGCAGGACCTCATCAACACCAGGACGGACACTCAACAACAACAAAGGGCCCCTGCCACTAGCCTGGACCAAGAACAGCCAACCACCTCCGCCGGCGCTAGTGGACAGGAGGCCCCCGCACAACAGCAGCCCACCAGACCCCCACCTCCTGCAGGAGAAGAACCACCCCGCAAGAGGGCCCTGAGATCTCGCAAGAAGACAGAGTAGGATGTCAAGACCCCCGCCAGCAAAGGATACCACCTGATGTCATCCCACTGTCCCACATTGTCACCCTGTCCATCCTTGAACTGCCCATGCTCCATCTCTCCACAGGCCTCTGGACAATGCACCTGTGTGACTGTTACTCTGGACTCTGCCATGGACATTCCTTCACCATAGCCCCCACCCACTTGAAACCACCCATCCCATTTTGAGCACTGAAATAAACACCCATTTTGCACAAAACTATCTGGAGTCTGGCTGTGATTTCAAAATATTGTAATTGACATGACAGTGCAAATATGTCCTTGTACATAGTGAAGTCAACAAACAGCTGCCACAAAGCTGTAGTCCATGGGGAAACGAAGCACAGGACTCGTAGTGGGGACCCCAGATCTGAAATAGGGAGGGAAAAGCGACAACTCAGTCATCATACACTGGGGCAAATAGACAGGCAGCAGAGATGCAGGAGAGTAGTTCACATTTACTAAATTATGTTTGAATTGTTACCTGTGTCCTATTGGAAGTACTGTTCAATGATTCTGTCCCTGTTGTCTGTTTCAGCCCCGTCGTCTTCCTCCTCGTCACTCTCCACAGGTTCCACAACTGCCACTACACCACCGTCTCGACCATCCTCCTGCAGGAAAGGCACCTGGCGGCGCAAAGCCAGGTTGTGAAGAATGCAGCAGGCCACGATGATGTGACACACCTTCTTAGGTGAGTACATTAGGGATCCACCTGTCATATGCAGGCACCGAAACCTGGCCTTTAGGAGGCCAAAGGTGCGTTCGATCACCCTCCTAGTACGCCCATGGGCCTCATTGTACCGTTCCTCTGCCCTGGTCCGGGGATTCCTTACTGGGGTCAGTAGCCACGACAGGTTGGGGTACCCAGAGTCCCCCAATAGCCATACACGGTGTCTCTCTAGCTGTTCCATCACGTAAGGGATGCTGCTATTCCTCAGGATGTAGGCGTCATGCACTGACCCAGGGAACTTGGCATTTACATGCGAGATGTACTGGTCAGCCAAACACACCACCTGGATGTTCATGGAATGGTAACTTTTTCTGTTCCTGTACACCTGCTCCCTGTCTCTTGGGGGAACCAAAGCCACATGGGTCCCATCAATGGCACCAATGACGTTGGGAATATGTCCAAGGGCATAGAAATCACCCTTCACTGTAGCCAATTCGCCCACCTCAGGGAAAATGATGTAGCTCCTCACGTATTTCATCAGGGCAGACAGCACTCTGGATAACACCTTCGAAAACATGGGCTGAGACATCCCAGAAGCAATTCCCACTGTTGTCTGAAATGACCCACTTGCCAAGAAATGGAGTACTGACAGGACCTGCACCAGAGGGGGAATCCCTGTGGGTTGGCGGATGGGGGACATCAGGTCGGGCTCCAGCTGGGCACACAGTTCATGTATAGTGGCACGGTCAAGCCGGTAGGTCAGGATAATGTGGCGTTCTTCCATTGTCGACAGGTCCACCAGCGGTCGGTACATGCGAGGATTCATCCGTCTCCTCGCCAAACCCAGCGGACGGTGCCTAGAAAGGACAACATGGAGCACAGAGTCAAGCAACCCACAGGTACGTACTCACAGCTTGCACAGTAAACGATTCTCTATGCAGTGAATGGCGTGTCTGAGTGGCTATGCAAGGCCTAGGCCGGTGTGACGCAGTTGAAATTGAGCCATGTGGACCCTCGAAATGGCGGCTGCCTGACCTGTGAAGTGTGACAATGGGATGTGAGGTCAATGCGCTGGCGTGGCACACCGCGGCGGTCGGCGGTCGAAGACCGCGGCGCGAAGCCGCATTGGTTAACATTAAAGCCTATGGGTTTCAGGAGCCAATGGCGAAGGGCGGTGGCGGTATGCACCGCCGCGGTACGCACCGCCGCGGGCGTGACCGCCATTTTCTATCTACTTATCCACTTGCGACTTGAACTTTCACAGGAGAGGACCTATACTGCAAGTGTTGCTGTGACCTCGGTCTGGAAGGGACAATGGCTGCTGCGACTGGGGAAAGGGCCCCTGCCTTCACTGGAGAGGAGTTGGAGAAACTTGTGGATGGGGTCCTCCCCCAGTATGCGCTACTCTACGGTCCTCCAGACCAACAAGTGAGTTTAATTCAATATGGATTTGGGGCCACTGGCTGGCTTGGGGGCATGGCAGGGGGCCTGGCGGGGATGGGGGGCATGTTGGGCCTGGCGGGGGCATGGCGGGGGGCCTGGCGGGGGGCCTGGCGGGGATGGGGGGCATGTTGGGCCTGGCGGGGGGCATGGCGGGGGGCCTGGCGGGGATGGGGGGCATGTTGGGCCTGGCGGGGGCCTTGCGGGGGGCCTGGCAGGGAAGGGGGGGCATGTTGGGCCTGGCGGGGGGCATGGCGGGGGGCCTGGCGGGGGGCCTGGCGGGGATGGGGGGCATGTTGGGCATGGCGGGGGGCATGCCGGGGGGCATGGCGGGGGCCTGGCGGGGATGGGGGGCATGTTGGGCCTGGCGGGGGGCATGGCAGGGGGCCTGGCGGGGATGGAGGGCATGTTGGGCCTGGCGGGGGGCCTGGTGGGGGGCCTGGCGGGGATGGGGGGCATGTTGGGCCTGGCGGGGGGCATGGCGGGGATGGGGGGCGTTGGGCCACTGGCAACGAAAATGCAGACAAACTTGAACGTGGTATTTCTCCCTCCCTGTACGTGTCACATAGGTCCGCGCCCATGAGAAGATCGGGATTTGGCGTGCCATCGCCAAGGAAGTCCGGACCCTGGGGGTCCACCATCGACGGGGCACCCACTGCTGCAAGAGGTGGGAGGACATCCGCCGCGGGACCAAGAAGACCGCCGAGTCTCTGCTGGGGATGGCCTCCCAACGTAGGCGGGATGCCTGCCGTCAACTGACCCCCCTGATGTTCCGGATCCTGGCGGTGGCCTACCCTGATTTGGATGGGCGCGTGAGGGCAGCACAGCAGACACAAGGGGGTGAGTACAAGCATAATCTACTCTGTTGTCGCGCAGTGGAGGTGTCTGGGTGGGGGAGGAGGGCTGTGGGTCCCCCTAGGCCAGGGCGATATCTGTAGGCTGGGCACCCCCGTAAGCCCCTGTGTCCCCAGCCACCACCCTCAGTAGTGTGTCAGTACAGCCATCCCTGGGCCGTGTCATCCATGGGTGCAGTTGTCAACTCTAGGCGTGTAGGGCATGTTCCACGGAATGCGTAGCGGACCCCAAGTGCGCAACTTAGTGCAGGGGGCATCTGTGTCTGTCATGTCCGCTAACTGTACCGGTGATCCATGTACTCAAAATCTCTTTATTTCTCTCTCCCCCCCCCTTTTTGTTTGTCTTTCTGTGCTTGTGTGCATCAGCATCATCAGGCGGAGGAGAAGTGGCATCGGGGCAGGAGGGAGCTGCATCTCACATGGCCCAGGAGGGCCATGCCACAGAGTCTGACTGGACCAGTGAGACGGAGGGCGAGGGGAGCTCCACAACGGGGATGACTGGACCCTGCAGCGACACGGACACGTCCTCGGAAGGGAGCTCCCTTGCGGGGGTGGCACCATCCATGCCCCCCGCCATTACAGGTACAGCCGCCACCCAGCGCACCATCTCCGCCCTCCCAGCAGCCCCTCAGCGTTCGCCCCGTGCCCGCTCTGCCAGGAAGCCGGGCATCTCCTTCGCCCCAGGCACCTCAGGCCCTGCCCCTGTTACCCCCGCTGCCCTCAGTGAGGAGGTCAGTGACCTCCTCCGAACGCTCATTGTTGGGCAGACTACCCTTTTGAATGCCATCCAGGGGGTGGAGAGGGAGGTTCATCGCAGCAATGCGTACCTGGAGGGCATTCATTCGGGTCAGGCTGCCCATCAGCGATCGTTCCAGGCTCTGGCCTCAGCACTGACAGCAGCCATTGTCCCTGTCTCCTGCCTCCCTCTACTAACTCCCTCCTCCCAGTCTCCTGTTCCTCTGCCTGTCCCACCCACACCATCAGACGAGCCTGCACACACCTCAACACCCAAGAGCAGCTCATCCAAACATAAGCACCACAGATCACGCAGACATTCACACACGCAACATTCCGATGCAGACATGCCAACAGTCACTACCACCTCTGTGACCCCCACCTCCTCGTCTCCCTCCTCCCTCCCTGTGACGTCTACACTCACACCTCCATTCACCTCACCATCAGCCAGTGTTTCCATCACCAGCACACCCTCCAGTACAGTCCGCACACGTGCAGTCACCACCCCCACTGCCATTTACACGTCCCCTGTGTCCTCTCCCACTGTGTCTGTCACCCCCTCTTCCACACCACACAAACGCAGCCACCCACCCACCCAACAGCCATCCACCTCACGACAGCCTATCCCTCCTGCACCTGCACCCAAAGACAGCAAACGTGACTCACCTACAACCACATCCTGTCCCTCCACTCCCATTCCCACTGTACCTACCACTCTCCATTGTCCCAAGAAACTCTTCCTCGCCACTGCTAACTTCTTTCCTGACCCTGAGCCCCCCCCTCCTTCTCGTCGGGGTAAGAAGAGCACCTCAGCCACCACCAGCCCTGCAGCCCCCTTGACAAGGGTGCAGGGATATTGGAGCCCACCAGCCCGCATGTCTGGATCTTCGCCCAGCAGCAAGGGGACAGCCGGCCCACCCCCTGGGAAGAGGAGCAGAAGGCGGAAGGGGCGCCGCAGGAGCCCGGGTTCTACATCCCCCCAGGACACCACCCAGACACCGTCACCAGCCACAGCTCCAAAGGGAGGAAAGGGCCACAGACTCCCGACTAAGGAGGGCAAGGGCAGCAAGGCGGAGAGGTCAGGCAGCAGGCCTGCTGCCCAGGAGGAGCCCACCACCCCCATAGCCGCTGCCCAGGGAGGACCCATCCCCGCTGCCCAGGAGGGCACCACCAGGCAATGAGCAGTTGGCCATAGACCGGCCGCCGTCTCCAGCACCGCTCCGCTGGGCCCCGCCGTCTCAAGCACCGCTGAACTGGGCCCCGCCGTCTCAAGCACCGCTGAACTGGGCCCCGCTGTCTCAAGCACCGCTGAACTGGGCCCCGCCGTCTCAAGAACCGCTGAACTGGGCCCTTCAAGGCAAGAACCGCTGAACTGGGCCCCGCCGTCTCAAGCACCGCTCCGCTGGGGACCGCCGTCTCAAGAACCGCTGAACTGGGCCCTTCAAGGCAAGAACCGCTGAACTGGGCCCCGCCGTCTCAAGCACCGCTCCGCTGGGGACCGCCGTCTCAAGAACCGCAGAACTGGGCCCCGCCGTCTCAAGCACCGCTGAACTGGGCCCTTCAAGGCAAGAACCGCTGAACTGGGCCCCGCCGTCTCAAGCACCGCTCTGCTGGGGACCGCCGTCTCAAGAACCGCAGAACTGGGCCCCGCCGTCTCAAGCACCGCTGAACTGGGCCCTTCAAGGCAAGAACCGCTGAACTGGGCCCCGCCGTCTCAAGCACCGCTCCGCTGGGGACCGCCGTCTCAAGAACCGCAGAACTGGGCCCCGCCGTCTCAAGCACCGCTGAACTGGGCCCTTCAAGGCAAGAACCGCTGAACTGGGCCCTTCAAGGCAAGGACCGCTGAACTGGTCCCTTCCAGGCAGGAACCGCTGGCCCTTTGGCAGACGTGGCAGGGCAGGATCTGTCTCGGGCAGGGCTGCAGGATGTCCTCTGGCCAACATGCCTCCTCCAGTGGCAGTGGAGTCTGTTATGGACTGTTTGGACTGTGGCTTTGCTCTCCCCAGGATGGGCCAGTGGGCAGGCCACCCACTGTATGGACTGTATGGACTGTGGCTTTGCTCTCCCCAGGATGGGCCAGTGGGCAGGCCACCCACTGTATGGACTGTTTGGACTGTGGCTTTGCTCTCCCCAGGATGGCCCAGTGGGCAGGCCACCCACTGTATGGACTGTTTGGACTGTGGCTTTGCTCTCCCCAGGATGGCCCAGTGGGCAGGCCACCCACTGTATGGACTGTATGGACTGTGGCTTTGCTCTCCCCAGGATGGCCCAGTGGTCATGGAGTCCCCTCGTGGATCTGGCGTCGTGTACTCAAGTGGCTGAGGTGCCCCCCCTTCCCTTCCCCCTGAGGTGCCTGTCCTATTTTCTTTCTGATGCCCCTGCAGTGTTCTCTCCGTGGAGTTCTTGTCATGGGACTGGGCCTTGCCCCTTTGCTCAGGACCCCTGTGGTCCACGGACAGTGGTTGGACTACATTTAGTAGCTGTATATATTTTGTACATAGTTTATTTATTTATTGGGATTACTGCTGTCCATTTTTCAATATATCTGCCCGTTTAAGATCTCTTCTTTTGGTCTTTGCATTATTTCGGAGGGGGGGGTTTGTGGGTTGTGACAGTGATCTGTGGGAATGCATTGATGTGTGTGTTGTAGTGGGTGTGGGTGGGTGGGTGTGTGCAGGTAATCTTTTCCCTCCCCTGTGTCGTAGGTGCAGTACTCACCGATGTCTTCCGCGCCGCCGGGCGTGCTCCTGGTACAGGAGCAGGTATAGGAGTGCGGGGATGACCTGCAACTCGGGTTCCATACTGCCGGAATCTCGCGTGGAGTATGTGGAGGTGAGCGTTTTCCCGTTCGTAGTCTGTTTCCGCCGTGTTTTTATCGGCGGTGCTCCCGCCCCGGAAAAGGTGGCGGATTGGTGGGTCGTGATAGGGTGGGCGGTACATTGTCTGCCGCCTGGCTGTTGGCGGGGACCGCCGCGCTGTTTGTTTGTTCCGTCGTGGCGGGCGGAGTGTTAATGCGGCGGGCTGTGTTGGCGGTTCCCGCCAGGGTCAGAATTGCATATTTTGGACCGCCGGTCTGTTGGCGGCTTGGCCGCCGCATTATCACCGACCGCCAGGGTCAGAATGAGGGCCTTTGTCTCCTAAGTTAAGCCTTGACGCTCGTTGCCAAGCTACCAAGGGTTGAGCTGGGATTAATTTACTGAGATCTAACTGTACCTAATTGGAGGTTAGTGGCTTGTTGCTAGATGTAGGTACCTACCTGCCCTTACCAATAACCCATTTTCCAACATAATTGGAAGCAGCGACGGGATCCTGTACTTGTGTTCAATATCACGTTACAGTTTTGGGTAAAACAAATTAAAAATCCTTTAAATTGTCCTAGTGCAAAAATTGTTATTAATTTTTAAATTTGGATTAATTTCAATTATTGAATTTTTGTAATTTTTCTAAATTCTTGTTTCCTATTTTTGCAAAAAAGTTTTTGTTGACACAAAACTAGGGAACCATGGAGCTTGATCTGGCTAGCCTACCCACACTGACAGTAGTCCAGCTTAGGGGGTTGTGTACTGAAAGAGGGTTGCCTGCAACCACAGACCTCAGGAAGCAAATCCTGATCACATCCCTGACAGCATGGGCTGAGGCCCAAGAGCTAGGCACAGAGGAAGCTCCAGAGGAGGAAGAAAAAGGGGAAGATGCTAACTCTAACCTCTCAGGGGAGGGAAGGCATCTGAGCCCAAGTGAGGATGAGGAAGAACGGTCCTCAGTAGATACAGTCACTAGGGGCAGACCCAAAGCTAGTGGTAGGAAGGGGGTCCTTTCAGGAAGAGAGAACCCATCCATCAGAGAAAGAGAGCTGGAAGCCCAGCTAGCCTACATAGCTTTGGAAGCAGAGAAGCTGGCCCTAGAAAAGAAAAAGTGGGCATACAAAGAGAAAAGAGATGGAAGCAGCGATAAAGAAGCTGAGGTGTCCATGGGTGGGGGAGTTTGCCCCAGATTACCCAAGGGGGTGGTTCCTGCTTATGTAGAGGGGGATGACATAGATAAGTGGCTTGGGGCCTTTGAGAGGGCACTCCAAATAAGAAGGGTTAGGCCTCAATACTGGGGTTCCCTTTTGTGGGAGTTGGCCCCCAACTCAGGGAGGGATAGGCTTCTGACCTTAAGGGGGGAGGAGGCAGATTCATACCCTAGTATGAAGAGGTGCTTAGCCAAGAAGTTTGGTCTGACCCCAGAGCAATATAGAATGAAGTTCAGGGACACCCAGAAGGTCAGTACCCAGTCTTGGGTTGACTTTGTGGACATTTCACTAAAGGCACTAGAGGGCTGGATTATTGGTAACAAAGTAGATACTTATGAGGGGTTATACAATCTGATCATGAGAGAGCACATCTTGACCAATTGTACCCAAGAAAGGTTACGCCAGCATCTAGTGGACTCTAAGCAGACCAACCCTAGAGAGCTAGGGGAGGCAGCTGATGAGTGGTTGAGAACCAGGGTGGTTGTCAAGTCCCAGGGGGGAGACTCCAAGAAGGGGGGGACAGGTCCCCAAAAACATAAGGAGGGAGGTGGTAAGCCCACTACAGAGACTCCCTCTGTACCCCAGAACCCTAAGAAGGAGGAGAGTAAATCCCACTCCCACTCTGACTAGCAGAGACAGTTAGACCCTGGGTTAAAAAAACTCTTGGACAGTAGGGCTTGCTTTGACTGTCAGCAGACAGGTCACTTCAGAGGAGATGCAGCCTGTCCAAAGAAGGTGGTTAGCATTGGGCTGTCCAGTGTAGCCATGGAGGAGGATTCCTCAGATGATGAAGTCCTCTTAGCATTGAGCTGGGAGACAGGACCAGATGGTAAGCTGGTGATCCCTGAGGGTGGAAGTAGGCACTTCCACCCCATTCAGGTGAATGGGATCCCTACCACTGGCCTGAGAGACACCTGTGCCAGTCACACTATAGTGAGTGACCGGTTAGTGACACCAGGCATGTATGTCCCAGGAGAGACAAAGAAAGTCAGGATAGCCACAGGGGAGGTCACCTCCAAACCTGTAGCCATAGTGTCCCTAGAGAGGGAGGGTATCCTTGACTGGATTAGGGTGGTAGTCAGTGCTGACCTCCCCCTAGATTGTATCCTGGGCAATGACCTCCCAGAGGTGAGTCTGGTCCCAGATGGGGCGGTCGCACCAGACGTCCCTTCATCACGGAGACCTGGATGAACGCCTCTTCGGCCCCGACATCGCCATAGCCATCCTCGAAGGCTACAAGATTTCCAGGAAAGACCGCACAAACCAAGTAGGAGGAGGAATCGCCATTGTCTTCAAAGACTCCATCAGCGTCACCACCTCCACCGAAGACACCCCCCTCGCCGCCGAGCACCTGCACTTCCAGATCCGCACTGACCCCAGGACCACCCTCAGAGGATCACTCATCTACCGCCCCCCCGGACGGCGCGCCCTCTTCAGCGACTCCATCACCGACTTCATCTCCCCGCACGCCCTCGCCTCGCCAGACTACATCCTCCTCGGCGACCTCAACTTCCATCTAGAACAGAACAACGACCCCAACACCACCGCCCTGCTCGACAACCTCGGCCTCAAGCAACTGGTGAACACCCCCACCCACATCGCCGGACACACGCTTGACCCCATCTTCTCCGCCAGCAAACACGTTTCCTTCAGCCACGCCTCCGCTCCACACTGGACTGACCACAGCTGTGTCCACTTCACCTTCCGACGCAAGACCCGCCACCTCCGCACTCAACCCATCCCTCGTCGACAGTGGAACAAAATCCCCGAAAAACAGCTTTTCTCCACGCTCATCGACAACCAACCTACCTTCACCGCCGACCCTAACGACGCAGCCCTCAGCTTCATGAACTGGATCACCAACTGTGCAGACAACCATGCTCCCCTCAGACGCCTTCCAAGACAGGCCAACACCAAAAAACCTCTCTGGTTCTCTGACACCCTTAAGGAATCAAAGAAAACCTGTCGCGCCCTCGAGAAAGCCTGGCGTAAGGACCACACCGCTGACAACATGACCGCCCTCAAGAACGCTACCCGCGAACACCACCACCTGATCCGCGCAGCCAAAAGGAATTTCTTCACTGATAGACTGGACAAAAACAGCCACAACAGCAGAGAACTCTTCAGCATCGTAAAAGAGTTCTCCAACCCCAACGCCAACGCCATCACACCCTCACAAGACCTGTGCAACTCCCTCGCCACCTTCTTCCATCGTAAGATTACCGACCTTCACGACAGCTTCGGACACCAGACCCAGCCGACCAACACTGAACCCACACCCCCAGCCATCACCCTCAACGCCTGGATCCACATCAACACAGAAGAAACCAAAACAACCATAAACTCAATCCACTCCGGCGCCCCCTCGGACCCCTGCCCACACTTCATCTTCAATAAAGCCGACGACATCATCGCCCGCACCTCCAGACCATCATCAACTCCTCTTTTTCGTCTGCTACCTTCCCCGAAAGCTGGAAACACGTCGAAGTCAACGCCCTACTAAAGAAACCTACGGCTGACCCAAGCGACCTGAAGAACTTCCGCCCCATCTCGCTCCTCCCCTTCCCTGCCAAAGTCATAGAGAAGACCGTCAACAAGCAGCTTACCAACTTCCTTGAAGACAACAACCTTCTCGACCCCTCACAATCCGGATTCCGAGCCAACCACAGCACTGAAACCGCCCTCATCTCAGTCAGAGACGACATCAGAACCCTGATGGACAACGGTGAAACAGTCGCCCTCATCCTCCTCGACCTCTCAGCTGCCTTCGACACCGTCTGTCACCGAACCCTAATAATCCGCCTCCGCTCCACCGGGATCCAAGGCCAGGCCCTGGACTGGATCGCCTCCTTCCTCTCCAACCGCTCTCAAAGAGTCTACCTCCCACCTTTTCGCTCAGACCCCACCGAGATCATCTGCGGCATCCCTCAAGGCTCCTCGCTCAGCCCGACACTCTTCAATGTCTACATGAGCCCCCTCGCCGACATCGTACGCAAGCACAGCATCATCATCACCTCCTACGCCGACGACACTCAACTTATACTCTCCCTCACCAAGGACCCCGCCAGCGCAAAGACCAACCTGCAAGATGGCATGAAGGACGTCGCAGATTGGATGAGGCTCAGCTGTCTGAAACTGAACTCAGACAAAACGGAAGTCCTCATCCTCGGCAACACCCCGACCACATGGGACGACTCCTGGTGGCCCACGGCCCTTGGCACCGCACCGACCCCCTCAGACCATGCTCGCTACCTTGGCTTCATCTTGGACCCTCTTCTCACCATGACCAAACAAGTCAACGCCGTGTCCTGCTCCTGCTTCCTCACCCTGCGCATGCTCCGTAGGATCTTCCGCTGGATCCCCACCGCCACCAGAAAGACCGTGACCCACGCCCTCGTCACTAGCCGCCTAGACTACGGCAACACCCTTTATGCTGGGACCACCGCAAAACTCCAGAAACGTCTGCAACGTATTCAAAACGCCTCTGCCTGCCTCATCCTCGACATACCCCGCAACGGCCACATCTCCGCCCACCTGAGACACCTGCATTGGCTCCCCATCAGCAAAAGGATCACCTTCCGACTTCTCACCCACGCACACAAAGCCCTCCACAACAAGGGACCAGTATACCTCAACCGACACCTCAGCTTCTACGCCCCCACCTGTCTTCTCCGCTCCACCAGCCTCGCTTTCGCCGCCGTCCCTCGCATCCGCCGCTCCACAGCGGGTGGGAGGTCCTTCTCCTACCTGGTGGTCAAGACTTGGAACACCCTCCCCACCAGCCTCAGGACCACCCAGGACCACTCCGTATTCCGGAGACTCCTCAAGACCTGGCTCTTCGAGCAGCAGTAACCCCTTCCCCCTAGCGCCCTGAGACCCGCACGGGTGAGTAGCGAGCTTTATAAATGTTAATGATTTGATTTGATTTGATATGGTCTACATGTGTCGATGGGATGATGTCTGTATTCCCTCACATGTATGTGCATGGCAACCAGTGTGTGGAATGAGACATTTGCAATGGGGGTACATCTTATGTGTGACACATACAGGAGTGTGTCACCATTGTTTATTGTCTGACCCACACCATCATGAGTCATAGCAAGTCATGTGGCATGTACAGCTGCAGTAGTAATGCGGGACATGATTAGCCAATTGTAAATCAGCAGGTGCTGGTGGTGCCTGAGCTGCTGTAGTGTTCAGAGTTTGCATTACGAACAGAAGAATTCGCCTTTATAGTGTTACTATCTCAATGAATAAATTGGGCAGCTTTTGTATACTCAGGTGAGGTGTGTATGTGGCAAACATAGGCCACGTTGGTCCGTCGTTACTTAAGGGAACTGGTCTCACGGGTTGTATTATTTGTGGTAGGGCGTCATTAAAACAATTTTAATGTTCTAGATAAGTAATCGGTATTTCAAGATATTGGTATGCTTGGTACCGTTGAGGTTTTTTGTAATTCTGTATGTGTGGAAAGTAAATGATATTTGGTCTTCCTCAGGAAAGGTGACTCAAGAGTAGAATGTTTCTGTTTGGTAAGCTTCACTAGCTTCTGCTATGAATTTGACATCCTCGCCCTCGTCTGTTAAGCCATGCGCTACTATGTGAAATGTTAATGCTTGTCTAGCATTCTCAGGAATGTCTATGGCGTTAGCAATATTGTGTAATGGGTAAAGAGATGGAACACCAAGTTGGGAGAAAAAGTCTTTTTTATGATTCAAGCTTGAACAACCTACAGCCTAATTAGGTGTGCCCTGTTCAGCTGAGGATGATCTTCCCTAAGACCACGGACGTCTCCGTATTATGGTACGTAGGGTGCCTGTGTAATTGTGAGACAGTGATAGCCAGAGTATCTGTAAATTATTGCCTAAACACCATTGTTGGTGGTGCCATGTCCTAGTTTGACTCTTGCTTTAGGGAAAACTGATGGTTTAGGGATGACAGTACTTATGATTGAAGGTGACTAGGAAATTCCTACGCAACATCACAAAACAAAATAAAATGATGGACAGAGTGTTGAAACTTTTCAAACACTGACCGCCAGTCACAGATCTGGATTTAATCCATCGTTATTTTGCTCGCCACGTCACCCCAGTTTAGACCCAGCCATATGCAAATCAGTTTTGACCCTGTTCTCCATGGGAGCAGTTCAGCCCAACTGCTAGGCCAGGTCTTCCCCGGACAGGAAACAAGCATCCTGGAACTGGTTTCAGGGTACCACCCTTCATCAGCGAGGCTAGCTTGAATCCAGTGGCGCAGTCATTAATACAAAGACCCCCAACATCTTGCAATAACATGAAATGACATGAAATATGTCCTAATACCCTATCATGATGAACCTAACCCCTAACCTAAAGAGAGCTAGGTGTGATAAACCGAATCTGCCAATGCAGTATCCATGAGAGGAGCCCCCAGCCCTTGTTACCTTGGAATGAGAGCTCTAGCTCAGACTCCGTGTGGACACGAAGACTGGGTCAGCGTCAAGGAGATGTGCAGCATCGATAGCAGCAATTGCATCTGGTCAGAATCCCTCTGATAATCTCTCTATGTGAGGTGCATTTATACAGATCTGCTCGGACCCCTGACATAGGTCTGTTCCCAAACAATAGATAACAAGACATGCTTGGGGCGGCAATTACATGAACAATTCCTCGAATGCAAAAAGTGGGAAAGTACCTAATTGAATACCTACATCTTATCTATTTCTGGCGCTGATAGTGACGCTTTAGCAGAGTGGTACTGATAGCAGGAAACTAAAACGTTGTCATAACTAAAAACAATGCTGCCATGTTAGAAAGATATCATTAAATAATTGAGCTTAAACAGAGAAAGCAAAGTAGGGTAAAAGTCAATGGTGATGGGGACACAGGCCTGCAAGCCAGAAGACTAAGCTAACTCCTGCTTCCCATTAAAACAAGATAGGATTCACTACACCCTACAACCATGCATGCTTCTCAGCACACGCTCACTCAGCAAACACACAACCAAAATATGGGACCTGCTGAGCAGCGATGCACCTACCATTCTCTTCATCATAGAGACCTGGCTCAACCCCTCATCAGCTTCCGATATTGTAGAGCAATACCAACGGGCTTCAAGATCGCTCAACAGGACAACTTCACAAGCGAGAAGGAGGACTCGCTATCATCTCCAAGAAATCCATCAAATCTACAACATTCACAGAGAACATCACCTTATTCATGGAGAATCTGCAATTCAAGCAGAAACTCTTTGAAAACTCTGAATAGAATCCTCACCTACCTCCCACCAAGACCTCGGGCCACCTTTACCAACCTCATCACAGACTTCTTCGCTCCGCTCACCATTGACTCCAGAGCTTATATTCTTCTTCGTGACCTCAGCTTTCACTTGGAAGACCGAAACCACCACTGCTCCACAGCACTCCTTGAGAATTTGAACAACATCAGACTCACTCAGCTTGTCTCAGAACCAACACACACCACAGGACATACAATGGACCTGACCTTCGCTACAAGTGATGGCATCAAATACAACTCAAACACACAACTCACAATGACTGAACATTCCATTATCCACTTCCAAATCAACACAACTGAAGTCAACACCTCTACTGGGTTCAGAATTCCAATCCTCAAGCCCATTAAGATTGCAAGGAAGCAATAAATGCTGAGTTACCCTTCTCACATAATTTAGCACAATTACAAGTAGTTTTATGGTAACACAGAGTAATGTTTTGTGGTAATAAGGAGTAATGACACTGGAGATATTTACGCCAGTTATGCCCACCCCACTTAATGCCGCTGAGGCGTTAGCCTGGATTTGCAATCCCCAGAGTGTGAGCAGATTGAGTCCCCGATCAAGAGTTTTTTAGTAGTTTTTGTGAAACCTTGATAGAGTGAGTCTGTGAAGGAGATTAAGCAAATCAAAAGATGAAAGTAAGATTCAGCCCCAGCATAGGAATGAGTTGAGTGAAAGTGATGATCAGCAATTTTGAGGAGTAGCCAGGGTTTCATTTACATGTCCGCTTAGGCGTGGTTTGGTTTGCTTTGAATGGTTGACGTATTTAATGCCCAATGGAAGTAAGGCGCTATGCTGAGTTCACAGTGAAGCATGTGGTTTCTGACACAACAGGGGCAAGATAGCTAGTTTGAGACCCTGTATCCAGATGTGCAGCCATTAAAGAGCTGCCGAGGTGGTCATGGTGTGTAGATGTCTTCAGGCACCTCCCATGGTGTGTAGGTGTCTTCAGACACCTCCCATGGTGTGTAGATGTCTTCAGGCACCTTCCACGGTGTGTGGATGTCTTCAGGCACCTCCCATGGTGTGTAGATGTCTTCAGGCACCTTCCATGCTGTGTGGATGTCTTCAGGCACCTCCCATGGTGTGTAGATGTCTTCAGGCACCTCCCATGGGGTGTACATTACTTGCGCACACGCTTGGTGTAAAGCTAAACTAACTTCATCCTGTTGCTAAGGCATGCTTATCGCATGTCACAGTGTGAAAGATTCATGAAGCGGATATTCAAGTTTTTTTCACTGTGGTCGGCTCTGATTTACTGGTGTTCGTCAGACCCCAGTTAGACACACTGTTACTTGGACTGGTAACAACGTAATATGAGGCACGGGGTGACTGTTCTCTCTAACGGTTTCAGTAGATTCTCCTGAAGAAGCGTTTTGCACAGCGCTTTGGGGTTCTGTCACAAGTCCAGGGTTCAGTTATGATATGATTTAGAGCTTGTTGTGTGGGTACTTGGTCACAATGGTGAAAGCTGATGCTCCGATGTGTCACTTAGAGTCAGGTAGAACTTAAGTATGTCAGCGACAGAGACTAAAGCGGGACAGAGCAGGGACCAGAGTGTGAGAACCTGAGAATTAAGGGTTCAGAGACACCAAAAAACCTGTAGATACCCAGAGCGGTGCCCCTCACACGGTTACTTCCACGTTACTTCTTTTGTTAGTGGCGCAGATACCTCTGTACGGCTTCATGGCACTTGGAACAGGTTCATCTGCTCAGAGCAGAAGACCAGGACCCTAAAACATCTGATTGTTGTATTTTTATCAGCCTGTGGAAGGGGGCTGCTGGCTGAGTTTGCAGAGCTGTGGCATCATCAGTAAGTCAGCAGCTGGCCCCCTTTGCATGATGCTAGGGAGGGCCTGTGATGTCACAGGTAAACAGCAGCTGGCACCCCTAGGCATGATGCCAGGGGGGGGCTGTGACATCAGCAGGAAATCAGCAGCTGGCACGCCTGGTCATGATGCTGTAGGAGGCTGGCCTGGTTTGTAGTGGGTACCCTGTGTACTTACACCTTACACCAGGTCCAGTTATCCCTTATTAGTGAAATGTAGTAGTGTTCTAGCAGCTTAGGCGGATAGAGGTAGCTATAGCAGAGCAGCTTAGGCTGAACTAGGAGTCATTCAAAGCTCCTGCAGTACCACTTAGAGTTACACTGTACTCATACACAAGTAAAGACAATACTCCTTCTGGAGGTAAGTATTATACACAATATATGCACTAGACAGCAAAATAAGGTAAGTAATTAGTTAAAGGATAGTACAAACAATAGGAAATTGTTAGAAATTGGGTTTTTGGTTGGCAGTCAGGTTACCCCCTTTCCAAGCAAAAGCCCTCACTCTAGTCAGGGTAAGTCACACACAATCCAAGATTATCCTGTGCCCACCCTCTGGTAGCTTGGCACGAGCAGTCAGGCTTAACTTAGAAGGCAATGTGTAAAGTATTTGTGCAATAAATCATACAATACCACCATATAGCACCACAAAAATACACCACACAGTGTTTAGAAAAATATATAATATTTATCAGGATAATTGTAGGTCAAAAAGAATAAAGTTGCAATGGGAAATTGTAGAGATATCACTGAAAAGTTATATAAAGTGTCTTAAGTCTTTAGAATATAAACAAAGTCTCTTTCAAGCACAAGTACCTGGTTTAGAGTGGAAAAATCTCCTCAGAGGGCCACAAAGGAAGAGGTGCGTGGAAAAAGGGTGTGTGCGTCGATTTCTCCCCAGCACACACGGACTCGCGTCGTTATTTTCCACGCGGGGAAGTCGTGCGTCGTTTTCCGGCGCGCGGACAGTCTCTTTCTGTGGATCGCAGGGATTACCAGATGTCCCGGGTCTGTGCGTGGATTTTCCTGCTTGTTCTCCGGCTGCGCGTTGGTCTGCTGGGCTGCGTGTCGAAATTACGATCCCACGGCAGGCGTCGCATCGATTTCTCCTCTAGACGTCGGTCTGCGGGGCTGCGCGTCGAAATTACTATCTCACGGCAGGCGTCGCGTCGATTTCTCCTCTAGAGGTCAGGCGGCGTTGTCCTTGTGAAGCCGTGCGTCCGATTTTCGGTCGTCCCAAGAGCGTCGCGTCGATCAGCGTCGGTGTGCAGCGTTTTTCTCGCCGCGGAACAAGCTGTGCGTCGAAATTTTTGGCGCACGGAGCATCCAAGTGAAAAAGAGAAGTCTTTTTGGTCCTGAGACTTCAGGGAACAGGAGGCAAGCTCTATCCAAGCCCTTGGAGAGCACTTTCACAGCCGGACAAGAGTTCAGCAAGGCAGCAGTCCTTTGTAGAAAGCAGACAGGTGAGTCCTTTGAGCAGCCAGGCAGTTCTTCTTGGCAGGATGCAGTTTCTGGTTCAGGTTTCTTCTCCAGCAAGTGTCTGATGAGGTAGGGCAGAGGCCCTGTTTTATACCCAAATGTGCCTTTGAAGTGGGGGAGACTTCAAAGAGTGGCTAAGAAGTGCACCAGGTCCCCTTTCAGTTCAATCCTGTCTGCCAGGGTCCCAGTAGGGGGTGTGGCAGTCCTTTGTGTGAGAGCAGGCCCTCCACCCTCCCAGCCCAGGAAGACCCATTCAAAATGCAGATGTTTGCAAGTGAGGCTGAGTACCCTGTGTTTGGGGTGTGTCTGAGTGAATGCACAAGGAGCTGTCAACCAAGCCCAGCCAGACGTGGATTGTAAGGCACAGAAAGATTTAAGTGCAAAGAAATGCTCACTTTCTAAAAGTGGCATTTCTAGAATAGTAATATTAAATCCGACTTCACCAGTCAGCAGGATTTTGTATTACCATTCTGGCCATACTAAATATGACCTTTCAGATCAGCAGCTGCCACTTCAACAGTGTATGAGGGCAGCCCCAATGTTAGCCTATGAAGGGAGCAGGTCTCACAGTAGTGTAAAAACGAATTTAGGAGCCTTACAGTACCAGGACATATAACTACACAGGTACATGTCCTGCCTTTTACCCACACAGCACCCTGCCCTACGGGTTACCTAGGGCACACATTAAGGGTGACTTATATGTAGAAAAAGGGGAGTTCTAGGCTTGGCAAGTACTTTTAAATGCCAAGTTGAGGTGGCAGTGAAACTGCACACACAGGCCTTGCAATGGCAAGCCTGAGACAAAGTTAAGGGGACTACTTAAGTGGGTGGCACAACCAGTGCTGCAGGTCCACTAGTAGCATTTAATCTACAGGCCCTAGGCACCTGTAGTGCACAGTACTAGGGACTTATAAGTAGATTAAATAGTCCAATCAGGTATGATCCAGAGTTACCATGTTTAAAAAGGAAGAGAGCATATGCACTTTAGCACTGGTTAGCAGTGGTAAAGTGCGCAGAGTCTAAAAGCCAGCAAAACTGAGGTCAGAAAAAGAAAAGGAGGAAGGCAAAAAGTTTGGGGATGACCCTGTCAAAAAGCCAGGTCCAACAGAAATGCTATAGAATGCAATGGGAGAAAATAGGTGTAGGGGCAACACAACCATATTCTAAGAAAGTGGAATGCGAATCACAAATTCCCCCTTGACAAGTGTAGTGTGTAGAGAATTGCTGGGAGAGTAAAAATACAGTAAAGGTAATTAAATTACCCCACCCCAGAGCCCAGGATGTAGGAGTAAATTACTGCAAGTTTCCTTAGGTCACACTACAAGTCGTGATTAGAGTTATTTCAAGAACCAAGCAAGACTGCAAACAGCAAATGGTGGATTCCTGGACCTGAAGCCCTGCAATGGAAGGAGACCAAGTCCAGAAGTCTGAAGAAGTTCCAGGAAGGACAGGAGCCCCTGCCAACCCAGAAGAGTGTGCGAAAGAAAAGTCCCCGGTTGGACAAAGACTGCAGAAATGCATCCAAGGAAGATGTCAGCGGGTTCCTGCATGATGCAATGGATGTCCCACAAAGAGAAGTTGAATGCAGGTGAGTTTTGGTGCTGGATTCTTCCAACAAGCCATTGTCCAGTTTTGCATCAAAATGGCACTATCTGGACCCAGGAGGAACCTGGGGGCCTCAACTCTGTGTGAGGAGGAAGAGGGGGCTCTCAGCACTTTAGAGAGCCCTGAGAACACCAGCAAATTGTGATTGGTGCAGCACTACAAAGGAAGGTCCCACACCGCCGGAGAACAACTAAGCGAGTTGAGCATCGCAGGATGGAATGCTGAGGATTGGGTCAGGCTGTACATGAAGGAATTTTGCACAGAGTGCACAGAGGCCTTAGGAGTGAAGAAGATGTAGTGCACAGGGGTACTGTCGTACTCAGGGAAGGCAAGGTCTTACTTCCTCCAAGTTGGAACAGCAGGACCTCAGGACAGTCTGTGTTGATGGGGTCCACCCTCTGTGTTCCAAGGAGCACGCTCGTCGCCATGAGAGGTGTCCAAGAGAATCAGTCGTCGATTTAGAAGGTGCCTGCGTGAGCAGGGAAGTGACTCCGTCACTCCACAGGAGATTTCTTCGTCCTTCTGGTGCAGGTTGAAGATAGGGAGTGCTCAGAGTGTGCTCACCATGGAAACTGTTGCAGTAGCTGACTGGAGCTGAAGTTGCAGAGGAGAAGTAGCCCTTCTGCATATTTTGTTGCTGTTACAGCGGTTCCTGCAGCAGTCTGCGGTCGATCCGAGGTCAGGGGATGAAATAGTAGTTGCAGAGGATTCCTGCTGGAAACTTGCAAGTCGAATCTGAAGAGAACCCATAGGAGAGACCCTAAATAGCCCTGAGAGGGGGATTGGCTACCTTATCAGGTAAGGACCTATCAGGAGGGGTCTCTGACATCACCTGCTGCCACTGGCCACTCAAAGGCCTCTACACCTTGGAAAGCAAGATGGCAGAGGTCTGGGACACACTGGAGGAGCTCTGGGCACCACCCCCGGCGAGGTGCTGGACAAGGGAGTGGTCACTCCCCTTTCCTTTGCCCAGTTTCACGCCAGAGCAGGGACTGGGGGTCCCTGAAAGAGTGTAGACTGGCTTGTGCAAGGAGGGCACCATCTGTACCCTTCAAAACATTTCCAGAGGCAGAGGGAATGCTACCCCTCCCCAGCCTGTTACACCTATTTCCAAAGGGAGAGGGTGTAACACCCCTCTCCCAAAGGAAATGCTTTGTTCTGCCTTCCTGGGACTGAGCTGCTCAGACCCCAGGAGGGCAGAACCCTGTCTGTGAGGTGGAATCAGCTGTAGCTGCATTGCAAGCCTCAGAGAGCTGGTTTGGCAGTACTGGGGGTCCATGGTGGAGCCCCTAGGATGCATGGAATTGGCTCCCGAACACCAGATTTGGAATAGGGGGACAATTCCATATTCTTAGACACCTTACATGGCCATATTCGGAGTTACCATTGTGAAGCTACCTATAGGTATTGACCTATATGTAGTAGTGCACGCATGTAATGGTGCCCCCACACTCACAAAGTCCTGGGAGTTGGCCCTGAACTATGTGGGGGCACCTTGGCTAGTGCCAGGGTGCCCTCACACTTAGTAACTTTTCACCTAACCTTCAGCAAGTGAAGGTTAGACATATAGGTGACTTATAAGTTACTTAAGTGCAGTGAACATGGCTGTGAAATAGTGTGTGCACTATTTCACACAGGATGCAATGGCAGGCTCCTTATAGGTGGCAAAAGAAATGCTGCAGCCCGTAAGGATCTCCTGGAACCCCAATGCACTGGGCACCTAGTTACCATATACTATAGAATTATAAGTGGAGTCCAGTGTGCCAGCTGAAATTGGTAAATGAAGTCACTAGCCTATAGTGACAAATGTAAAAGCAGAGAGAGCAGAAGCACTGAGGTTCTGGTTAGCAGAACCTCAGTGACATAGTCAAGCACTACTGACAACACACACATTAGGCCATAAATTATGAGCACTGGGGTCCTTACCAGCAGGATCCCAGTGAGACAGGCAAAAACATACTGACATACATGTAAAAATGGGGGTTACATGCCAAGAAAGATGGTACTTTCCTACAGATGCCAGGGAGGGGCTATGATGTCACATTAAGTCAGCAGCTGGTACACATGGGCATGCTGCCAGAGAGGGGCTGTGATGTCACAGGAAGTCAGCAGATGGCACCCCTGGGCATGATGCCAGGGAGGGGCTGAGCTCACTCACCCTCAGTGCATGCAGCGGATGCACCAGTTGTGATCTCAGCTCCGTCCTGCAGAGATGTATTTTCCTCTGCTCTGCCTGGCCCTACTGCTCCTGGTGACAGGTGTGTGACATGTTCTGTTGTGTGTACCATGGTCTGTTGTATGTAACATGGTCTATTGTGTGTAACATGTTCTATTGGGATGTCAGGTGTGAAACATGTTTCATTGTGACATCAGATGTGTAACATGTTTGATTGTGTGTAGCATGTTCTATTGTGGGTAACATGTTGTGTTGTGACATCAGGTGTGTAGCATTTTCTATTGTGTGTAGCATGTTATGTTGTGTGTGACACGTTCTATTGTGTGTAACACGTTCTATTGTGTGTGACATGTTCTATTCTGCTATTTTATCTGAGGCGTCAGGTGTGTAACATGTTCTGTTGTGTGTAGCATGTTCTATGTGACGTTAGGAGTGTAACATGTTCTGTTGTGTGTAACATGTTCCATTGTGTATAACATATTCTATTCTGTGTAACATAGTCTAATGTTACATCAGGTGTGTAACATGTTCTATTGGGTGTAACATGTTCTATTGTGAAATCAGGTGTGTAACATGTTCTATTGTGTGTAACATGTTGGATTGTGTTTTTTTTACCTGATATCCTGCGCTGATGCTGTGAGTTCATCTTCACCTGATAATAAGAGTTGTCAGATGTTTCTGAATAGTCTGGTGGGTAATGTGCCTGCTGCAAGGATGCATTGTCAGGCTCCTGTGTGCTCCTCTGTGGCAGAGAGTAGGAGCCGTGCATTAATGTAAATACTTTGGTGGATATTCTTTCTGCTGTGTAGTAATATTTTTTACTTTCTCAGGTGTATATAGTGGACATATTTATGGTGGTAAATAGTATTTCAATTGTAATCTGGAGCCATCATGTGACTGAGTTGGTGATTGTAACTGCAGAGAATAAACATGAATTTAAATATATAAGAAGACATGTAAAAACATCAATGCAGACTTCAGATAATAATTAACCAAAACAACTGTCAATCATTCAAGATCCTCTGAACATCTAAAGGACAAATGTGTTCAAAGCTCCTGGAGTTTTATCTGTCTCATCATTATAAGGTGGATTTGTAAGCGCTGCCTGTCACACATGAGGGTATCCAGGCGCTGAGAGTGAAACTCCTTAAATTAGATTAGTTAAACAGCCATACAGTAAATATGCCATGCTCCACAGTACATGCTGAACAGTTTAAAACAAATCAATCATTCAATCAAGGAGGATTCGTAGAGGGCGGCTAGTGACCGTGAGGGTATCGAGGCGCCGGGAGTGTAGCTGCTTGGATCAGTTGAACATCCAGGGCTTCAGTCACTTCCTGAATTCCAGGAGAGAGGTGAGGTCCGTAGGTGAAGGTGGAGGTTGTTCCATGATTTCACTGCGACGTAGGAGAAGGAGAGTCCGCCACTGTTGCTCCAACAGATGCAGGGGGTAGGTGTGATGGAGAGGGAGGTGGAGCACAGAAGACGGGGGGTTCGGTGGAAGTTCAGGTGGTTCATGTATGCTGGTCCTTGGTCTTGTAGAGCTTCAGTCCCTTCCTGAATTCCAGGAGAGAGGGGTAGGTCCATAGGTGAAGGTGGAGGTTGTTCCATGATTTCACTGCGACGTAGGAGAAGGAGCGTCCGCCACTGTTGCTCCGGGAGATCCAGGGGATGTGTGTGAGGGAGGTGGAGCACAGAAGACGGGGGGTTTGGTGGAAGTTCTGGTGGTTCATGTATGCTGGGCCTTGGTCTTGTAGGACTTTGTAAGACTGGATCAGAATCCTGAATTGGCCTCTCTTCTGGACGTGGAGCCAGTGGAGCTGCCTGAGCCGGGGGTGATGTGGGTCCATATTCCTCTTCCCATGTCTGTTGTCCCAAAGAACACCCTAGGCATTAATAATACAAGAGTACATTGTGCTCTGTTTTTAACCTTTAAACTCTTTGTTTCAGGTAAAAGTGGGGCACAGTCAGTGTCTCAGACCCCGGAGAAGCTGTTGGTGCCTGAGGGGAGTCCCCTGTCCTTAAACTGCACCTATAAGGTGTCCGGGTACCCCTATCTCTTCTGGCACTTCCAGCCCCCGTGTGAAGCCCCCCAACTGCTGCTGAAGGAACATGGACAGGAGGAGCAGAAGGGCTTCAGTGCCCCCCACAATACGTCAGAGACGTCCTTTCATCTAAAGAAGAAGATCAGTGAAGTGGGAGATTCAGGACTGTACCTGTGCGCCGTGAGTGACACAGTGTATGATCAGGTGCTAGGAGCCACACAGAAACCAGGAAAAACACAATCATTCACTGAGCTCTGCCAGTGACACCTTCCTTCTCTCTGTGCTGCACAGAAACAACATGTGGACACAATTTGTCTTTCCGCGCTGTGACTTGTAGAATAAAGAACCCTCTGCCGCACATCACAAGAACATTGCAAGGCACTGACGAGTTCTGTCACCATAAAGGGGGATGAGGAAAAAGGCCAAATAAGGTTGTGGAACTCAGAAGTGACTTCCAGTGCCTTTTACCATACAGCAGAGGGTATTTTATTCTGTGTAATACATGGTAACTCCGTCTCCCTTGCCACAATCCACTCAACTCCTTGATGTCTTGATCTCTCATATGAAAGTGATAGCATTTCTGCAGACAAAAAGACATTTAGGGTCAGATTTACGAGAAAGTGGTGCATCAGTTCCGATGCACCTCTTTTCTTGCGTCACACTTGCCACCCAACAACATGGTTGCACCGTATTTACAATATGGTGCACCATGGCAGTCATTACCACAACAGTGGCAACATTTTTGACGCTATTGTGGTGCTTTGCTGCACTAGCAGTAAAAGATTTTATGCTTCACTTTAACGCCTGGCCTGAGCAGGCGTTAAAAATGACAGAAATCTTGCAAACTTCACTGCTCCATTTCTTTGGGTATCCATGTGTGGGAACGCCGCCCCCTTGCATACATTATGCCTGACGCAAGCATAATGTGGCGCAAGAAGTTGCATGCATTGTGCCACTTTGTGATATGGCGCAGGATAATGGCCACCTTAACGCTGCCTTAGCCTCATAAAAATGATGCTAAGGCAGTGTTTAGGCTGCGCTAGAGGCATGTTAATCTGCCCCTTAGTATTTTTGTTCTCGCAAAAAGATGTTAGAATTGCTCCAGCTCAGAATGTGTAGAAATATGTGTAGGAGTCTGGCCTGGCTTGTAGTGGGTACCAGAGGTACTTACACCTTGTGCCAGGTCCAGTTATCCCTTATTAATGTAGAAGAGGTGTTTCTAGCAGCTTAGGCTGATAGAAGGTAGCTATGGCAAAGCAGCTTAGGCTGAACTAGGAGACATGTAAAGCTCCTACTATACCACTTGTGTCATATGCACAATATCATAAGAAAACACAATACACAGATATACTAAAAATAAAGGTACTTTATTTTTATGACAATATGCCAAAAGTATCTCAGTGAGTACCCTCAGTATGAGGATGCCAAATATACACAAGATAGATGTACACAATACCAAAAGTATGCAGTAATGGCAAAAGGAAGTAATGCAAGCAGTGTAAAGTTACAATAGAATGCAATAGGAGCACATAGGTATAGGGGCAACACAAACCATATACTGCAAAAGTGGAATGCGAACCACGAATGGACCCCAAACCTATGTGAGCTTGTAGAGGGTCGCTGGGACTGTAAGAAAACAGAGAGGGTTAGAAAAATAGCCCACCCCAAGACCCTGAAAAGTAGGTGTAAAGTGCACCTACAACCCCCAGAGAGCACAGAAGTCGTGATAGGGGGATTCTGCAAGGAAAACCAACACCAGCAATGCAACAACAGTGGATTTCCGGACCTGAGTACCTGTAAGACAAGGGGACCAAGTCCAAGAGTCGCGACAGTGTCGAGAGTGGGCAGGAGCCCAGGAAATGCCAGCTGAGGGTGGAAGGAAGCTGTCACCGAATGGAAGAAGCTTGGTGTTTTGCAAGAACGAAGAGGACTATAGGATGGATATCCCACGTCGTGAAGAAGCTTGCAGAGGGGTTCCCACGCAGAAAGACCGCAAACAAGCCTTGCTAGCTGCAAGGGTCGCGGTTAGGATTTTTGGATGCTGCTGTGGCCCAGGAGGGAACAGGATGTCACCACTTGGATGAGGAGACAAAGGGGGCGCCCAACAAGTCAAGGAGCCCTAAAAGAAGCAGGCAGCAGCCGCTGAAGTACTGGAACAGGCACTTAGAAGAGGAGTGAACCGGAGTCCACCCGAAGTCAGAAAAGGGAGTCCCACTACGCCGGAGGACAACTCAGAAGGTTGTGCACTGCAGGTTAGAGTGTCGGGACCCAGGCTTGGCTGTGCACAAAGGAAATCCTGGAAGAGTGCACAGGAGCCAGAGCAGTTGCAAATCACGTGGTACCCAGCAATGCAGTCTAGCGTGGGGAGGCAAGGACTTTCCTCCACCAAAATTGGACTGAAGAGTCACTGGACTGTGGGAGTCACTTGGACAGAGTTGCTGAGTTCCAGGGACCACGCTCATCGTGCTGAGAGGGGACCCAGAGGACCGGTGATGCAGTCTTTTGTTGCCTGCGTTTGCAGGGGGAAGATTCCTTCTGAGCTCCTGGTGCAATAAGGAGGCGGGCTACCCCCAGAGCATGCACCACCAGGAAACAGTCGAGAAAGCCGGCAGGATGAAGTAATACAAGGTTGCAGTAGTCGTCTTTGCTACTTTGTTGCAGTTTTACAGTTGTCCTGAGCAGTCAGCGGTCGATCCTTTGACAAAAGGTGAAGAGGGAGATGCAGAGGAACTCTGGTGAGCTCTTGGACTCGGTATCTGAAGAATTCCCCAAAATAGCCAGAAAAGGAGGTTTGGCTACCTAGGAAGGAGGATAGGCTAATAAGAAAGGTAAGGGACTATCAGAAGGAGTCTCTGACGTTACCTGATGGCACTGGCCACTCGGAGTAGTCCAGTGTGCCAGCAACACCTCTGTTTCCAAGATGGCAGAGGTCTGGGGCACACTGGAGGAGCCCTGGGCACCTCCCCTGGGAGGTGCAGGTCAGGGGAGTGGTCACTCCCCTTTCCTTTGTCCAGTTTTGCGCCAGAGCAGGGCTGGGGGATCCCTAAACCGGTGTAGACTGGCTTATGCAGAGATGGGCAGCATCTGTGCCCATCAAAGCATTTCCAGAGGCTGGGGGAGGCTACTCCTCCCCAGCCATCGCACCTGTTTCTAAAGGGAGAGGGTGTCACACCCTCTCTCAGAGGAAATCTTTTGTTCTGCCTTCCTGGGCCAGGGCTGCCTGGACCCAAGGAGGGCAGAAACCTGTCTGATGGGTTGGCAGCAGCAGCAGCTGCAGTGGAGACCCAGGAAAGGCAGTTTGGCCGTACCCGGGTTCTGTGCTAGAGACCCGGGGGATCATGGAATTGTCTCCCCAATGTCAGAATGGCATTGGGATGACAATTCCATGATCTTAGACATGTTACATGGCCATGTTCAGGGTTACCATTGTGACGCTATACATAGGTAGGGACCTATGTATAGTGCACGCGTGAAATTGTGTCCCCGCACTCACAAAGTCCGGGGAATTTGCCCTGAACAATGTGGGGGCACCTTGGCTAGTGCCAGGGTGCCCACAGACTAAGGGCCATATGTACGAACACATTTTCCCATAGACACAGAATGGGAAAAACTGCTTGCTACATCTGGCCCTAAGTAACTTTGCACACAACCTTCTCCAGGTGAAGGTTAGACATATAGGTTACTTACAAGTTACTTAAGTGCAGTGGTAAATGGCTGTGAAATAACGTGGACGTTATTTCACTCAGGCTGCACTGGCAGGCCTGTGTAAGAATTGTCAGATCCCCCTATGGGTGGCAAAAGAAATGCTGCAGCCCATAGGGATCTCCTGGAACCCCAATACCCTGGGTACCTCAGTACCATATACTAGGGAATTATAAGGGTGTTCCAGTATGCCAATGTGAATTGGTGAAATTGGTCACTAGCCTGTTAGTGACAATTTGGAAAGCAGAGAGAGCATAACCACTCAGGTTCTGGTTAGCAGAGCCTCAGTGAGACAGTTAGGCATCACACAGGGAACACATATAGGCCACAACCTTATGAGCACTGGGGTCCTGGCTAGCAGGGTCCCAGTGACACATAACAAACATACTGACAACATAGGGTTTTTACTATGAGCACTGGGCCCTGGCTTTCAAGATCCCATTGAGACAGTGAAAACACCCTGACATATACTCACAAACAGGCCAAAAGTGGGGGTAACAAGGCTAGAAAGAGGCTACTTTCTCACACTATGCAGATAAGTTCAGTCTCCCCCGTTATCGCTCACTGTGCAAAAATAAACATGTTGCTCTAAATCTCCTTCCAGCTGATCATTGTTCATTTTAGAAAAGCAGATCAGAAGAATGAAAAGCCAGTTCTGTGTATTGTTTCACTGTAATTGAGGTCCCTGCCCTGCCTTTCACCTTGGATGCTGGCTCTGGCAGAGAATATTGTAATGTCATAATTCAACTGTAATAACTTATTACAGCTGAGCAGCTACACTGCCTTCCTATTACAGGTAACTAGAGATGCCACAATGGACTCTAAAAAGGACTCTAGAGACTGCCTTTCATACAGACATTGCAGGCCTGAGATATTAAAGTAACTTTCATTCAGTAGTGACCGACACAGGCCTCAGGCGCTCTCCTCTCTGAGCTGCACAGAAGCGCATTCATGCTGCAAAGTCCTCCGAGTAACAACATCCTTGTTATATATCAGCTTCACTTTGCGGTGATTCCAGTGTTTATCTTTTCTTTTGTTTCTCTCTTTGTCTTTGATGAACAATGAATTGTTAATAGATTTGTATTCAAACATGGCAAGGGGCCTATCAACCTACAGTTTTGTAATGTGTCCTATACAAATAAATAAAAATACATTAGAAAACAAAGCAAACTACAAATCAACAGAGTACAGTTCAGCAGTGAGAATCTGATGCACCAAGAATGGTTCTCACCAGTCACAGGCTGAGGACAACCATATGCAAACAGATGTGAGACGCATGCAGGGACCTCTGCGTGGTCTCCAGAGCCCAGGCAGTGCCCTCATGTTTACATTTCTATGACCCACGCAGTGCCCTCATGTGTACCTATGATCCATGCAGGGCCCTCATGTCTACCTCTCTATGACCCATGCAGTGCCTCATATCTACCTTTCTATGACCCATGCAGAGCCCTCTTGTCTACCTTTCTATGGCCCATGCAGTGCCCTCATGTCTACCTCTCTATGACCCATGCAGTGCCTCATTTCAACTTCTCTATGACCCATGCAGCATCCTCATGTCTACCTTTCTATGACCCATGCAGTGCCTTCATGTCTACCTCTCTGTGACTAATGCAGTGCCTCATTTCAACCTCTCTATGACCCATGCAGTGCCCTCATTTCTACCTCTCTATGACCCATGCAGTGCCCTCATGTCTACCTTTCTGTGACCCATGCAGTGCCCTCGTGTCTACCTTTCTATAACCCATGCAGTGCCCTCATGTCTACCTCTTGTGAGAAGGTAGCCTCTTTCTAGCCTTGTTACCCCCACTTTTGGCCTGTTTGTGAGTGTATGTCAGGATGTTTGTCACTGTTTTCACTGTCTCACTGGGATCCTGATAGCCAGGCCTCAGTGCTCATAGTGAAGACACTATGGCCCTCATTCTGACCTTGGCGGGCGGCGGAGGCCGCCCGCCAAAGTCCCGCCGTCAGGTTACCGTTCCGCGGTCGAAAGACCGCGGCAGTAATTCTGACTTTCCCGCTGGGCTGGCGGGCGGTCGCCTTCAGACCGCCCGCCAGCCCAGCGGGAAAGAGGCTTCCACGATGAAGCCGGCTCGGAATCGAGCCGGCGGAGTGGAAGCTGTGCGACGGGTGCAGTTGCACCCGTCGCGTATTTCACTGTCTGCGCAGCAGACAGTGAAATACATGTAGGGGCCCTCTTACGGGGGCCCCGCGACCCCCCCTACCGCCATCCGGATCCCGGCGGTCGGACCGCCGGGATCTGGATGGCGGTAGGGGGGGTCGGAATCCCCGCGGCGGTGCAGCAAGCTGCGCCGCCGTGGAGGATTCAATGGGGCGGCGGTACACTGGCGGGAGCCCGCCAGTGGTGCCGGTCCGACCGCGGCTTTACCGCCGCCGTCGGAATTCCCATTGGAGCACCGCCGGCCTGTCGGCGGTGCTCCCGCGGTCCTCCGCCCTGGCTGTCTTTGACCGCCAGAGTCAGAATGACCGCCTATGTTTTCAGTATGTTTGTTATGTGTCACTGGGATCCTGCTGGTCAGGACCCCAGTGCTCATAGGTTTGTGGCCTATATGTATGTGTCACTGGGACCCTGTCACACAGGGCCCCAGTGCTCATAGGTGTGCATGTATATGTTCCCTGTGTGGTGCCTAACTGTCTCACTGAGGCTCTGCTAACCAGAACCTCAGTGGTTATGCTCTCTCATTACTTTCAAATTGTCACTAACAGGCTAGTGACCATTTTTACCAATTTACATTGGCTTACTGGAACACCCTTATAATTCCCTAGTATATGGTACTGAGGTACCCAGGGTATTGGGGTTCCAGGAGATCCCTATGGGCTGCAGCATTTCTTTTGCCACCTATAGGGAGCTCTGACAATTCTTACACAGGCCTGCCACTGCAGCCTGAGTGAAATAACGTCCACGTTATTTCACAGCCATTTTACACTGCACTTAAGTAACTTATAAGTCACCTATATGTCTAACCTTTACCTGGTAAAGGTTAGGTGCAAAGTTACTTAGTGTGAGGGCACCCTGGCACTAGCCAAGGTGCCCCCACATGGTTCAGAGCCAATTCCCTGAACTTTGTGAGTGCGGGGACACCATTACACGCGTGCACTACATATAGGTCACTACCTATATGTAGCTTCACCATGGTAACTCCGAATATGGCCATGTAACATGTCTATGATCATGGAATTGCCCCCTCTATGCCATCCTGGCATTGTTGGTACAATTCCATGATCCCAGTGGTCTGTAGCACAGACCCTGGTACTGCCAGACTGCCCTTCCTGGGGTTTCACTGCAGCTGCTGCTGCTGCCAACCCCTCAGACAGGCAGCTGCCCTCCTGGGGTCCAGCCAGGCCTGGCCCAGGAGGGCAGAACAAAGAACTTCCTCTGAGAGAGGGTGTGACACCCTCTCCCTTTGGAAAATGGTGTGAAGGCAGGGGAGGAGTAGCCTCCCCCAGCCTCTGGAAATGCTTTCTTGGGCACAGATGTGCCCAATTCTGCATAAGCCAGTCTACACCGGTTCAGGGACCCCTTAGCCCCTGCTCTGGCGCGAAACTGGACAAAGGAAAGGGGAGTGACCACTCCCCTGACCTGCACCTCCCCTGGGAGGTGTCCAGAGCTCCTCCAGTGTGCTCCAGACCTCTGCCATCTTGGAAACAGAGGTGCTGCTGGCACACTGGACTGCTCTGAGTGGCCAGTGCCACCAGGTGACGTCAGAGACTCCTGCTGATAGGCTCCTTCAGGTGTTAGTAGCCTTTCCTCTCTCCTAGGTAGCCAAACCCTCTTTTCTGGCTATTTAGGGTCTCTGTCTCTGGGGAAACTTTAGATAACGAATGCATGAGCTCAGCCGAGTTCCTCTGCATCTCTCTCTTCACCTTCTGATAATGAATCGACCGCTGACCGCGCTGGAAGTCTGCAAACCTGCAACATAGTAGCAAAGACGACTACTGCAACTCTGTAACGCTGATCCTGCCGCCTTCTCGACTGTTTTCCTGCTTGTGCATGCTGTGGGGGTAGCCTGCCTCCTCTCTGCACCAGAAGCTCCGAAGAAATCTCCCGTGGGTCGACGGAATCTTCCCCCTGCAACCGCAGGCACCAAAAAGCTGCATCACCAGTCCCTTGGGTCTCCTCTCAGCACGACGAGCGAGGTCACTCGAATCCAGCGACTCTGTCCAAGTGACCCCCACAGTCCAGTGACTCTTCAGCCCAAGTTTGGTGGAGGTAAGTCCTTGCCTCACCTCGCTGGGCTGCATTGCTAGGAACCGCGACTTTGCAGCTACTCCGGCCCCTGTGCACTTCCGGCGGAAATCCTTCGTGCACAGCCAAGCCTGGGTCCACGGCACTCTAACCTGCATTGCACGACTTTCTAAGTTGGTCTCCGGTGACGTGGGACTCCTTTGTGCAACTTCGGCGAGCACCGTTTCACGCATCCTCGTAGTGCCTGTTTTTGGCACTTCTCCGGGTGCTACCTGCTTCAGTGAGGGCTCTTTGTTGCGCTCGACATCCCCTCTCTCTGCAGGTCCAATTTGCGACCTCCTGGTCCCCCCTGGGCCCCAGCAGCGTCCAAAAACGCCAAATGCACGATTTGCGTGTAGCAAGGCTTGTTGGCGTCCTTTCGGCAGGAAAACACTTCTGCACGACTCTCCAAGGCGAGAGGGATTTGTCCACCAAAGGGAAAGTCTCTAGCCCTTTTCGTTCCTGCAGAAACCTCAGCTTCTTCTGTCCAGTTGAAGCTTCTTTGCACCCGCAGCTGGCATTTCCTGGGCATCTGCCCATCTCCGACTTGCTTGTGACTTTTGGACTTGGTCCCCTTGTTCCACAGGTACCCTAGATTGGAAATCCACAGTTGTTGCATTGCTGGTTTGTGTCTTTCCTGCATTATTCCTCTAACACGACTCTTTTGTCCTTAGGGGAACTTTGGTGCACTTTGCACTCACTTTTCAGGGTCTTGGGGAGGGTTATTTTGCTAACTCTCACTATTTTCTAATAGTCCCAGCGACCCTCTACAAGGTCACATAGGTTTGGGGTCCATTCGTGGTTCGCATTCCACTTTTGGAGTATATGGTTTGTGTTGCCCCTATCCCTATGTTTCCCCATTGCATCCTATTGTAACTATACATTGTTTGCACTGTTTTCTAAGACTATACTGCATATTTTTGCTATTGTGTATATATATCTTGTGTATATTTCCTATCCTCTCACTGAGGGTACACTCTAAGATACTTTGGCATATTGTCATAAAAATAAAGTACCTTTATTTTTAGTATAACTGTGTATTGTGTTTTCTTATGATATTGTGCATATGACACTAAGTGGTACTGTAGTAGCTTCACACGTCTCCTAGTTCAGCCTAAGCTGCTCTGCTAAGCTACCATTATCTATCAGCCTAAGCTGCTAGACACCCTATACACTAATAAGGGATAACTGGGCCTGGTGCAAGGTGCAAGTACCCCTTGGTACTCACTACAAGCCAGTCCAGCCTCCTACACCTCTCTATAACCCATGCACTGCCCTCATGTCTACCTCTCTATGACCCATGCAGTGCCCTCATGTCTACCTTTCCATGACCCATGCAGTGCCCTCATGTCTACCTTTCTATGACCCATGCAGTGCCCTCATGTCTACCTCTCTATGACCCATGCAGTGCCCTCATGTCTACCTTTCTATGACCCATGCAGTGCCCTCATGTCTACCTTTCTGTTACCCCTGCAGTGCCTTCATGTCTACCTTTCTATGACCCATGCTGTGCCTCATGTCTACCTTTCTATGAACCAGGCAGTGCCCTCATGTCTACCTTTCTATGACCCATGCAGCGCCCTCATTTCTACCTTTCTATGACCCATGCAGGGCCCTCGTGTCTACCTTTCTATGACCCATGCAGTGCCCTCATGTCTACCTTTCTATGACCCATGCAGAGCGCTCATTTCTACCTTTCCATGACCCATGCAGTGCCCTCATGTCTACCTTTCTATGACCCATGCAGTGCCCTCATGTCTACCTTTCTATGACCCATGCAGTGCCCTCATGTCTACCTTTCTATGACCCATGCAGTGCCCTCATGTCTACCTTTCTGTTACCCCTGCAGTGCCTTCATGTCTACCTTTCTATGACCCATGCAGTGCCTCATGTCTACCTTTCTATGAACCAGGCAGTGCCCTCATGTCTACCTTTCTATGACCCATGCAGCGCCCTCATTTCTACCTTTCTATGACCCATGCAGGGCCCTCGTGTCTACCTTTCTATGACCCATGCAGTGCCCTCATGTCTACCTTTCTATGACCCATGCAGAGCGCTCATTTCTACCTTTCTAGGACCCATGGAGTACACACAGGGGGGGCTCCTCCATTAGGGCGGAGGAGCGTCACCCCCCGCCAGCAGCAAATGCTTCTCAACTTCTACTATAAAACGATAATAAACAATGTTTATAATAATTTTATAGTAAAAGGTGCTGGACCTTGGGGCTGTGACGGGACATGGGGAAATGCCCAGCGCTCCCCAGTATGCATGTATGTTTGGCTGGCCGTCTGGGACCGGCCAAACACACATGTGCACACGGCTCTCTCAATCCGAGCAATGCAGGCGCTGTGTTGCTGGGTTGGAGACAGCGGGCAGAGACTTTCAGTCAGCAGCATGAAAGCAGCGTTAGGATTAGACGCGGGGCAGGCTGGGAGAATGTGCCCAAGTCCAGTGTAGGAGCAGATGGTTGGGGCGAGGAGCGGCACGGCGCGGCACAAAAAGGTAATTTTTTTTAAAATTTGATTTATTTTTTCCATCTCTCCCCTCCCCGTCACGCGACGCCCGGCCCCACCCTTTTTCCATCCTGCAAGTCGCTCCTGAATACACAGCATTACCTGCAAGTAGAAATGTTGCATACAGGATTGGAGGATACACCTTGACAGCCTGTCCTTTTATCAGCCAGGGAGAGGGTTGTTGGGCCCCAGAAACAAGGATGGAAAGGCCATTGTGAGTTACATGAAGTTAGAGAAACTGAGTTGTAGGAAAGAAACAGTGACAGGCTCTTGGCAAGGTACCATGTTAGGAACCCAAGCGGGCATGCTGCTGTGTTGGTCTTTCTTAGCCCCTTGGCACAGGTTATTCCCAACACACTCCAAGCACATTCTCAAATTATCAATTCTTTGAAGCCATTCCCCTGGGTACATTATGTTTTTTGCCAGGAGCGAGAGGAATGGAGGTGCCTGGAAAGTAGGAATGAGGAGGACACCCAAGAAGAAAGAAAGGGACCCAGAGTAGAGGGAAAGGGCAAAACAATGAAAAGGAAAGTGGGTTTGAGAGTGAGGGGATATCTTGGGAGAAAGAGAGGTTTACTTCAGAAACAGCTACTTCTAGAAAAGGCGATTCCTCCTCCTACTCTGCAGGTATCTCTGCAAAGGTTTAAAAGAGCTTCTGCACAGGACCCTGGATGGCAACGATATTCTGGAATGTCTGTGAGATCTGAGGTAGCTTCCAGGATACAAGGTTTAAATAACTTGTATAGGCAGCTATGTTAATAAGGTGCTTGTCGATGGAAGGTATAGCTGTCTTTGGGAGAATGTCTGAGGATGATCAAACAAAGTACGAGTAAATAAGGAAGTTCTGATAAGAAGATCTAGGCTAAAGCCAGCTCAATACCTTCTGAGATTTACTGAAAGTAAAAGAGAGGATTTGTGTCTGTTTTAAACCTGCATTTGTGGATTGTGTGATTGAAATGTGTGGCTGGGAGGGATGGAATTTCATGGCCTTAATTAATTGTTGACATCAGAGTGACACAGAGAGGCATGATGTGCCCCACTGAGGCATTATCTGTCCAATTGAGAGAAAAGGATCCAGAAAAACTTGCAGGTTGGATGACAAGTTGTTAACTGAAGGGGCCTAGGCAAGGCTGGAGCAGGATATCTCTAAGTCAACTGTAAACAGATTCATTCTAAACCAGAGGGAAAGGACAGCGAGATTTCCAAAGACCCAGGACTGGGCAAGGGTTAAACGGGAATTGTGTTGCTAGTCAAAAGCAAAAGCACAAAGGAGATAAAGAACTTCTCTCCATGTCCAAGGTGGTGACTTGCACTGGCTCATCGTCGACAAGAGGATTACCTTCAAGCTCCTCACCCACGCACACAAAGCACTCCACAGCACCGGACCAGCTTAGCTGAACGACAGACTCAGCTTCTACAACCCCACCCGACATCTCCGCTCGTCCAACCTCGCCCTCGCCTCCATCCCCCGCATCAAACAAAAATCCTCCTGCGGCAGATCCTTCTCCTACCTCACTGCCAAGACCTGGAACACCCTCCCGACTGACCTAAGAAATACCCAAGACCTGCTCACCTTCAGAAGACACCTCAAGACCTGGCTCTTCGAGCAGTAGCAGCACCCCCCGTCACCCAGCGCCTTAAGACCCTCGCGGGTATGTAGTGCGCCTTACAAGTATAATGATTGATTGATTGATTGATTGACTTGTTATAAGTGACACGAAGAGGGGTAGTACAACAAGGCTTATCTGATAGACACACAGACTAGCTGCAGATTCCTTATCTTAGAATTCTCCCCGGGCATCAGACTGAATGCAGAAACTTTTCCTCAGCAGTACCTCAGCGCATCGGTAGATGGCGTTGAGCGACTCCGCAGCGGCGTCATCTCCAGACATGAAGTCAGCGGAGTCCATATAGTTCCTCCCGTGACGCGCTGACGTCAGTTTCTTCTGTGACTAGAATCCACACAACAACACAGAGCCACATAGACACTTACAAAGGAATAGTGTATATGCCAACTAGGATGGAAAAATCATGATGTTATGGGCACAATAACGAAAAGACAACAGAGACTACCCCAAGTGAGACTGAAGAGAACACAGCTCGCAAGCGGGGAGGATGGGTGGGTCGATAAGGAATCTGCAGCTAGCATGTGTCTCCACCAGATAAGGCGTTACTGAAGGTAAGTAATGTGTCCATCTGATAGAGACAACTAGACGCAGATTCCTCATCTTAGAAGTAGATACCAAACCAATATTAACCCAGGAGGAGGGCTGCAAACAGATCTCATCAAACTCGCAATGAACAACCTGGCAGCGAAGAGGAAATACGCCAGGCACAAGACAGACACTGTGAGAAGATAATGTAAGTTTCCCACAATGAATAGATGACTGACATATCAACCGGGGATATTATAAGTCATGACTGGAAAGGAATGTCCCTGAAGGGACCGTGGTACTGACCACAACAAGTGAGGCAGGCGCACCAATGAATAACAGCATGAAAAAGGGGTAAAAATGTCCAATGGACTGTGGGAGATAGGCATGGAACAATTATCAAGGGACAACGTGTGGACATTAGGCTTGTCAGCCTAAGGTCATTTTTTGACACAAAAGCAGCAAAATAATGACTTCTGTCTAGGTACAGACAGGAGTCATTACCACTACCCGATGACCACCACAGGGGACCAGTGTCTCCTGTGCAAGCCCTACATACACAGAGCCAGGCCGGGAGCCCTAGGTAAGGGGCCCCCAATGGTACACCACACACATGCACTTACCTGCAACATACCTGGGAAGGCCTCCCTTCTCCTGTAGTGTCCTGGGGTGTGGGTGATGGTGATGCTTGGGGTTGGGGTGGGCATCTTTGTGCCCATTCCATGCTGTTTCACCATGGAAATGGGCCTACCTAAACATTAATGCCTGGTTTGAACAGGCGTTAAATAATGGCACTAAGCAGGCTTAGCGCCATTATTGAGGTCCGCCTTCCACTTGTGCGTCATTTCAGCATCGGGTGTTAAATATGACGCTGGGGGGCATCACATTAATACAAGGTGGGTTCTCGCTTCCGAAAAATGTTGCTAACTCCAAAAGTTTGACGTTAGATGGGTGTAGCATCAAAACATAAATATGGAGTTACGTTAGCGCTGCTTTAGCATCAAAATAAATGACGCTAAGGTGACATTAACCTTCCATAAATACGGGCCCAAGTTTTTGGCTACCTCTTCCATTTTCGTCACCTTCCAAAGTGAGCAAGTATCAACGTTAAAAAAAAAGGGAAGCAGGGTTAATGTTTTTAAAATCTTCTATGGAGAAGGAGCATTATTTCTTTTTTACTGTCCCTTATAACAATTATTTGCCCGGCAGTGATGAACAGCAAAAAAACAGCTATATGTCCACCTCAACATATATGTAGCTAATTTTCGTATGAACTTTACTCCGTAGGGCCGTCGGAGAAGTTTGGCCACAGCAGTGATGGAGTGATCACTGCTGTGGCCAAAAGTAAGGTCCAGATAAAGCGGCTTTGCGGAGAACTCTGTCGCTGTTGTGAAGGACTTGCCTCTTTGCCAAAATATAAATAAGTCCCTTAGCTCTTGATTTCTTTCAAGTGCTGGTGGGAATTGGTGAAAATGTTAGTTCAAGAGTGGCACAAAATTGCCAAGAACTAGAGCACAATTTACCCAGTCTGGCCCATGAAAACCTAGAGTTCTTTGTTTTCATTGTTTGCAATATCTTCCCCTAAAACAAAAATATTTAAATAAATACCTGCAAGGGTTAATGAGGGATGTTTGCATCTGAAATCAGAGACAAAAGAAGCCCTGAAAATAAGTAATACACAGTAATACATTCTTTACAGGAAGGAAACTCTCCCCTCTGGTGCCCACATCTCTCTAGTGTGGGGCTCCCTCTTTCCTGAAGTAAAATATAAGTAACATACAGTAATACATTCTTTACAGGAAGGAAATCCTCCCCTCTGGTGCCCACATCTCTCCATGGTGGGGATCCCTGACCACTGAAGCCCCTCTCTCCAGGGTGGGGCTCCCTCTTTCCTGAAGTAAAGTATAAGTAACATAGAGTAATACATTCTTTACAGGAAGGAAACCCTCCCCTCTGGTGCCCACATCTCTCCAGGGCGGGGCTCCCTGACCGCTGAAGCCTGTCTCAGGTGCTTTACATTTCTGCTCTCAGCTTCCTACAGTTGACACCCAGAGCTGACAGACACAGGTGCAGTTTGTCACTTCTAGTGCCCAACATAATGTGTGTCCGGGTCCTGCTGCTGGCTGTGGTGTTTGTGTGTAAGTTGTGGTACTTCACACACCAAGTGCTACACAAGGAAGCACCTGTGTACTGTGGTGGGATTTAGTGACATGTTCTGCTTTATTTCATGCCATGTCTTGTGCACGCCTCCAGTATATAGATATACTCAGGCTAATATATTTAATGTTTTACAGAACACCCTTATAATTTACCTTTTCAGGTGCAGAAACCAGTAACCAGGTCCTGCAGCCTCTGACACTGGAAGTCACTGAGGGGGGCATGGTGGAGGTCACCTGTAGCCACAGCATCAGTAGCATAAACACTCTTTTCTGGTACCAGCACCGGCCTGGGGGGTCCCCAAAGCTCCTGATTTCAGGGTACAGCTCTAATGAGACCATTGGTCGCCTCTTGATGTACATCACCAAGGACCGTGTGTCCACCTCTCTAAGGATCCGCGGAGCTGGAGTGAGGGACGCTGCTGTGTATTACTGTGGTGTGATGGACACAGTGAGGGAAATGAGGGGAAACCTCCACAAAAACAGGTGCAGAGAGCTGAGGGCAGTGTCAGGAGCAACCCTGGAGGGTGTGTCTCTGGTGCCACCTGGTGGAGTAATGTTTATAAATACTCAGTAAGAGGCATTGACATAAACACAAGGTGACTCTATGTGGCTTAGTAAATCTGACTTAAGGGCTTGTGCTGCCTTGTGTCAACATGTGTGACGCAAGAGTAATGCAAACCCTTGATAAATCTGGGCATCTGTGTTCACACTAATGACACGTACAGAACTGAATTTCTTTCTATGTCTTAAGTTGGTTAATAAAACAAGCCTAGTACTATAGAACAATTGTTTACAACTAACACTGGATGAAAAAGACACAAAGTGCCAGCCACATGAATGAAGCATCCCAAAGACTGTTTTTCTTTCTGTATTAGTGAAATTCCTTTTTCATTGTGAGAGTTTGTTAAAGTATTTTTGGGAATGGGTGTATGTAAGAATGGGTGAAAGGTGATATAAAGTAGCATTTAATTTACAGGTCCTGGACACATGTAGTGCACTTGACTAGGGACTTATAAGTAAATTAAATAAGCCTATTGGGTAAGAGGCAATATCACCATGTTTTAAGGAGAGACCATATGCAAGTTAGCACTGAGTAGCAGTGGTAAAGTGTGCAGAGTCCTAGAGCCAGCAAAAATGAGGTTAGAAATATAGGAGGAGGAAGACAAAAAGTTTGGGGGTGACCCTGCAGCAAGATCATTTCCAACATATCCCCCTTCCAGCCTGAAGCCAGGGTAGGCTAATCAACACTCTGATGGACTTCCCTGCTTAAGGCGATAGAACATGGACAATGGCCCACTACTGCAGGGGCACGTGCCAGTTCTACGCCTTTCTGACTCAGTGAGGCTCTTCTGTCTATACTCTTTGGGGCCACTGAACTGACCCATGGGGATCCCTTCTCCTCATCTGAGGACCCCATCTGTGAAGCTCCTAACTTTAATTTGCTCACAGATGCATCCCAGTATGCAGACAGTACCACCATGGCCAGCAAAGTAATGTGGCCCGTTCCATCTTGGGGGCCTGACTTCTGTCCCCAACCCAGGGAAATCTCCGTTCACAAGGACAGTAACAAACAGATGCCACTGACAGCTGTCATTGTGAGGAGCCAGGCCCCCGACCATCCACTGCTAAGTGGTGGCCCCGAGTGGGGCCTTTGGAGGAGCTTCACCTCCAACCAGGGGGCTGGTACGAAACTCCCAAGGGGCTCCTGAGGCATCTCAGAACGGGGGACAGTAGCCCCAGGGGTCTTGCACCCCTTCTCCATTCTCACCAGTTCAGGGGTGGGACCCTGATACTGGCCACTCAGGCCAGGGTCTATACCCTGAGGCTGAACAGGGGACAACGTTGAGTCCTCCCTCACCTTGCCTCCACATCTGGGCTCACGTACCCTCCTCTGGGGAGTGCTATTGGCAGACATCTGAACTGTTAGGGTGCCCTTAGGGGTCAACCCTCTCAGTTCTCGTGACACTAGGGGTAACATATTCCCCAGAATGCAGTCAATGGGCAGCTGCGGACTAACTATGACCTGCCACTGGGTCACCTCCCCATTTCACTCCAGGGACACCAGGGCCATGGGGCAGAAGAAATCCCCCCCAATGGCAGGAGTCACCCTACACACCTGGCCAGTGTACTGCTCTGGTGAAACTAGTCTCTCCACCATCATGGTATGACTAGCCCCTGTGTCCCTCAGAGCGGGGACTGGGATCCCATTCACTCCCATCTGGAGGCTCCTGTCCTTATGCAGGTCAAGTCACCAGAGAGGCAGGCAGCTCCAGCCTTACCTGCACTGTCCACATACAGAAGAGGCTCCTGTCCTTATGCAGATCACGTGACCAGAGAGACAGCCAGCTCTACTCTTACCTGCACTGTCCAAATACAGAAGAGGATCCTGTCCTTATACAGGTCATGTGACCAGATAGGCAGCCAGCTCCAGCCTTACCTGCACTGTCCTCATAGAGAAGAGGCTCCTGTCCTTATGCAGGTTACAGTGACCAGAGAGGCAGCCAGCTCCCGCCTTACCTGCACTGTCCACATCCAGAAGAGGCTCCTGTTCTTATGCAGGTCACGTGACCAGAGAGGCAGCCAGTTCCTGCCTTACCTACACTGTCCACATACAGAAGAGGCTCCTGTCCTTATGCAGGACACGTGACCCGAGAGGCAGCCAGCTCCAGCCTTACTGCACTGTCCACATACAGAAGAGGCTCCTGTCCTTATGCAGGTCACATGACCAGAGAGGCAGCCAGCGCCAGTCTTACCTGCACCGTCCGCATACAGAAGAGGCTCCTGTCCTTATGTAGGTCACGTGACTAGAGAGGCAGCCAGCTCCAGCCTTACTGAACTGTCCACATACAGAAGAGGCTCCTGTCCTTATGTAGGTCACGTGACCAGAGAGGCAGCCTGCTCCAGCCTTACCGCACTGTCCACATACAGAAGAGGTTCCTTTCCTTATGCAGGTCACTTGGTCATTGCACAATAAATCCCTCCTGTGTTTGTGCTTTGACAAAGCCCCTGTAACTAATGACCTTCATTATCATGAAATAAGGAAGGCTAGAGCATAAAAATGTAAGTGATGCTTTTAAGAGGCAATGTACTGGGGCTGAGATGACCTCTGGCCCCTCAGTCTCAAGGGTAAGCTTTATATAAATATCAGTTCAATAAAATGGATTATACTTGACTATACAGTACTGGACTGACAAAGCCGTCTCTATCCAGAGCTAAAAACACCTGTTCATACCAGCCAGATGTGCAAACACCATGTCGAGCCTAGTGCTGCTTTTATCAGCACTAGAGAACAAAATCACACCTCCCTATGAGCATTGTATTTTTCCTTTTTCTTCACAATATTCCCCCGATCAAATTAAAAGCCCTAAATTAATACCAACAATGTACAATGAGTCCGATTTGTATCTGACATAAAACAGCCCAGAAATAATAACCTTCTCACATTGTGAGTTCTTCCATACAGGAAGGAAACTCTCCCCTCTGGTGCACACCGAGCTCCCTCCCCTCTGGTGACCACATCCTTCTGGGGTGGGGCTCCCTCCTTCCTGAAGCACCTCCCTC
This sequence comes from Pleurodeles waltl, assembly GCF_031143425.1. NCBI lineage: Eukaryota > Metazoa > Chordata > Amphibia > Caudata > Salamandridae > Pleurodeles > Pleurodeles waltl. Next base: position 2,526,533 of record NC_090442.1, on the reverse strand, counting down.
CAGGACAGGGCTCCCTCCCCAATGTATAAGTAATATACAGTAATAGATTCCTTACAGGAAGGAAAGCCACACATCTGGTGCCCACATCCCCCCAGGACAGGGCTTCCTCCTCCTTAAAGCCCCTCTCAGACGCTTTACATTTTCGCTCTCAGCCTCCCCTGTTGACATCCTTAGCCCACAGTCACAAGTGTGGTTTATCACTTATAGAGCACAACATGATGTGTGTCAGGGCCCTGCTGCTGGCTGCGGTGTTTGTGTGTAAGTTGTGCTGCTTCACACACTGAGTGTGACACACGGAGGCCCTTGTGTCCTGTGGTGGGATTTAGTGACATGCTCTGCTTTATTCCAACCCAAGTCTTGTGCACTTCTCCAGTGCAGAGATACATTTCAGAAAATATACTTATTTTTACTAGAACACCCTTGTAATTTACCTTTCATTTATTGACCACAGGTGCAGAAAACACTAACCAAGTCCTGCAGCCCTTCATACCTATTTCCAAAGGGAGAGGGTGTAACACCCTCTCTCAGAGGAAATCCTTTGTTCTGCCTTCCTGGGCCAGGGCACCCTTGACCCCAGGAGGGCAGAATCCTGTCTGAGGGGTTGGCAGCAGCAGCAGCTGCAGTGGAAACCCCCGGAAAGGAAGTTTGGCAGCACCCGGGTTCTCTGCTAGGAACCCGGGGGATAATGGAATTGTCCCCTCAATACCAGAACAATTCCATGATCTTAGACATGTTACATGGCCATGTTCGGAGTTACCATTGTGACGCTATACATAAGTAGTGACCTATGTATAGTGCACGCGTGTAATGGTGTCCCCGCACTCACAAAGTCCAGGGAAATTGCCCTGAACGATGTGGGGGCACCTTGGCTAGTGCCAGGGTGCCCACACACTAAGTAACTTGGCACCCAACCTTCACTAAGTGAGGGTTAGACATATAGGTGACTTATAAGTTACTTATGTTCAGTGAAAAATGGCTGTGAAATAACGTGGACGTTATTTCACTCAGGCTGTAGTGGCAGGCCTGTGTAAGAATTGTCTGAGCTCCCTATGGGTGACAAAAGAAATGCTGCAGCACATAGGGATCTCCTGGAACCCCATTACCCTGGGTACCTATGTACCATATACAAGGGAATTATATGGGTGCACCAGTGTGCCAATGAGAATTGGTAAATGTACTCACTAGCCTGCAGTGACAAATTTAGAAAGCAGAGAGAGCATCAACACTGAGGTTCTGTTTAGCAGAGCCTCAGTGATACAGACACCACACAGGGAACACATACAGGGCACATACTATGAGCACTTGGGTCCTGCCTAGCAGGATCCCAGTGACACAAGGGCTAAAACAACATACATACAGTGAAAAAATGGTGGTAACATGCCAGGCAAGATGGTACTTTCCTACAATCGTCCATCAAATTGACGCGGCACCTGTGACTTCTCCCTGCATGCCCAGGATTTCCACGCATCATCTCTGGGTGTCAAAAGACCCGGCATCGTAAAGAGGATTCAAGCCTGCGCTCTGGAATTCTATGCAAAACCCTTGCTGCGTGGAAAACAATCGACACATCACCTGTGTGCACCCGGAAAACCGATGTGCACCTACCTTTTTCCACACATCTCCTCCTTTACGGTCTTTCTGCATGTAATTTTGACGCAAACCAGGTACTTTGTGCTTACAAGAGACAATTGTTGCTTTTAAATACTAAAGAGTCTTCTTATCATTACAAAAATGATATTTCAAAGTGGGATTATCAAATCTTGATGGTTATGACCTTAATTCAATCAAATAAATGTCTTATATTTTTCCAAAACTGTGTGGTGTATTTTTGGGGTGTTTTCACTATGTTATTGCATGATTTATGACTTATGGTGCAGGCTGAAGACGGCTGTCCTTGGAGGATGCACAACCACTGAAACAGTTGCAGTTGCTAGCAGTAGCTGAATATACAATGTTGCCGAAGGCTTCTTGCCTCTTTGTTGCAGTGTTGTACAGTTCCTGGAGGCCCAGTAGCAAAGTTTGTTGGTAGAAACTGTAAATAGCCCTGAAAGGGGTACTGGTCAGCTACGCAGGTAAGCACCTATCAGGGGACGGATTTGACGTTACCTGCTGGCACTGGCCACTCAGATGCTCCCAGAGTTCCCTACCACCAGTGAATCCAAGATGGAAAAACACAGGGACCCTCTGGAGGAGCTCTCAACATCACCCATGGGGAGGTGATGGACAGGGGAGTGGTCACTCCCCTTTCCTTTGTTGAGTTGCACACCAGAGTAGGGACTGGGGGTCGCTGAAACGGTGTATACTGGACCTTGCAAGGAGGGCACCATCTCTGCCCTTCAAAGCATTTCCAGAGGTTTTGGGAGGCTACCCCTCCCATGCCTGTAATACCTATTTCCAAAGGGAGAGGATGTAACACCCTTCTCCCAAAGGAAATGCTTTGTTCTGCCATCCTGGGCTTGAGGTTCTCAAGCAACAGAAGGGCAGAAACCTGTCTATGGGGTGGCAGCAACTAGGGCTGCCTAGAAAGCCCCAGAAGAGTGGTATTGCAGTACAGGGATCCACTGTGGAGCCCCATTGTGCATGGAATTATAAAACCAACACTAGAATCAGTATTGGGGTATAATTCTTAGATGTTGTACACCTCACATGGCTATATTCAGAGTTACAATTGTGAAGCTGTACATAGGTAATGCCCTATGTACAGTGCATGCGTAAAATGGCGTCCCCTCACTCACGAAGTCCAGGAAAATGGTCCTGGACGATGTGGGGGCACCTCTGTTAGTGCAGGGGTGCCCTCACACACAGGTACTCTGCACCCAGTCTTCAGGGCTCGAAGGCCTGTTATATGGGTGACTTATAAGTGACCTGGTGCTGTGTCTATGGCAGTGAAAGGGTGCATGCACCATTTCACACAGGATGCAATGGCAGTCCTGTAGATACCTTTGCATGGGCTCCATGTGGGTGGCAAAAGAAATGCTGCAGCCCATAGGAATCCCATGGAACCCCGATGCCCTGGGTACCTAGGCACCATACACTAGGGACTTATAAGGGGGCACCAGAATGCCAATTATCAGTGGGATACTGTGTTAACAGTATCCAATAACCAAATTTAGGGGGAGAGGGAGCATAAGCACTGGGGTCCTGGATAGCAGGATCCCAGTGACACAGTCATACACACTGACAAGACAAGTCAAAAAGCATAAACACTAGAGTCTTGGCTGGCAGGATCCCAGTGACACAGTCAAACACACTGACAAACAGGCCAGAAACTGGGGTAACCATGCTAGAAAGAGGCTACTTTCCTACAGCGGGCCATGTAGATGTCGAAAAGTGTTGGACTGAGTGAGGATGCTTGGGGTACTGAGCAGCAAGTGTCTTCAGGTTCTGATGTGAACAGTGGTAGTCTGACCCTCTCTGTTCTTCCGGTGAGGAAGGACCTCATCCAGTTCAGGTATTTGTCTCAGATGCCGGCATCGTAAGGTCTGTCGCAGAGGATGGAGTGGGAGAGGGTGTCAAATACAGCGGAGAGGTCGAGGAGGATGAGTGTGGCAGCGCGGTCCAGTATGATGCGTATGTTGTCGGTGGCTGCTAAGAGTGCGGTTTTGGTGCTGTGGTTGCTTTTGAATCCAGACTGGGAAGGGTCTAGGATACGGTGTGTTGTGAGGATCTCGGTGAGTTGCTGGTTGGCGGCTTTCTCCTTTACCTTGGCTGGGAAAGGGAGCGGAGAGATGGGTCTGTAGTTCTTCAGCTCCCTAGGGTCGGCGATTTAACTTAAGAAGCAAGGTGTAAGTATTTGTGCAACAGTCAATCCAGTAAAACAGTAAAAAAAAAAAAAAAACACAAAAAAGACTCCACACTAGTTTAGGACAATAAATTATGATTTTATTAATAAAAAAAGCCAAAATGACAAAGTGGAAGCGGAGATATGATTTTTTTTAAAGATTAAATGCAAGCATAGTGCTTAGAAGCAAATAGAGCTCAAGGAGTTAAGTGGTCATGCTGAACCGCGACAAAGTCAAGAGATCAGTCCATTCATAATGGAACACAGGATGGACACAGGACCAATGCATGGCCGCTGAACAAAATGTCCTTAATCCTTGCCACAGCACAAAATGTGTTGATGATCCCCAAGCAATTGAGGTTTTGTGCAGTATTTCTTCACAGGGTCCATTAGCAAAGCATCAGTTTCCTGAGTGTGGACGCAGATAATATGGGCACCCCTTATAAGTTTAGTGAGGACATACCGGCCTTCCAGGTTGGTCCACGTCAAAAGTACCTTGAATTGTGAGGACCGGCGTATAAGGGTCACCATCCCGCATTTTCTCCCAGTGCCGGGTTCTCCGGTCCGAATCGACGTGGTCCTGCTATAGAGCACTCAACCCACCCAGTCCCTGTGGAGTTTTACTGATTCCTGTGGGGAAGGATGTGTTTCTTGCAATAGGGCAATGTCTGCACATTTGGATTGCAGATAGGTCAGGACTTTCTTTCTCTTGATCAAGTGTGTAAGACCATGAACGTTCCAGGAGGGAACCGTTAGCGGACGGGAAGATCCCATGCTAGGGTCAGGCGCGTTAGGTCGATGTGCACAGTGGTCCCTCGCTTTGCCATTGCAGCCGGGAGCGATGTGTACTATAGGAGATTCAAAGTAAAAGTAAAAGTACAGGGGAGCGCTGGTGGGGTAATGGGAACCCCTTGTCGGTTAAAGAAAAGAGCGGACCAAACCAAGAGTGGAGAAAAATGGGGAGAGAAGAAAGAGTAAGATGCAAAGAAGATGTGGAAAATAGTATTGAATAGGGTAGAAAGGGAGAATTACGGGCCAAAAGAGAAAGAGAGAAGAAGGACAAAGAAGAAGGGGAGGAATGTAACTATTCTGAAAGGAAATAGACCTGGGAAAGTTTGGGAACTGAGGTAAGCACCTCACAAAATCTAAGTCCTGTGGAACTGCGGGTCAAAACCTGCATAGACCGCAAGCCAGATGCGCGCATGGGGTATGGGAGGGGAGGCCCGCAAATGTAGCGAGGGTGTAACAACGCAAGCCTCTATAGCTGGGATGATCAAGGGGGGAATTGTAAGGGGGTGTGAGTAGTGGAGGAGGGGGGAGAGGGGATGACTGCTGTGGAGAAAAAGAGGGGGGCAGTGATCCTCTGACAGTAGGCCAGAGAGGACAGGGTGGGAAAGGTTAGATGGGAAGTGCGTGTAGGAAAGTACCATCTTGCCTGGCATGTTACCCCCATTTTTACTTGTGTGTTAGTTTGTTTTTGCTAACCAGAACCTCAGTGTTTATGCTCTCTCTGCTTTTAAACTTGTCACTGCAGGCTAGTGACCATTTTTATCAATTCTGATTGGCACACTGGAACACCCTTATACTTCCCTAATATATGGTACCTATGTACCCAGGGTATTGGGGTCCCAGGAGATCCCTGTGGGCTGCAGCATTTCTTTTGCCACCCATAGGGAGCTCAGAAGATTCTTACACAGGACTGCCACTGCATCCACGTTATTTCACAACAATTTTACACTGCACTTAAGTAACTTATAAGTCACCTATATGTCTAACCCTCACTTAGTGATGGTTAGGTGCAAAGTTACTAAGTGTGAGGGCACCCTGGCACTAGCCAAGGTTCCCCCACATTGTTCAGGGTAATTTCCCCGGACTTTGTGAGTGCAGGGACACCATTACACGTGTGCACTACGTATAGGTCAATACCTATATGTAGCTTCACAATGATAACTCCAAATATGGCCATGTAACATGTCTAAGATTATGGCATTGTCCCCCCATGCCAAATCTGGTATTGGGGTGCCAATCCCATGCATCCCCGGGGCTCCAGCATGGACCCCGGGTCCTGCCAAACTAGCTCTCTGGGGCTTTCTCTGCAGCTACCGCTGCTGCCATCCCTGTGACAGGTTTCTGCCTTCCTGGGGTCTGGGCAGCCCAGTCCCAGGAAGGCAAAACAAAGGATTTCCTCTGAGCGAGGGTGTTACAACCTCTCCCTTTGGAAATAGGTGTTAGGAGCTGGAGAGGAGTAGCCTCCCCCAGCCTCTGGAAATGCTTTGAAGGGCACAGATGGTGCCCTCCTTGCATAAGCCAGTCTACACCGGTTCAGGGATCCCCAGCCCCTGCCCTGGCGTGAAACTGGACAAAGGAAAGGGGACTGACCACTCCCCTGTCCATCACCACCCCAGGGGTGGTGCCCAGAGTTCCTCCAGTGTGTCCCAGACCTCTGCCATCTTGAATGCAGAGGTGTGAGGGCACAATGGAGACCTCTGAGTCGCCAGTGCCAGCAGGTGACGTCAGACACCCCTCCTGATAGGCTCTTACCTGGTTAGGTAGCCATACCTTCTCTGAGGGCTATTTAGGGTCTCTCCTGTGGGTTTCTCGTCAGATAACGAATGCAAGAGCTCACCAGAGTTCCTCTGCACTTCTCTCTTCAACTTCTGCCAAGGATCGACCGCTGATTGCACCAGGACGCCTGCAAAACCGCAACAAAGTAGCAAGAAGACTACCAGCAACATTGTAGTGCCTAATCCTGCCGGCTTTCTCGACTGTTTCCTGGTGGTGCTTGCTCTGAGGGCTGTCTGCCTTCACCCTGTACTGGAAGCCAAGAAGAAATCTCCAGTGGGTCGACAGAATCTTCCCCCTGCTAACGCAGGCACCAAACTTCTGCATCCCCAGTCCTCTGGGTCCCCTCTCATCTTGACGAGCATGGTTCCTGGAACACAGGAACTAGATCAAAGTGACCCCGACGATCCAGTGGTCCTTCTGTCCAAATTTGGTGGAGGTAAGTCCTTGCCTCCCCACGCCAGACAGTAGTCCTCTGTACTGCATGATCTGCAGCTGCTAGTGCTTCTGTGCTCTCTTGCAAGGATTCCTTTGTGCATAGCCTAGCCAAGGTCCCCAGCACTCTGTCCTGCATTGCTCAACTCGCTGAGTTAACCACCGACTTCATGGGACCCGCTTTTGTTGTGTTGAGATGACCGCCATGCTCAGACTTCTTGAATGCCTGTTCAAGTGCTTCTGCGGGTGCTGCCTTCTTCTGCGTGGGCTCTCTCTGTTGCTGAGCACCCTCTCTGTCTCCTCCTCCAAGGGGCCACCTCCTGGTCCTTCCTGGGCCTGGGCAGCACCCTTTATCTTCAACCGTGACTCTTGCAGTAAACAAGGCTTGTTTGCGGTCATACTGCGTGGAAAGAACTCTGCATCCTCCAGCACGCCGTGGGACATCTTCTGACCAAAGGAGAAGTTCCTGGCACCTTCTGTTGTTTCAGAATCTTTGGCTTCTTCCACCAGGCAGCAGCCCTTTTGCACCTTCATCTGGGGTTTAGTGGGCTCCTGCCCCCCCGGACACTTGCGTGACTCTTGGACTTGGTCCCCTTCCTTTGCAGGTCCTCAGGTCCAGGAATACGTCTTCAGTGCTTTGCAGTCAGTTGTTGCCTTTGCAGAATCCCCTATCTCAACTTTATTGTCTTTCTGGGGTAGTAGGGTAACTTTACTCCTACTTTTCAGTGTCTTGGGGTGGGGTATCCTGGACACCCTTAGTGTTTTCCTACCCTCCCAGTGAACCTTTATACACTACACTAGGCCTGGGATCCATTTGTGGTTCGCATTCCATTTTTGGAGTATATGGTTTGTGCTGCCCCTTGGCCTATTGTGTCATGTTGCTTCCTATTGTATTCTTCTGTGTTAGCACTACATTTCTAACTGTTTTCTTACCTGATTTTGGTTTGTTTGTATATTTTGTGTATTTTTCTTACCTCCTAAGGGAGTATATCCTCTGAGACACTTTTGGCATATTGTCACTAAAATAAAGTAACTTTATTTTTAGTAACTCTGAGTATTGTGATTCTTATAATATAGTGCTATATGATATAAGTGGTATAGTATGAGCTTTGCATGTCTCCTAGTACAGCTTAAGCTGCTTTGCCATAGCTACCTCTATCAGCCTAAGCTGCTAGAACACTACTAATCTACTAATAAGGGATAACTGGACCTGGCACAAGGTGTAAGTACCAGCAGGTACCCACTATAAGCCAGGCCCGCCTCCTACAGTAGGGCACCATTTGTAGTTTTAGAAGGGTACCAAAAATGGGACCATCATATACAGTTACTGAGGCCCTGATTATGAGTTTGGTGGTCGGCCCACCATACCGCCAAGGCGAGTCTACGGGTTCCCCCCGCCATATTACAGTGTCATGGCTGGCCCGCTCAGTATTCCTGATGGGTGTGGGCCGGCAGGGAACACTGTCAGCAATACAAGCTATATTTTTCCATGTGTGGCCATGCAGGTGTGTACATTTTGACCAAAATGTATATGGATGCATGACACGTCTAAAAATACTTTGTGCATGTACCATTCTGTTGCTGGAGTCCGGGCCATAAATGCCCTGTCCAGTAAATAACAGTACAATGCAACAAGTGCTTACCTGCATTTTTGTTTGTGTTTTTGGTGTGAAGTGGCTGTTGTGGAGGGGGACCCTGGACGAACGGGTCCAAGTCAGGGACTGAAGGGAAAAGAAGGAAATGGGGGAGCTAGTACCCCATTTCCCTCGACTCTGCAACCTCGAAGGAGGCGGTCTCCCAACTATGGTCTGCTTTTCAGTAAAGCACATTGTAATGAGCAGGACGATCCCCTTGTCTGTACCGCCCTCTGGCAGCTGCTTTTCCCCAGCTGCTGTGAAGGAAGTCAGTAAACAACAGGCAGTGTCAGCAGGACTTCGGAAGTCTCTAGTTCAGAAGACTGCCAACATAGTAAATCAGCAGTTGGAGTAGCAACATGGTGGCAGACTACCGCCACCACCATGGTGGTCCCTGAGCACCAAACTCATAATCAGGCTCTGAGTCACTTATTAACAAGCCAAACCACTGGCCAGGATACATGAGACATTGTAGTTGTCTCGTTAGATCAGCCGCACCTTCAGCCAAAAGGCTTATTAGGCATCACAAAGTGTCTGAGTAACTGACCACGATCTTGTTCATCTCAATGTGTAATTTTCATATCTTTATCTCATTCTAGAACAAGCATCGAACTGGAGATAAAGTTCCCCTTTAACTTTTAAAAACATCCTGACTTAGGGCTTGATTATGAGTCTGGCGGTCTCAAGTCCACCAGACTTCCGGTGGAGGTTGGACCACCGCAGCTGTGGAGGTCCAACCGCAAATTTACAACGCTGGCAGTCCAACTGCGGTCTCCACCAGGATCTCTCATACCGATGGGATGACATCGGTTTTGGTTGTGGTTGGCTGGGACAGTGCTGAAGCCAGCACTGCCCTGTTAGTTACAGCCCTGTTCTCTGCCATGAAAAGGATGGTGGAGAACAATTGCAGGGGTCCACAGGGGGCCCCTATCCTGTCCTTGCCCATGGCGACCTTCACAGTGAGCTATGATTTTTTAGAAGGGGTGGTGGTCCCTGGGGCACGTGGGACCCCAGGCCGTAAAGTAAGTACATTTATCACCCGGTGGTCCCCAGGGCAGCAGGGGTGCACACATCCCCCCAGCATTTTTTAAGATTTGCCCTGTGGGGCGGTGGTCCTCAGGGCAGTAAGAGGGCATGTGACCCCCTGCAGATGGATCATAAGCTCGGGGGAGGTGGCAATCCCCATATCAGACTTGGCCCATCGAGGGGCATTAAAGTAACGAGGCACGGGAGCCTGCGTTTCGTTTTTTAAAATTTTACAGCAGGTCCACCATGACTCCATCAGTGAAATTAAAAAAACAATGCATTTTAGCCATAGGGGGTCCATTTGGGACTCCACCACCAGAGTTTAGGTGTCACGCTGGTCGAACCGTAGGACTTCTGTTGTTGAAGTTTTATCAGCCAATTAGATCACGATAACTACCTATTGGTGACTAATAAAATGCTAACCGAAAAAACAACTTAAAAGAAAACTCAATCAATGACATTAAATAATGACAAAACCTAGGGCCTGATTAGGAGGCTGGCGGAGAACAGGTGCAGAGGGTCACAGGGGGGCCTCTGCACTGTCTAAGCACTTGGCTTGGGCAGTGCAGGCGGCCCCCTGCCCAGCACCCTTGCAATGTTTACTGTCTGCTGTGAAGACAGTGAACATTGTAAGGGTGCTGGTGCACCCTGCAGGCAAGAGGATTGCCGCCAGCTTGATTTCGCCCCTTTCCACCTAGGCTAACTGGCAGAAATCTTGGTTTTCACCCATCAGACTAGCGGAAAACTCATAATGGGGTCTGGCGGAGAGTTAGCCAGTGTGGCGGCAACCTTCCCGTTGGAAGTTCAGCAGACAGGTCTTCCCATCCGCCGAACTAATAACAAGGCTCTTAATTAAAACAATACCAGATAATAATCAATCCTGGATTTGTAAAGTGCAGGAATCACCTGTGAGGGTCTCAAGGCACTGGATAGTAGGCATAGGAGGTTAAGGGCACAACCTGCATTAGAACAATTATACACACTGCTGTACAAAACATTTCAATCCCAAACAACTACAAAAAAATATTTAACCATCAAAACAGAAGTAACACCACATATTTTAGAGATAACATAATCATACAACAACATCATTCAAAACACTAACAAAAACACATCTTAACATACCAAAAACTCTTAAACAACACTGTGCCCAACTTTAAAACATCCACCCTAATTCCGCTCGATCCTAAAAACCCCTAAAAAATCCCTAAAAGTGACTGACCTGTTCCAATGAAAAAGCAGAACCAAACTGTGGCCTGCCTCTTGTAAAAACAACCTAAAAACCACCAATAGGTTACAAAATGGCAACCAGACGAAACTAAAAAAAAAAGACTATCTCCTTTAGAAATCAATGAGAAATATAGTGAAAATGTTTAATATTTGTTAAAATAAAATTCAAAATGTTATAAAAAATGTAAAACATGTTGAACAATGCTGTAAAGAATGTTCCAAAAAAAGGTAAATTATAAATTAAATAATATTTTAAAATATATGCAATTATTTCTTATATACTAAATATAAATATTTGAAAAAATGTATCTAGAAAAGTTAAATAAATGTTCAAAAATTATATTTAGAGTGAAATAACATGAAAATAGGTATTCTGCAAATATGTATTAAATGTTTATTTCCGTTTTTTTTGTTACAATTAAGTTAAAATGAATTACTTTATTTAATTTTTGAATTGCTATTAATTTTATTTTACAAATATATTTTGAAAAATGTAATTTATACAATAAATTAATATTATATAAAAATACATTAAAAAAATGTGTGTTACATCCATTTATTAAGCTAAATTCAGGGGTGACATTTTCTTTTCCCACTCCAATCTAAACCAAATCGGTGTAGGTCTTGGTTACTAAAGGAATGGCATATGCTACTCACACTGCAATCTACACCATCTCAGAGAAGATATGAATGCTAAGGGGGTGGCATATACCATGCCCGCTACAATCTGCACCAACCTGGGGCAGGTGCTGGACACTATCCTTGCACACTTCCATCCATTTGTCCTCACACTCGCTCATCCACCTTTCACTCGTCCTCCCTTGAAACCTTTCATTTATTGATCCTTTCACCGCCCCATCCAACCTTTCATCCTTCCACCCCCGCCATGTTTCAATTTGCTCATATTATTATTTCTTACATTATATTTCTTCCCCCATTTCAATGCATTTGCAGCTCTAGTAATTCTTCTTAAACGTTTTCATTATTTCCTTTTCCTCTTTCCCTCCCTGAGCTGGACTCACTTAACACCTCTTGGCACCCCCCTCTTAGACCTGTCCTGATTTTCCTTAGAACGTTTGTCTGAGGGCCGGCACACAGTATAAATGCTAAGAAACTTTCACTGTGATCACTAAGCCATTGGGTGCAGTAATCACCCCACTGAAACTGATCGAGTGGGGGGTTCCCACAGTGCGGAAGGAGGACGGCCGCGTAGGAGCTCACATCATGCTCCGCGACTAAACACCAGGCTCGGGAAGGACGCGCGCTAGCAGACAGACGCGCTTATGGCACTGCCACGTTACTGACCGCGAAAAGAGAGTTTGAAGTCCACCTGGCACCTAGGAGGCTTCCGATCCCGCTCCCCCCACCCATTTTTCGCCATTTGGAGTGAATATGAGCACTGTCTCTTCGATATTGTGCCCTCTGATACTTTTGCTGTGGGTGGAATCCGCTTTCAGCCCTAAAGAGGCTTGGCACTGCCTGTTTGGAAGCCTGCCCTGAGGAGAGGAGGACTGGAAACGGAGGTGAGGTGGGGGCTACGGACTGCAACATTCTCTTTCAATGAGGGAAGTTTATTTTATTTTTTTCATTTTTCAAACTTAACATTTGAAATAAGTTATACTGCTGCGAGCACAGCCTGGTGAGTTTCTGGTGCAGTACATTTTTGTACATTTTTAGCACATTGTGAGTCCTGGAAAGTGCTTGGTTAAAAAGACACTGCCCATCGCAAAAACGTTTTCTAGGGCAAATTTGGCACGAGCCCAGGTTCTCTTCCAGAAGTCTGCTGTGCAGGGCGGGAGAGGAATGGGGCTGCATGTCGCTTGTAAGGACAAGGGCAAGGAACAGTGCTGTATAATGCCCCGATCTCCGCACTATCTCCAGGGAAAGGGACGCCCTGCCTCTAGGGCTCCTAAAGCTGCTCGCACTGTTAAAACAAAGCGCCCAGTCCCATCCGACAATCACCTGAATATGGATGTATCTTTAAATACTGCCCCCCCACCGACCATCGACTCAGCTCCTACGGATACTTCGCCTCACAGCTTACTGCCCTCTATGACTAGCTAATTCTGGCTCTGACTCTCCGCTTGAAGAGGGTAGAAACCCGGACTTGGACTTGGATTTAAATTTGCAGTCAACTAATAAAGTTAGCCCACCTCTGAACCAATCAGCCTTGAGATGTAACTCCAAAGTTATTCACAGCCGGGCTCTAGATATAGGCTCAGGCTCCAAGCTACTTTATCCTTTGTTTGGTGGATTGGTGAAGGGCCAAAAGGGCAGTGTTCCTTCACTGACTAGTGACTCTGCCTCTGCCCATCAGGCAAACAGCTCCCTACTTGATCTATCCGGCGAGTCCTGCAAGTCAATTTGTGCATCAAGGATAAGTACTACATCCGGGCTCCACCCGAACTGCTCCGTTAATGGACCCTCTGAATTGGCCCAAAATCAGCTGAACTTACAAGTGGGCTTATTTCTCATGCACCCAGAGACAAGGCAAGCTCCAATATCCCTTCTGAAAATTTGCTCCTTCAGACAAAAGCTTTGAAAATTTCACAAAACAATGTAAATCAGAGAACGGAATCGCAATTTAATTTAATTTCGAGTAATATACAGCAACTTAACTCATGTGTCAAGGAGGTTGAATAGTGAGTATCTGACCTGGAGGATGCTCACGTCTCTGTGGAACCGTCAGTGGCAAAATGTCAAACAGATTTTCTAGACTTACAGATTCGGTAGATGATGCAGAGAATCGCTCACGCAGATCAAACTTGAGCTTTATAGGATTCCCTGAAGGGCGCGAAAATGGACAGACTGTCACAAACTTAATCACGGATCTTATTCTGCATCATGTAATCTCAGAACCAGTGGATAAACATTTGGATCTTACCATCATGCAGGCCCATCAGGTCCCCGCAGTACAGCCACCCCATGCAAAGTATCCTCGAACTATTCTTGTCAATTTTGATGATTTTGGTGTCAGGGAAGGCATCCTTCAACAAGCGATTAAGAGTAAAATACATCAGGTCCCTGGTGATTTTGCCTTAAAAAGTTTCTCAGATATGTCTGTGGCGGCTGCACATTGGAGGAGAGAATTGAATGGGATGATTCCAGCATTTAAAAAATCTGGTGCTCCGGCTGGACTTGTACAGCAATCTAAACTTAAAGTGTTTTTTCAGGGACATTCCAATCTAATTCAAACCCTTGATGCTACCAAGACTTTGTTGCATTCCATTCAGAAGCAGTCTGGGCAGAGGGGGTGGGGTAGGTGGACAGGGGGGACATATGATTAGGAGAGGGGGAGGGGAGGTTAGACTATGCACTGGGAGGGGAAATGTTGCTTCAGAAAGGTGGATTTCACAGTGTGTAAATCAAATGTGTCACTATGGTACTTATATTCTAGTCCTTTTCGAGTCTATGGTATAGGGTGCCATGCCAAGGCACCCGATTAAGAAAGGATGGGGTCAGGGGGTGGGAGGTGGCCTCGGATTGCTCAGGCGGGAGGGCCCCAGGCTTCGGCCACCCAAGGGTTGGGGCGGGGGTTGGGGGTGGGTGTTGGGAGGGTTGGGAAGGGGTTCAGGATCCTGGTTTTCCACACTAAATCGTAGTTACACATATTCCAGAAGCATTACGGTTATAAAGGGGGTGATATTAGTTGAACCAGGCCAAGGCTCGAATTCCCTGGTAGGTTCAGATCACTTACTTACTCGGCGATCTTTTATGAGAACTTAATGGCAAGGTTGAATTTTTCATTAAGAATAGTTTCCTGGAATGTCAACGGGTTAAATAATCGGAGGAAAAGGTCTGTAATTGAAGAAAGGGTAACTGCCCTAAATCCCTCGATTATTCTCTTACAGGAAACTCATCCCAGTTAAAAAAGTTTTGGGCTTCCACATGTTTAAAAGGTTTGCCGATTTTAAGGTGGTGGCCTCAGCCCCAGCAGCCCACAGAGGCGTGGCAATCTTTCTAGAGTCCTCAAAGCTCGGGCACTTGACTTTCTCTGCGATCCCGAAGGTCGATGGTGCTGGGGGCACTGTTCAATTGCTAAAGAAAGATTTATCTTCATTAGCTTTTATGCACCCTTGCTAGATGACCCAGCTCCTTATGTAGCATTGTTTCAATCCTTTTTGCAACTATCAGGTAAAATTATTATTGGTGGGGATTTTAATTTTCTTGAGGATCCAATTTTGGATACCACTGTTAGGGGTAAGAAACAACATTAGCCTAGAGTTGCCAAAATCTTTAAAGATTATGCCAAAGTGTTGATGCTCTGTGATCCTTGGAGAATGAGCACCCCAAACAAGAGAGAGTATACGTGCATCTCAAACCGGTTCAAAAGCGCCTCTCGCACTGATTTTTTTCTGCTATCTAAAACACTGCGTTTTAAGACTCAGTCGATGTGGCACTCTGGCTTATCTGACCATGCCTCCCTGGTGTGGAAGTGTCTTTTTTTTCGGAAGTCTCCAAGCCTTAGACTAGAAGGTGGGTCTTTAACCAACAGCTTCTTCAAGATGAGGGATGGGTACAGATCGCTAAGGACGAAATTAGTGAATTTTTCAAACGTAATCAGGGATCTTCAACTCCGGCTATAGTCTGGGATTCGTTACGGCCTTTTTCAGGGGCTTGGTAATTGCCAAGGAAGCATCAGACAAATCTTCTCAGAGACAACAAACCAGGGCTCTGGAAGAGGCAGTGCAAAGGTGTTTAACTGGTTACCAACATGCCCCTGCGGAAAACAATAGACAGTGTTTTGAATTAGCTAAAAAGGCACTGGCCAACAATTTTCTTAAGAAGGTTGAAATAGGATATCCGACTTCTAGACAATAGGTATCTGAAGAGAGTAACTTCACAGGCAAAGTCTAATCATGGCAAGCTCGGGATCGAATTGCTGGTAATATGATACATGCCCTGTCACCGGGGTTAGTTATACTGACCCCGGAGCTGTTGGTGAAATTATGCTAGAGCATTATATTGACGCTAGGACCATTAAGGAATTCTTGGGGAAACTGGATGTTCCTAGCCTTACAGAAGAAGACAGTGATGCTCCAATACAGCCATTTACAAAGTTAGAACTCCTTGAAGTTGTCAAGAACCTCCCCATGGGGAAGGCTTGTAGACCTGACGGCATTCCGGCTGAATTTTATAAAGGTTTCATTAAAGAAAAAAAAAGAAAAAGAAATAAAGAGTGGGGGGTTTCCACGCCACCGGCCCCAGGGTTACACTTCCTTCATGCCCCCTGCAGATCACCAATGACAGCACCAGCCTCACCCGCCCACTCTGTCCCTGTGGAAGTAACACCTGGACCTGATGTCTAACACTGGGGTCAAGGAAGAGCACTGGATGCTGACACATGTAAGGTCTGCTCAGTCACCTCCTTGCAGACCACCCAAATCCTCAATAAATGTATCACCATATCTGCCCACTATGTCCCTGTGAAAGTAACACCCAGACATGATGTCTAACCTGGGCATCCAGGAAGGATAATCAATCCTATTATATAAGGTCTGCTCAGTCTCCCCTAAATAAACACATCAGCACATCTGCCCACTCTGTCACTCTGAAATTAATACTGGGCCATGATGACTAACCTGGGCATCCACGGGGGACAATGGATCCTTATACACAGGTCTGCTCAGTACCTTCCGCTAAGATGTAGACACCTGTGTCCCCCACACCAAAAAAGGAGACACAACCTTCAGAAGAACCTCCTTGGGTGAAAACACCTGGGATGGAGCCACACATGGAATGTAGTCGCATTTGGGATAGAGTTGCACCGGCTGTGATCTCCTTAGCTAAGATTTACTCATCAGATCCACACTTACTAGACCTGGTCCAGGCCCTATTTGTATTAGTGCACATTGGGGTTCAATGGGGAAGAGGGCACTGGATGGAGTCAGCTGTGGATCTACAGCACTGAAAAAGGCAAGAACAGTTGTCTTTCTGCAGACCTAAGAACTACAGCTTATTGCAGCTATTTAGTCTAAACAGAAGTTAACATTTGGAGGAAACTGTTATAGTGCTCCGAAATAACAGAATCGGGTCCAGGGTAATTTAGAGTGACATTGTTTAATTCTTCATAGAAGCAACTTTCATCAGTCAAATCAAGGTAAACGGAACCCTGAAGAATATGTGAGAGGCTGCAAACTCACTTCTGTCAGAAAGGAAACCCTCCCTAGGACAGGCATCTCCCCCAGGGTGAGGCTCCCTCTTCCCTGAAGCCCCTCTCAAGAAACTTTATATTTCCTCTCTCAGCTTCCCTCAGTTGACACCCGGAGCTGATAGTCACAGGTGTCTGGGCCCTGCTGCTGGCTGCGGTGTTTGTGTGTAAGTGTGACACAAGGGGGCATATTTATACTCCGTTTGCGCCAAATTTGCGTCGTTTTTTTCGACGCAAATTCGACGCAAAACTAATGCCATATTTATACTTTGGCGTTAGACGCGTCTAGCACCAAAGTGCACGGAGTTAGCGTCATTTTTTTGCGTGAACGCCTTCCTTGCGTTAATGAGATGCAAGGTAGGCATTCCCGTCTAAAAAAATGACTGCGACGCAAATGCGTCGTATTTATACTCCCGTGCAAAAATGACGACCGGGAGTGGGCGGGTCAAAAAACCCCGCATTTGCGCCTCTTTTTAACGCCTGGGTCAGGGCAGGCGTTAAGGGACCTGTGGGCTCAGAATGAGCCCACAGGTGCCCTCCCCTGCCCACAGGGACCCCCCCTGCCACCCTTGACCACCCCAGGAGGACCCCCAAGGATGGAGGAAGCCACCCCAAGGACATTAAGGTAAGTTGGGGTAAGTATTTTTTTATTATTTTTTTGGGGGGCATAGGGGTGCCTGATTAGTGCCCCCCTACATGCCACTATGCCCAATGACCATGCCCAGGGGACAGAAGTGCCCTGGGCATGCCATTGGGCAAGGGGGCATGACTCCTGTCTTTACTAAGACAGGAGTCATGTAAATGGCGTCTGGGCGTCGTTAAAAATGGCGCAAATCGGGTTGAGGTGATTTTTTTGCCTCAACCTGACTTGCCCCATTTTAAGACGCCCTAACGCCATTTTCCCCAACGCCGGCGCTGCCTGGTGTACGTGTTTTTTTTCCACGCACACCAGGCAGCGCCGGTCTGCTAGCGCCAGCTAACGGCATTCAATAAATACGACGCCCGCATGGCGCTTCAGAATGGCGTTAGCCGGCGCTAAATTTTTTGACGCTAAACTGCGTTAGCGCAGTTTAGCGTCAAAAAGTATAAATACGGGCCAAGGTGTCTTCTGTACACCTTTAACATATTGATGCATATTAGATCATGTGTGTATTGAATCCACAGAACTCCTGTGTCATGCATGTGTTGTTTACTTCTCTCAGGTGCAGAAACCAGTGACCGGGTCCTGCAGCCTCTGACGTTGGAGGTGACGGATGGGGAGACAGTGGAGGTCACCTGACCACACCATCACCAACACCCAGTATCTGGCCTGGTACCAGCACGGTCCTGGGGGTCCCCCAAGCTCCTGATTTCGGGGTTCAGCTATAACAAGACCACAGTGTACATCACCAGGGACCATCCGTCCACCACTCTGAGGATCAGCAGAGCTGGAGTGAGGGATGCTTCAGTGTAGTACTGTGGTGTGAGGGACACAATGAGGGAAGTCAGGGGAAACCTTCACAAAAACAGGTGCCGAGAACCAGGGGCAGCGGTAAGGGCACCCCCAGGAGCATGTGCTGCTGGCGCCAGATGGTGGATTATTGTGTATTACAGCGATGAATAGTGCACCAGGAGCAGCTGCAATTGTTATCACAACAGTGGCCCAAATTATTAATCCTATAAATTGCTTGTTTCTTTTTGTTACACAGGTTCATAAAGCATTTCTTGTATTTAGTGAGTTGAGTTAATAAATGACACCATCTGATGTGGAGTTTTTTTCCTCTGCCCTTGAATGTTTTTTTTTAGTTTTCTAAGCAGAAAATATCTCCTGAAGTTTGTCTGATATAATCGGTGATCACTAGTTTCTTAGTAAACTAGCCAGGGGCACAGAGAGGTTTCTAAGTACCTGTAAACTATTAGCTGTACATGAGAGTCAGCCAGGGGAGACTCCCTAGGACAGACACAATGTAGGAACGCTCTTCCTAGGACAGACACAATATTGGAACGCTCTCCATTGGACAGACACAATGTATGAATGCTTTCCCTAGGACAGACACAATGGAGGAACGCTTTCCCTAGGACAGACACAATGTAGGAATGATCTCCCTAGGACAGGCACAATGTGGAAACACTCTCAATTGGACAGACACAATGTAGGAATGATCTCCCTAGGACAGATACAATGTAGTAATGATCTCCCTAGGACAGGCACAATGTAGGAACGCCCTCCCTAGGACGGGCACAATGGAGGAACGCTCTCCCTGGGACCGACACAAAGTTGGAACGTTTTCCCTAGGACAGACACAATGTAGTGATTATCTCCCTAGGACAGACACAATGTGGAAACGCTCTCAATTGGACAGACACAAAGTAGGAATTATCTCCCTGGGACCGACACAATGGAGGAATGCTCTACCTAGGACAGACACAATGGAAGAACGCCCTCCCTAGGACAGACACAATGGAGGAACGCTCTCCCTAGGACAGACAGAATGGAGGAATGATCTCCCTAGGATAGACACAATGGAGGAACACTTTCCCTAGGACAGACACAATGGAGGGACGCCCTCCCTAGGACAGACACAATGGAGGAACGCCCTCCCTAGGACAGACACAATGGAGGAACGCCCTCCCTAGGACAGACACAATGTATGAATGATCTCCCTAGGACAGACACAATGGAGGAACGCTCTCCCTAGGACAGACACAATGGAGGGACGCCGTCCCTTGGACAGGCACAATGGAGGAACGCTCTCCCTAGGACAGGCACAATGGAGGAACGCTCTCCCTTGGACAGACACAATGGAGGAACACCCTCCCTAGGACAGGAACAATGGAGGAACGCTCTCCCTAGGACAGACACAATGGAGGAACACTTTCCCTAGGACAGACACAATGGAGGGACGCCGTCATTCCTAGGAGCACCAGCTCGCTTGCAGTGAGATGAATGGATACAAGTCATCAGACTACGACATCCAACAGTTTGTGATTTGTGAATATTTGCTGTGCCGCTGGCACGTTTAACAAACATATTTCAGGGGTATAGGGTTCCCAATGTGTTGGCTTTAATTTTAAACCGAAGTGAATGAGTATCTGGCTCATACGGCCAGTTTATTCCCAGAAACAGTTGCCCTGTGGGCAAGGCCAGTTGGCCATTAATGGTGAAAGTTTCAGGTAAAACCTTATAGGATTCATTCATTAACAAGTGCATTTTCTTGTATGTTCAGTTATGTCCCGATAAAAATACTCACTCTTGGTGTTGCAGTGATGACGCATATCCCATAATAATGACTTGTTTTGCATATTTCTCTCAAACAGGCCTTCATGCACCTGTCGCTGTTGCTGGAGCTCAGATTTGAGCAGAGGATGCAAGTGGTGGGAAGGTAACCTGTTTGCTTCTTCAAGTATGTAAGAGTCGGCCTGCAGTCCTTTGGCCAGGTTGGCCATCTCTCTGACCATAAGCTTACCTGCTGGCATGGTTTCATAAATATTCCTGCTCTATTCAGAACCAAACACCTGGCTTACAATGGTAATACAATACACTCTCACATACCTACCAAACAAATACTGTGAACTCACTGAAAAAGGAGGAATGGGTTAAGGGTCATATAATAAGTCTGCAGATGGTGGCCGCGAGGGACAGAGAACCTGGTCAAAGAATCAGAACAGAAGGAAGAGAAGCAGGTTGAGCTGTTAAAGACTCATGCTCATATTTTCAAATCTCAAATGAGGTATTCTGAGTAGGCCAGGGAGATATTATAATTTCACAAGAGTGATTGCAATATTTTCAGTAATCACGCATTATTCTAGTGATGTGAAATTACCTAATTTATGGAATTGTAACACTATGAGTAGTTAAGAGTAATCTGGAGCCAAAACCCTATTGCGAGAGCACTGGAAGAACACACTAAGGACCTTATTACGAGTGTGGTGGTCGGAGGACCGCCACACTCATTGTGGCCGTCGGTCCGCCGAACTCCAGGCGGTCCAACAACCACATTAAGGGCCAGATGTAGGTAGGTGGCAACTTGCGAGTTGCAATTTGCGAGTCCTTCTGACTCACAAATTGCAACTCGCAATTTGCTATGCAGAACGGTGTCTCAGACACCTTCTGCGACTCGCTGTGGGGTCGCAAAGACCCACCTCATTAATATTAATGAGGTGGGTCGCAGTTTGCGACCCCATAGCGAGTCTGGGCACTCACGGGGATGGTGGCCTGCTGGAGACAGCAGACCACCATGTCCGTGACTGCTTTTAAATAAAGAAGTTTTTTTTTCTTCTATCTGCAGCCAGTTTTCCTTTAAGGAAAACGAGCTGCACTTAGGAAAAAATACCTAAACCTTTTGTTTCGGTTTTTTCCATAGGACCACTGCCTTCTCTGAAAAAATTATTTTGTGATCATTCACAAAGGGGAAGGGGGCCTTCAAGTGGATGGTAACTGCGAGTTGATTTACGACCGCGAAAGCGGTCGCAAATCAACTTACATCGCGGTGCGATTCGCAAATAGGAAGGGAACACCCCTTCCTATTTGCGAGTCGGAAACACATTTTGCGAGTCGGTTCCGACTCGCAAAATGTGTTTCTGCATCGCCTGATGGCTTTTGCGCCTCGCAAACACGTTTTTCGCCGTTTGCGAGGTGCAAAAGCCTACCTACATCTGGCCCTAAGACCCTGGTGGTCGGACCGCTGTCTCCGCTGTGAACATGGTTCCTGACTGGCTGATGGCAATCTGAGTTGTACTCAGCCAGGGCGGTGCTGAACTCAGCACTGCCTGGCTGATTACAAGTCTGCTTCTGTCAGCTTCCTCAAGGCGGTTTCACCTCCATAAGAAGGCTGTCAGAAAGCTAGTGCAGGTAGCCACAGGGGATCCCCTGCAGTACACTGGCACATGGCACGGGCAGTTCAAGGCCCCCCCTCCCCAGCACCGTTGGAAAGCTCTCTGTATGCTCATTCAGAGGGTGCTTTGTGCTATGATATTGATCTTGGCTTCCTGAAAGGAACTAAGACCAATATCGTAGCACTGGCTCCCGCCAGGCAGCCAGGAGGTAGGTGGTACATGCATATGTAACCTGAAATACTCAAGGATTCATGTTATGTGTAGAAGGAAGGACGGCCTTCGGAGGTATGGAGGGGGTAGGAACATTGCTTCAAAATCCCAATGAACACGGTCTTAACAGGCCTAAGAGACACAAGTCTTGAGGCCAGTATGAATTCACCACGGCCATCATTTGAGATGTAAGACATGAAGAATTCAACACCCGAATAGTCAGGGTGCAGAGTACAGTGCAGTATGATTACGCTCAACATGCAAAAGTAACATATACTCAACCTGGTAACGAGAGAGGGATTAGCATCATATTTGTTCAGTATGGGGATCTCATCAGGTAGTTGACCCTTAGTTGACCCTCAGTTCTTTGAGCCGTATCCCATGTGTCTCAGGGATTCACTAACCTGCCAACGAGGATCCACAGGAACCAATCCATGACCCTCACTTCCCTGAACCCACTGCTGGCCGTGGAAAGAACTTTTACACCATTCAGTGTTAGATCAGGGAACAGGGGAATGGGACAGAGAAACATCAGATATCTTCACCAGGCCTCTCCTTCCTCCTTGATTCATCCTCTGCTTTAAAGTTGTGAAAGTTTGCAAGAAAATATCCTTCTACAATGTGTTCAATGTGATTACAGGTCACCTTTTCTACTATGTCTTAAGAAATACCTTGTGGCAATCTCTGGATAACTCACTTCTGAGGTTGCTGACAAGTGCAATGATTTCCTAGAGATGGAAATAGATAAATAACTTTGGTAATGCCGGATAGGAACATCTGTGTTAGGATACATGTTCTTACAGATATTCCTTAGAAGTCAAGTCTGTTATTTGAATAACTCTTAACAGATGTAGTTCACCAATTGTAACATAACGAATGCTCATTAATATTAACATTTCACATCTGGCAATATGCCATCCCTTTCCTACCAATAGTAACATCTTGATATCTCATTTGATTAATGTGAGATAAATAGTCTTTACTTTAGAGTTTGTAATTCCAGACAAGATGACTCCAGGTAAAAACATCATAATTCTAAACAAAGTGAAAATCAAAGCCTAAATTCTCAGTTTCTTGTGTGTATGTTATGTTATGTTATAAGTATTTGTTAAGCACTTGTTAACCAAGATTTCTTAGCACTTAAATATCTATAATTAGGTGAAGTGATGCTGCTAAAGGTTTACAGTTGCGGTCTGGATCCCACAATAGGTGATTCTACGGGCGTGGAAAGAGCTAGTGTAATCCAGATTTTGGCTGAGGAAACTGAAAAGAACATTCAGAAAAAGAAGGAATGCTAGTTCTGAGGATTTATACAGATTTCTTCTCTGAGATTGAAGTCCTTCACTGGTCTGGTATGAAGCTCAATGAAATGCAACGCTTGGCACAAAGTTCTGGCTGCAGCAACTGAGGGTCTGATTTATACTTTTTGAGCGCCGCATTTGCGTCATGTTTTGACACAAAAGCGACGAAAACTTAAAAATTCACTTATATTTTGTACGTTTGCGCCATTTTCACGTCAAAAAATGACACAAATGCGGCGCTAAAAAAGTATAAATCAGGCCCTAAGTATACAGACTGCCAAGCAAGGAATGACCTGAAATGGGAGGAACATATATTCAATAGGTCAAAGTAGGCTACGAACATTGCAGATCTCGAGAGAGTCCAGTGGTGCTCTGGGCAACGTAGTTTCTCTTAATTTCAGAAGCTTGCTTTGTCTTTTGCAGGCATCACTGCCACAAAGCCTCACTCCAAGTGGCACCTACATGCTGCAGGCATCACTGTCATCCTCTGTAGTGCAAGCCTCAAACATCTTTGAAGTTCATAAGAATATGTCGCAGCACTCGTCAAGCAAACACAAATGAGTGAGTTCCACGAATCATGCAGATGGGTAGGTGTTAGAAATAGGGTCTCTGGTTGGCACTGTCCAAGCAGAGTCAGGGTAACGGAGTTACACTCCTAAGGCAACCCCTGCTCACCACCTTGGTAGCTTGGCACAAGCAGTAAGGCTTATCTCAACGGCAATGTGTAAAGTATTTACACTACCACACACAGTAAAACAGTAAAACAGTAACACAGTAAAACAATGAAAGCAATACAAAAGGGACACTACACCAATTTAGAAAAATAGCCCATATTTATCTAAATCAAACAAGACCAAAACAACAAAAAAGCCCAGAGACACTGCATCTCCACCCATTGCCTTCTGTTTCATGCTAACTGGGTATGCTCTCTGCTTAAGTAGATGTTTACTCTTCTCCATCTGGTGGGCTCAAGTCATTGTGTAATCGAAGTGTTTAACCTGTTCAATTATGGAGCCGTCAATTACCATTCTCCCCTTGAATGACTTGTGGGTGTTTTTCCCCATAAATATTGTTTTCAATGGGTTCATTTCGAGGCACCTCAACTACCAAAAGGCCACAAAGCAGTCCAGTTCTGCCTGGAGGCCCATAGTTCCAGTACTAAGCAGGGTGTCATCTGCGAACATTAGTATCAGGAGTGCAGATCCAGTTAACTTAGGAGCATCATGTGTACACTGGGAAAGCCATTTGACTGCCCCATTAATATAGAGGCTGAATAGTGTTGGGTCAGTATGCAACCTTGCTTCACCTCCCAACAAATGGGAATCAAGCTCGTTAGGTCCTGACCCATGTTCCAACTCACTTTTGAGTAGGTGTTTGTGTGGAGAACTCTTAGAATCCATGGCAAATCATATGGGACCCCATAAGCTTTAAGTACTTTCCACAAGCTATGCCTTGGGACCAGGTCAAAAGCTAACCTGAGATCTATGAAGGAAACGTACATATGATCCCTTTTCAGGGTGAAATATTCTAACACAGAAACTTAAATCGGAAGACTTGGTCAAGAGTACTGATGTTGCTCCTAAATCCTGCCTGAGCATCCTCAAGGATATGGTTATCTGAGACCCAAGATTGTAGCTTAGCCAGAACCTGTCTAAAGAAGATTTTTTGGGAAGTTTCCAGTAACCTTATTGGTCTGAAATTAGAGGGTAAATCTCTTCAGCCTTTTTTAAAGATTGGTACAGTAACAGCTCCTAGCGATGTAGGCAGGATTTTCTTACCCCTCATAATAGCGTTGAGATAAGGAGTCCACACGTCAGGATGGGATAAGAAGAGGTCACCAGGATCACCATCCAACCCAGGAGCCTTTTCTTTCTCCATTTGCTTTAAGGCTCGGAGAAGTAGAAAGACTGTGATGCAACATTAGCCACCTTCTCTGAAGAGTTAGATGAAACCACTGGACCTTCAGAGCAACCCCTCTCAATATACTCCTCCACTGCGTTCCCATCGAGTTCACTATACAAGGCTCTAAAACATTCAAGCCAAACACCATGCTGCACTACCTTTTCAAGATGATTATCAAATATCTTTGAGCTAGATGCAACCAATTTTCAGAAGGCCTTTGTGTTCTTACTCTTACGTACATTAGTGAGCTCAGCCCATTGTTCTATCTCCAGCTATTTTTGGCCTTGGTTAAGATAGCCCTATAGTGTTTCGCCGATTCGAATGCCACCATGTAACTGCCAAGGAATGGGACCACTCGGGTAGGTCGCTCCCCTGCTCACGCAGCGCCTCCAGTCCCTGACTGCCTTCCTCTCCTGTGAGTGTGCCCCCCCCTTCTTGCCCGTGTACCCCGAGTGCTTGTGCTTGTGCTGGTACTGACTGAAAATCCCTTTTCTCTCCTTGTATCCCGTGCGTGTGCCCCCGAGTGACTGAAATTCCCTTTTCTCTCCTTGTATCCCGTGCGTGTGCCCCCGAGTGCCGTGCGCCGTCCTCCCCTCTCAGCCCCTCCTTTTAGTAGATTTTAGTAGGCTCTTGTTCCCTTTTCGCCGTCTTGCCGCTTTTTCCCGCCGCTCCTACCGCGCTTTTCCCGCCGTTTTTTGCCGCTCTTTTTTGCCGCTCTTTTTTCCCGCTTCCAGCTCCCCTGCGCGCCCACCTCCCGCCTCCCAGCTGACCCCGCCTCCCCAACTACCCCTTAAATGGCGGCCGCTGCGAGGCAGAGGTAGCGACCACTGACCCTCGGGTAGGTCGCTCCCCTGCTCACGCAGCGCCTCCAGTCCCTGACTGCCTTCCTCTCCTGTGAGTGTGCCCCCCCCTTCTTGCCCGTGTAGCCCGAGTGCTTGTGCTTGTGCTGGTGCTGACTGAAAATCCCTTTTCTCTCCTTGTATCCCGTGCGTGTGCCCCCGAGTGACTGAAATTCCCTTTTCTCTCCTTGTATCCCGTGCGTGTGCCCCCGAGTGCCGTGCGCCGTCCTCCCCTCTCAGCCCCTCCTTTTAGTAGATTTTAGTAGGCTCTTGTTCCCTTTTCGCCGTCTTGCCGCTTTTTCCCGCCGCTCCTACCGCGCTTTTCCCGCCGTTTTTTGCCGCTCTTTTTTCCCGCTTCCAGCTCCCCTGCCCGCCCACCTCCCGCCTCCCAGCTGACACCGCCTCCCCACCTACCCCTTAAATGGCGGCCGCTGCGAGGCCGCGCAGCGGACGCGCGCAGCGGGCGCGCCGCTGGCGCGCCAGCGCCCGAACCCCTGGCCCCCGCCCCCCCCGCCTGACCTATGACTCCGCCACCCTCGCCAACCTCAACCCCGGCCGCGCGCCGGGCTGCTACCGCGCCACCCCCAAACGAACCCACGGACCCTTCACCTGCAGCAACTGCCGCTTCACCTGCCTACGGACCCACACCGCCACCACCAAGAACGACGCCCCCGGAAGCAACCTCGAATGCATCCTGGTCAACACCCGCTTCGTCCACAGGCACGCCATCGAACTGTGGAACCTCATCAACTCAACGAACCCAGACATCGCCTTCCTCACCGAGACCTGGATGAACCCCTCCTCGGCACCCGACATCGCCATAGCCATCCCCGACGGCTACAAAATCATCCGGAGAGACCGCTTCAACCGCACCGGAGGAGGCATCGCCATCGCACACAAAAGCTCCATCAGCATCTCGACCCAAACCGACAACTCACTTCCCGACGCCGAACACCTCCACTTCGCGATCCACATCGACCCCAAGACAACCCTAAGAGGCACCCTCATGTACAGACCACCAGGACCCCGCACCAAGTTCAGCGAAGACATCGCAGACTTCGTCAACCCCCACGCACTCTCATCCACCGACTACATCCTCCTAGGAGACCTCAACTTTCACCTGGAGAACCACACCGACAACAACACCACCGCCGTTCTAGACAACCTCGCCAACCTGGGACTGAAACAACTGGTCAACACCCCCACCCACTACGCCGGACACACGCTCGACCCCATCTTCTCCTCAAGCAAACACATCACCTTCAGCCACACCACCGAACTCACATGGTCGGACCACAGCTGCGTCCACTTCAGCTTCAAGAAAACCACCGTGCATCACCACACCAGGCAACCACCAAAAAGACACTGGAACCGAATCACCACAGAACAACTCGCAGCAACGCTTTCCCTGAACCAACCCACCAGCACCAGCAACCCCAACGAGGCCGCCAACAACCTCACCAACTGGATCTCCGACTGCGCCAACCTCCTGGCCCCTCTGAAGATCCAAACCAACACCAACAACCACAAGAAAAACTCCTGGTTCACCACCGAACTCAAAAACTCCAAGAAAGAATGCCGCCTCCGCGAGAAGACATGGCGCCTCAACCCGACAGAGGAAAACCTGACAGCTCTCAAGGACACCACCCGCCAACACCACCAACGCCTCCGCACCGCACGAAAAACAGCCTACCAGAACAGACTTGACAACAACGCCCACAACAGCAAGGAACTATTTGGCATCGTCAAAGAGCTCTCCAACCCGGACGCAGAAACCAACCCCATCCCTCCCTCTCAGGACCTCTGCGACTCCCTCGCGACCTTCTTCCACCGCAAGATCGCCGACATCTACAACAGCTTCACGACCACCAACATGAACCCGCCCCCGGAAGCCGCAAACGACATCTCCACCATCCTCGCCTGGAACCCTACCACCACCGAGGAAACCACCCGCGTCATGAACTCGATCCACTCGGGATCACCCTCCGACCCCTGTCCTCACCACATTTACAACAAGGCCGACAACATCATCGCACCCCACCTCCGAGACGTCATCAACGCCTCCCTCACCACTGCTACCTTCCCTGAAAGCTGGAAACACGCAGAACTCAACGCCCTCTTAAAGAAACCTACAGCAGACCCCACCGAACTCAAAAACTTCCGGCCTATCTCCCTCCTACCGTTCCCCGCCAAAGTGATTGAGAAAATCGTCAACGCTCAACTCACCGCCGCCCTGGAAACCTCCGACTCCCTCGACTCCACTCAGTTCGGATTCAGGGCCAACCACAGCACCGAAACCGCCCTCATCGCAGCCACGGACGACATCCGAGCCCTGACCGACAAGGGTGAAACCGTGGCCCTCATTCTCCTGGATCTCTCTGCAGCCTTCGACACGGTCTGCCACCGCACCCTGATAGACCGCCTCTGCAGCGCCGGCATCAGAGGCAAGGCCCTGGAATGGGTCATCTCCTTCCTCTCCGGAAGGACCCAGAGAGTCCGCCTCCCCCCCTTCAGATCCGCAGCCACGGAGATCATCTGCGGCGTACCCCAAGGATCCTCCCTCAGCCCCACCCTATTCAACGTCTACATGACCCCCCTGGCAAACATCGCACGACAACACGGACTCGACATCATATCCTACGCCGACGACACCCAGCTCATCTTATCCCTCACCAACAACCCCACATCAGCAAGGACCAGACTGCACGACGGCATGAAGGAAGTAGCGACCTGGATGACAGACAGCCGACTGAAACTGAACACAGATAAAACGGAGGTCCTCATCCTCGGCCCTACCCCCTCCGCATGGGACGACTCCTGGTGGCCCCCCGCCCTAGGCAGCACTCCCCAACCGACCAACCACGCACGCAACCTCGGCTTCATCCTGGACTCCTCCCTCTCGATGACCAGACAGGTCAACTCGGTGACCTCAGCGTGCTTCAACACCCTCCGCATGCTCCGCAAGATCTTCCGCTGGATCCCCATCGACACCAGGAAGACCGTCACCCACGCCCTCGTCACCAGCCGCCTGGACTACGGGAACACTCTGTACGCCGGCATCACCACCAAGCTGCAGAGGAAACTTCAACGGATCCAGAACGCCGCAGCACGACTCATCCTGGACATACCTCGCCACCACCACATCTCCGGACACCTGAGAAAACTCCATTGGCTCCCGGTCAACAAGAGGATCACCTTCAGACTCCTCACCCACGCACACAAAGCCCTCTACAACCTCGGACCCAAACTCATCAACTCCCGCGTCTCCTTCTACACTCCTCCGCGCACTCTGCGCTCCACCGGTCAGGCCTTGGCAGCCGTTCCCCGCATCCGCAAAACCACCGCCGGAGGAAAATCCTTCTCTTTTCTGGCAGCGAAGACCTGGAACTCCCTGCCCAGTCACCTTCGCGCCATACCCGAACACCTCCCCTTCAGAAGGCAGCTCAAGACCTGGCTCTTCGAGCACTGACCCCCTCCCCCCCAGCGCCTTGAGACCCTTATGGGTGAGTAGCGCGCTTTATAAATGTGATTGATTGATTGATTGATTGAAGGAATGGTAGCGCACAATGAATATCAAGGGTTAAAGCACAAGAAAACGAATCGCACGTCTTGCTGATTCGAATGCCACCATGTAACTGCCAAGGAATGGTAGCGCACAATGAATAACATGAATTAAACACGAGAAAAGAATCGCGCGTCTTGCCGATTCGAATGCTATCTTGCAAATGCCAAGGAATGGTAGCACACAATGAATAATATGAATTAAGCACGAGAAAAGAATTGCACGTCTTGCCGATTTGAATGCTACCTTGCAAATGCCAAGGAATGCTAGCACACAATGAATATCAAGAGTAAACACAAGCAAAGAATCGCGCGTCTTGCTGATTTGAGTATCAGCATGTAAATGCCATGAAATTACCAAGCGCACATTCACATGCACAAGAGTAAAATTGTTTATCATGCAAGATTAGGCCCAAGAACTCGAAAGTCTTCGATAACAGATCGGGGGCCCAGCCCAACCTCTGTCTTACCGCACTGATGAAGGATACCAACTAAGTGAAAAGGGCAAGGCCTGGAGGATCAAAGTAGGCCTCTGAAAAAGGAGCTCTGGAAGTTACTTCCGCTCTGCACCGGGACCTCTGAATAGTGAGCACGTGGAGCTGGGATGGCTCCCTTATATAGAGTCTTGGCCCAGCCCACAAACCACACCCAGGCATGCAGCAGGGAAAGCTTCTAGAAGGCCCTGGAAGGGGACCACACCCTGACACAGTCTGAAAGCCTGCAGCAATACTTTACATGTGAACAGTATTTATATGCATGCTGAACATAAGTCTTCAAGATTAAACTCTGCAATGCAAAAGGTTAAACAACATGATATCAGCACAATGCATAAATTATGTTTTTGCATTCTAGACGCCCGTGGAGCGCGCAATGCTCTGATGTTGACACTGTTGTATTTTTTATTTTGCAACGTGCAATTTGCAACTTGCAAATCAGTCACACATTGGGAGTCGCAAAACTAGAGGGCATACGTCTGGCCCTAAGTTCTTTAAGGACAATGTACCACATATTGTTAGACCTGTCAGTCTTAGGGTGGTCACCCCTAACTTTTGGCCTGACTCCCTCCACTTTTTGGACTCTTTTTGCTGGTTTTAGGACTCTGCGCACTTTACCAGTACTAAAGTGCATTTGCTCTCTCCCTTAAAACTTGGTGACATTGGTTCATACCCAATTGGCTTATTTAATCTACTTGTAAGTCCCCAGTAAAGTGCACTACATGTGCCCAGGGCCTGTAGATTAAATGCTACTAGTGGGCCTGCAGCACTGATTGTGTCACCCACATAAGTAACCCCTTAACCATGCCTCAGGCCTGCCATTGCAAGGCCTGTGTGTCACTGCCACTTCATCTTGGCATTTAAAAGTACTTGCCAAGCATTAAACTCCCCTTTTTTCTATATATAACTCACCCCTAAGGCATGCCCTAGGTAGCCCATATGACAGGGTGCTATGTAGGCGAAAGGCAGGACATGTACCTGTGTAGTTTATGTGTCCTGGTAGTGTAAAACTCCTAAATGTGTTTTCCACTACTGTGAGGCCTGCTCCTTTCATGGGCTAACATTAGGGCTACCCTCATATACTGTTTGAGTGGCAGATTCTGATCTGAAAGGAGTAACAAGGTCATATTTAGTATGGCCAGAATGGTGATACGAAAGCCTGCTGACTGGTGAAGTTGGATTTAATAGTACTATTTTTTAAATGCCACTTTTAGAAAGTGAGCATTTCTCTGCACTTTAATCCTTCTGTGCCTTACAATCCACGTCTGGCTAGGTTTAGTTGACAGCTCCCTTGTGCATTCATTCAGACAACCCCATACACAGGATGCTCAGTCACACTTGCACGCAGCTGCATACTGAATGGCTCTTCCTGGGCTGGGAGGGTGGAAGACCTGACACTTAAATGTCAAAGGACAGTAGCCTGCCCCCACACAATGGACTGTTACATCCCCTACTGGGACCCTGGCAGACAGAATGGAACTGAAAGGGGGCCTTGTGCACTTCTAAGCCACTCTTTGAAGTCTTCCCCACTTCAAAGGCACATTTGGGTATTTAAAGAGGGCCTCTGACCTTACCAATTCAGACACTTCTGGACAAGGCACCACTGGTGAAGAATCCCTGAACCAGAACGTGTAACCTGCCAAGAAGAACTGCCTGTCTGCCCACAGGACTCACCAGGACTGTTTTTCTGAGAGGGGCTGCTGCCTTGCTGTTGCCCTTCTGCCTTGCTGCTCTCTGGCTGTGCTGAGAAGTGCTCTTCAAGGGCTTGGATAGAGCTTGCCTCCTGTTTCTTGAAGTCTCAGGACCAAAAAGATTTCATCTCTGCAAAGAACTCCTTGTGCGCTAACAATTCGCCACACAGCCCGCAAGAAACAACGCACAGCCTGCATCGCTGTGAAAAATCACAGCACACCAAACCGGATCGACGCAGCTTGACTTCGTGAGAGATTGACGCAGCGTCAGCTTTGCGACCAGAACTTCAACACACGGCCCACTGGATTGATGCAAAGCCGAGCTGGAACGGCATAGCCTGACTTCCTGAGAGGAATCGATGCAGTGCCTGGGGGTCACTGGGGTCAGTAGCCATGACAGTTTGGGGTAACCAGAGTCACCTGCAAATGGCGAGGGCAACTGTTAGACACACACTAACCTGTAGGTGTAGAAGCCTAATTATTCAGCACCCATTCAGGATACAAACGACCGTTAGCCAGCTCTTCTAGATAAACATAATGAATTTATTAGGGATAGAATAGAAAGACATGTACATGGAGGATGCTCTGTACTAGTGTACACTCGAGCAGCCTAATACAAGGAAGTAATACACAATCTTTTATAGTATTAAACCACAAACATAATTCAACGTCTTATTGGTTCTTTGGCTTTGAGGTATGACTACTTCTCCATTATGGCTGAGGTCGTTTTTCCTATCATACCATATATAGTAACAAAAAGCATAGAAAAGGATTTTACACAAGGTGGCCTACGTGCCTAATATCACATAGTCCATCTTGTGACAGAACTTGAGAACATCACGTACTCAGACTGGTACTTTCCAGAAGGGAGATCGCTTCAGCTAGCATGCAATGACGATGATATTTCATGATGGCTGTTAGAGAGCAAGCCTTGCAACATAATGCGTTCCTAGCAGTAGCGAATTACATTTGTAGGCCTCTTTACTTAATGATAGGCCTGTGCAGAGATTGTCATTGTGTATCACAGGGGCCACTAGGCATAGCATACCTAAGAACTGTAAAATGCGATTCCACATAGGGATATTCCCAGACCCAGACAACCATTCCTACTGACTTGCTTCCAGGTGCTCACCTAATAGCCACACACGGTGCCTCTGGAGTTGACTCATCACATAAGGGATGCTGCTATTCCGCAGGATGTAAGCGCCATGCACTGAGCCAGGGAAAACGATGTAGCTCCGCATGTGTTTCAGCAGGGCAGAAAACACTCTGGACAACAAGTTGGAAAACATAGGCTGGGACATCCCTGATGCTATGGCCACTGTTGTTTGAAATTACCCACTTGCAAGGAAACGGAGTACTGACAGCACTTGCACTTCAGGGGGGATTCCTGTGGGATGGCAGATAGCTGACATTAGGTCTGGCTCCAAATTGGCCCACAGTTCCAGGATTGTGGCACGATCAAGCCGGTAGGTGATGATCACATGTCTTTCCTCCATTGTCGACAGGTCCAGCAGCGGTCTGTACACCGGAGGATGCCGCCATCTCCTCACAGGTCCCAGCGGACGGTGCCTATGAAGGACAACAGCGAGCACAGAGTCAACCAACTCAGAGGTACGTACCCACAGCTTACACAGAACACAATCATAATCCGAAATTTGGCCTGTATGAGTGTTGAGTCCAGGCCTAGGTATGTGTGACGCAGTTAAAAATTAAGCCATGTGGGCCCCTGAAATGGCGTCATCCTGACCTGTAAAGTGGGACAATGGATGTGAGGTAACTGCGCTGGCGTTGTACACCGTCGCAGTAGGCGGTCGAAGACCGCTTTGCAATTCTGCATTGGTTAACATTGGACCCTATGGGTCCCAGGAGCCAATGACGATGTATGATGTACGCCGGTGGTGACGGTACGCAACGCCGCGGACGTGACCACCATTTTCTATCTGTTCAATCACTCGATACCTGATCTTCAACAGGAGAGGATCTACACTGCAAGTGCTGCTGTGACCTCGGTCTGGAAGAGACAATGGCTCGTGCGTCTCGGGAAAGGGCCCCTGCCTTCACATCAAGGGAGTTGGAGAAACTCGTGGATGGGGTCCTCCCCCAGTACAAGCTACTCCACGGTCCTCCAGACAAACAGGTAAGTACACTGGGAGCATGCTGTATGGGCTATGCCTGTGTGGAGTGGGGTGGATGAAAGATGGTGGGGGGGAGATTGAGGCGTGCATGAAACGACGGTGAGTGCATGTGCCACATGGCAAGGGTAGGGATGGGGGCCAATGACTGTGACGGTGCAGTTGGTAATAACTTTTCTTTTTCCCCTGTACAATTCCTGTAGGTCAGGGCCCACCAGAAGAAGGATGTTTGGCGTGCCATCGCCAAGGACGTCCGGACCCTGGGGGTCTATCACAGACAGAGCACCCACTGCTGTAAGAGATGGAAGGACATTCGCCTCTGGAGCAAGAAGATGGCGGAGGCCCAGCTGGGGATGGCCTCCCAACGTGGGAGGGGTGCCCGTCACACCATGACCCCCCTGATGTTCAGGATCCTGGGAGTGGCGTACCCGGAGTTGGATGGGGGCTTGAGGGCATCACAGCAGCCACAAGGGGGAGAGTACACTCTCATTCAGCTGATTCAGTGCACAGTGGAGGTGTCTGGGTGGGGGAGGTGGGCTGTGGGTTTCCCTAAGCCAGGGCGAGTGTGCTAGTTAGGTCCCCTTGTTCTGGCAGACCATGTGGCACCCCACCCCACCTGTGTACAGTGCCAAGTACGCCTAGTCAGGCTCCTGTGACATCCATGTGTGCAGATGTCGGCCATAGCCTTGTAGGCCATGTCCCAGGGATTGAACAGTGGACCCCAAGTGCACGGCGTAGTGCAGGGGGCTTCTGTGCCTGTCGTGTCTGCCAACGGTAGTGGTAATGCATGCACTAAACATTTCTTTCTTCTGTCGTCCCCCCCCCTTTTTGTGGTCTCCCTTTTCTTGTGTGCATTAGTTTCATCAGACGGAGGAGCAGTGGCACCAGAGCAGGAGGGAGCTGCATCCCACATGGCCCTGGAGGGCGAGACTATGGACTCGGAATTCACCAGTGGGACGGAGGGCAAGGGGAGCTCCGCGGCGGGAACAGGAGCTGACACCTGTGATACGGACTCCTCCTCTGACGGGAGCTCCCTTGCGGTTGCCCCCCGCATCTACAGGTACAGCCGCCACCCCCCTACCAGCACCGACCTCCCAGCAGCCCCTCAGCCTTTGCCCCGTGCCCGCTCACCCAGGAGGGTGGGCATCACCTTCGCCCCATGCACCTCAGGCCCTTCCCCAGTCACCCCTGCTGCCCTCAGTGAGGAGGCCATTGATCTCCTCAGGTCCCTCACTGTTGGGCAGTCTACCATTTTGAATGCCATCCAGGGTGTAGAAAGGCAGTTGCAACAAACAAATGCATTCCTGGAGGGCATTCATTCTGGTCAGGCGGCCCTCCAGCGAGCTTTTCAGACTCTGGCCTCAGCACTGATGGCAGCTATTGTCCCTTGTCTCTAGCTTCCCCCCTCCAACTTCCTCCACCCAGACCCAATCCCCTCTACCTCAGCCTATCCCAAGCACACCTTCAGACCAGCATGCACACACGTCAACACACAAGGGAAGCTCAGGCAAACATAAGAACCACACATCCCACAGTCACTCACGCAAGCATCACACACATGCAGACACACCAACATCCACTGCCTCCACTGTGTCCCCCTCCTCCTTGTCTCCCTCCTCCCTCCCAGTCTCGTCTACACTCTCACCTGCATCCACTACATCTACAGCCACTACTTCCATCACCAGCACACCCACGACCACACCCCGCTCATGTGCAGTCACCACCCCCACTACCATTCACATGCCCCCTGTGTCCTCTCCCAGTGTGTCTGTGACGACACCTCCCAAGATACACAAACGCAGCCATACACCCACCCAACAGCCATCCACCTCACGACAGCCTACAGCGCATGCACCTTCACCCAAAGTCACCAAACGAACACCTCCTACAACCACAGCCTCTTCCTCCACTCCCAACCCCCCTCCAGCTACCCGTCCCAGTGTTCCCAAGAAACTTTTCCTGTCCACCCTTGACCTCTTTCCCTCACCTCCCCCACCCTGTCAGTCTCCTAGGGCCCTACTCTCCAGGTCCCAACCTAGCACCTCAGCCACAACATCTCTGGTACCAGTGGTGCCTGTAGTCACCGGAATCTGGAGTGCACCGGGCAGCAGGGCAGCCAGTGTGGCACGGAGCCAAAGCATGGACAGTCCCCCACCTGACAAGCATCAAAAGTTGGCCAGTGCCCGGCGGGAGAGGGGGAAGACTCCAGCCACCAAAACCGCTCCCAGGGGTACAGGTGGGAGTGTGGAGTCAGCTGTGACACCTTCCAAGGTGGGGAAGGGGCACAAAAAACTCAGCAAGTCTGGGAAGAGCAGCACGGCGCAGAAGATCACCATCATCCCCGATGCCCAGGAGGCCACCACCATCATCCCCGCTGCCCAGGAGGACACCGCCATCATCCCCGCTGCCCAGGAGGCCACTGCCAGCACCAGCCCAGCTGCCCAGGACAGGACCACCAGCACCAGCCCAGCTGCCCAGGACAGGACCGCCAGCACCAGCCCCGCTGGGCCATAAAGGACCACTAGCACCAGCCCCGCTGGGCCATAAGGGACCGCCAGCACCAGCCCCGCTGGGCCATAAAGGACCGCCAGAACCAGCCCTGCTGGGCCAGACAGGACCGCCAGCACCAGCCCCACTGGGCCAGACAGGACCACCAGCACCAGCCCCACTGGGCCAGACAGGACCGCCAGCAGCTGACTCACTGCCAAGGACCCCACCACCACAAGCACCGCTGAACAGGACACTGCCGCCACAAGCACCGCTGCCAAGGACACCGCCGCCACAAGCACCGCTGAACAGGACACTGCTGCCACAAGCACCGCTGAACAGGACACCGCCGCCACAAGCACCGCTGAACAGGACACTGCCGCCACAATCCCCGCTGCCAAGGACAGATTCGCAACAAGCACCGCTGGCCCATGAGCGCCAAGGGCACTGACACTACTGAGTCTGTCACAAGCAGGATGAAGCAATCTGGGCACACGGCCCCCTCCAGAACCAGTGGAGTAAGTCATCCACTACCTCAGTCCTTGGCAGGATGGAGCACGCTGGGCACAAGGCCCCCTCCAGAACCAGTGGAGATTCACATTCACTACCTCAGTCCTTGGCAGGATGAAGCACTCTGGGCACAAGGCCCCCTCCAGAAACAGTGGAGTAAGGCATCCACTACCTCAGTCCTTGGCAGGATGAAGCACTCTGGGCACAAGGCACCCTCCAGAACCAGTGGAGATTCACATCCACTATCTCTATCCTTGGCAGGATGAAGCACTCTGGGCACAAAGCCCCCTCCAGAACCAGTGGAGACTGTTAATCACTTGAGAGACTGTGGCTTTGCACTCCCCAGGATTGAACAGTGGGCAAACCACCCACTGTAGAGACTTGAGAGACTGTGGCTTTGCACTCCCCGGGATTGAACAGTGGGCAACCCACCCACTGTAGAGACTTGAGAGACTGTGGCTTTGCACTCCCCAGGATGAACAGTGGGCATGTGGCCCCCTCGTGGATTTGGCGTCATGCACTGAACCGGCTGAGGTGCCCCCCCTTTACCTTCTCCCTTAGGTGTCTGTTTTATTGCTATCTGATGCCCCTGCAGTGTTATCTCCGTCATGTTCGGGGATTGAGTGTGGGCCTCGCCCATGCCGTGTGGGCCCAGTGTTCCACGGACTTCAATGGAGCACTACCTGGACTACTATTCTTGGTGTATATATTTGTTTATAGTGTATATATATTTTTGCGTACTGGATTTTAATATATTACAATGGTTACACTCATTTGCTTTTGTTTTTGCATTCTTCCAGGGGGTTTGGGGGGTGTAACTATAATGTATCATGCTGTATTAGTGTGTGTGTTGTAGTGGGTGAGGGTGGGGGTGGAGGTGTTGCGTGTGTCCCTGTTTTTTCCCTCCCCCCTCCCCTGTGTTGTAGGTGCAGTACTCACCATGGTCTTCGCCGCTGGCGTTCGTGCTCCTGGTAGAGGAGCAAGAAGATAAGGGCTGGCAGGATCTGGAGCTTGGGTTCCATGGCGTCCAGATTCCTCGTGTGGTGTGTAGAGGTGAGCGTTTTCCCTTCGAAGTCCTGTTTCCGCTGTGTTTTTGTTCAAAGTGAATCCACCCCAGAAAAGGTGGCGGATTGGTAGGTTGTGTTACTGTGGGCGGTACATTTTCCTCCGCCTGTCTGTTGGCGGTGACCGCCATGCTGTTTGTTTGTACCGCCGTGGCCGTCGGAGTGTTAAAGTGGCTGCCTATGTTGGCGGTTTCCGCCACGGTCGTGATTCAATTTTTTTTCCCGCCGGCCTGTTGCCGGTCTTACCGCACCTTTAACACCGACCGCCAGGGTTGTAATGAGGGCCTGTGTGGTGTATTTTTGTAGTGTTATACTGTGTTATTGCATGATCTATTGCACACATACTTTACACATTGTCTTCAAAGTTAAACCTGGCTGCTCAGTGCCAAGCTACCAGAAGGTGGGCACAGAATAATTTGGATTGACTTACCCTGACTAGAGTGAGGGTCCTTGCTTGGACAGGGGGTAACCTGACTGCCAGCCAAATAACCCACTTCTAACATATACCTAGTGAAATCAGGGTGTCACATATTTTCACCAGCTCTACTCTGCACCAGTTATTAGCAGTGTCTCAGTTTTTGCTAATTAATCCAATACCTTGAGAAGACAAAGAGCATGTCCATAACTACTGGGATGTGAACCTTAGCCATGACAGAGTGGGGAGAACACAAGAATGCCTTCTGGGATCCTGCTCTGTCACAGCACCATGAATGATGTTAGATTGACATGTTACTGTTATAGAAGGGTCCAGTGGCAGCTGAAACTCTAATTGGACAGGGGACACCTGCGTGAGTACTCTGATTAACTGGAAAATGAGCATAAATAAAAACACAGATGATATGTTCAATGGCTACTGCAGAAAGCCATTTCATCTTGCTTAAAAAGGGTCTCAGGAAGTTTTGCCCAAAGTCCTGAAATGGACTTTTTTCCCCATATTAAGCAGTGAAAAGCTTTCCCAGCATCAAACCTCAGTGCTACCATATCATCAAGGATCATTGGTCCCAGTGACAGGGTGTGAAACTGTGTTCTTATGTTATTCCCTGAGGAGTGCCCTGGAACAAAGTTAATATCTCTTGAAAGGCTGATTTTACCCTATTGTCAGAAGAACCTTGGCATCAGGGTGGGTTTTAGGGCTGGCAGCGCCCTGTGCGATAGACTTTTTTCGTGCCTCCGCAAGAATCCTTCTCCATGGATCCCCTCATTACCCCCCATGACAGTGCCCCTTGTCTCTCCATAGCCCCCCTCTCTCACAGGTATTTCATTTCTTTTCTTAGCACTACTTATACCAGTGTAGGGTGTCAAAGTACACATTAAGCAGAGACAATGACTCATAAGTTTGTAAATCAGCGAATAGGGAATGTTACTTAAGACAATGAGAACTACAAGTTGTAGGCAGAGCATGTTAAGAGTGCTTGCTCTCAACAAGCACAAACTCAGAATTCACAATGTAACACACTGATTGGGGTTGGCTGTACTAACACAACTATCTTTGTGACTAAACAGTAATTCACTGAGCTGTCTACATAAAATACAATTCTGTGACCTGCATTGTTCTTTGCAGCAGGCATATTAACCCCCTGTGCTACTTTATTAAGGGTCAAAATTGCCACTAAACAAAACCCCAATCTCTGTCCAGCAGGTACATTAATCCCGAGAGTTATTTTAGCATTATTGTTGTTGATTGACAATTGCTGAACACACAAGAAACTCTGCAGCAGGTCCTAATAATCCTGTAAATATTGAAAGCACAGCACCCTTCACGTTGGCACCTGTTGCACGGCCCTAACGACTGCCCTGTTTTTCAAGAATTGTAACGATGTCTGGCTGTCTGCAGAATCAATTGCACAATTTGGTGGTATTGATAGTTCTCAGAATCTTTACTTTAATATTAAACAGGATTTTACATCTGAGATGTGCGTCACCCATTGAACCAGCACTGATGGGTGTCATTGCTATTCATTCTAAGTAGTAAAACCAGGTAAAGGTGATACTGAAAGCATCTAATGTGGAATGCATGTGGGATTAATTAAAGACAGTGTGCACTCCTACTCTCACAAACACACCAGACTATACTGATGTCCAATACAGCAGCGTACACTGCGCGTCCACAGTGAAAAACATCATTTTAAAAATGATATGCCCTGTCAATTCAGGCTTGCAGCTTAAGAACATACTCACTTAAAGTGGCCACAAAAAAATTATATTGTAATGTAAAACATATGAGCATTTCAGGGAAACTTAGAAATTAAAAAATTACACCCGCAGAGTAAATCACCCACATCCTTTTCTATCAGCACAGGTGGGTGGGTCAGTGTTTATATAAATGACACTGGTCCTTAAAGGTGATCTTCATCACTCCAAGTCAAAGTCTTCCTCGTCACAGTTCTAACAAGTGAGCACTTGAGTTTCACCCACAGAATTCACCCGTACAAGAAAAAACGAAGGGGGTCATTACAACCCTGGTGGACGGTGTTAAAGGTGCGGTAATACCGCAAACAGGCCAGCGGACAAAAAAAGGGAATCATGACGTGGCGGAAACCGCCAACCTAGACAGCCACTTTAACACTTCGACCGCCACAGTGGTACAAACAAGCAGCGCGGCGGTCACCGCCAACAGACAGGCGGAAGACAATGTACCGCCCACAGTATCACAACCCGCCAATCTGCCACCTTTTCCAGGGCGGATTCACCGTGGATAAAAACACGGCGGAAACAGCCATTTCAATGGGAAAACGCTCACCTTCTACATATCCCACGAGGAAGGAGGACACCATGGAGCCGGAATTACAAATCCTACCTGCCCTTGTCTTCCTGCTCATTTATGAACTCCAGCAACGGCAGCGCCGAAGACAACGGTGAGTACTGCACCTACGACATAGGGGAGGGGGGAGGCAAAAGTCAGGGACACACACACAAAACACCCCCACCACCACCTTCACCCTCGAACATTATAACACACACACCAATGCATGTCAAAACATCACAGTAACAACCAACAACCCCCCCGGAAGAATGGAAAGACAAAAGGAAATCAGTCCAAAAATTGTAATGTATCAAAATACAGTTACCAAATATATACAGATAAATATACACACATTCAAAGTATACATTACACATTACGAGAAGCAGTGCAGGTATGCACATATCAATGTCCATGCACCACTGGTCCAAAAATGCATGGGCGAGGCCCACAATAGATACCTGTCCACAAACGGAGAGAACACTGCTGAGGCATCAGATATAA
The DNA here is from genome assembly GCF_031143425.1 of Pleurodeles waltl. NCBI lineage: Eukaryota > Metazoa > Chordata > Amphibia > Caudata > Salamandridae > Pleurodeles > Pleurodeles waltl. The sequence continues at coordinate 2,485,461 of NC_090442.1, read as the reverse complement.
ATGCAACAGGCATCTCAGGGGAAAGGGAAGGGGGGGGCACCTCAGCCGGATTACAGCACCTCGCCAGATCTACGACGGGGCTCCATGCTCATTAATGTATCCTGGGGAGTGCAAAGCCACAGTCTCTCAAGTCTCTACAGTGGTTGGTTTGCCCACTGTTCCATCCTGGGGAGTGCAAAGCCACAGTCTCTCAAGTCTTACAGTGGGTGGGTTGCCCACTGTTCTATCCTGGGGAGTGCAAAGCCACAGTCTCTCAAGTCTCTACAGTGGTTGGTTTGCCCACTGTTCCATCCTGGGGAGTGCATAGCCACAGTCTCTCAAGCCTCTACAGTGGGTGGGTTGCCCACTGTTCCATCATGGGGAGTTGAAAGCCACAGTCTCTCAAGTCTCTACAGTGGTTGGTTTGCCCACTGTTCCATCCTGGGGAGTGCAAAGCCACAGTCTCTCAAGTCTCTACAGTGGTTGGGTTGCCCACTGTTCCATCCTGGGGAGTGCAAAGCCACAGTCTCTCAAGTCTCTACAGTGGGTGGGTTGCCCACTGTTCCATCCTGGGGAGTGCAAAGCCACAGTCTCTCAAGTGGATAACAGTCTCCACTGGTTCTGGAGGGGGAATGGTGCCCACACCGCATTAGGCTCCCCGTGATGGTTCCTGTTCCATCACAGTCCCAGCTGTACATGGGATAACGATGCTTAATGTGGCGGTGTTCCCTTGTTCAGCGGTTTTCCCTTGTTCAGCGGTGCTTTGCCATGGCGGTCTGTGATCTGTTCAGCGGTTCTCTGCCCTGTTCAGCGGTGCTGTGCCCTGTTCAGCGGTCTTGATCATGGCGGTGTTCCCTTGTTCAGCGGTGCTTCGCCATGTTCAGCGGTCTTCACCATGGCGGTGATTCCCATGTTCAGCGGTTGTATGCCCTCTTCAGCGGTGCTGTGCCCTGTTCAGCGGTCTTCACCCTGGCGGTGATTCCCTTGTTCAGCGGTTCTATGCCCTGTTCAGCGGTGCTGTGCCCTGTTCAGCGGTCTTCACCATGGCGGTGATTCCCTTGTTCAGCGGTGCTTTGCCATGGCGGTCTCTGACCTGTGCATTGGTATGTGGCATGACGGTCCCTCATTTTCCAGCTGGGCTGTGGCAGCCGGGACCCTCCTGGGCACTGACTCCGGCTGTGGTCTCCTGACCAGTGACGATACTCCTGCCCTCCTGGGCAATGACTCCGGCGGTGGTCTCCTGACCAGTAACGATACCCCTGCCCTCCTGGGCACTGACTCCGGCGGTGCTCTCCTGACTAGTGACAATACTCCTGCCCTCCTGGGCAATGACTCTGGCGGTGGTCTCCTGACCAGTGACGATACCCCTGCCCTCCTGGGCAATGACTCAGGCGGTGGTCTCCTGACCAGTGACAACGGTGCTGGTGGTGGCGTCCCGGCCGCCGGGGAGGATGGCGCCCTTCTCCGCCGTGCTGCTCTCACCAGACTGTGCAGACTTCCTCTGGCCCTTCACCACCTTTGGAGGAGTCACAGCTGACTCTGCGATCCCCCTGGGACCCTTGTGAGCAGTTTTGCCGCCAGGAGTCTTCACCCTGTCCCGTCGGCCACTTTCCAACTTGAGATGCCTTACAGGGGGTGGACTGACAGTGCTTTGGCTCCGTGTCACACTGCCTGCCCTGGTGGCCGGTGCACTCCACACATCTGTCACACGTACCACTGGTCCTGGAGTCTTTTTGGCTGAGGCGCTACTACGGGACTTATGAATTGTAGGGGTGGGGATGGGGGCAAAGAAGTCAACGTTGCTGAGGGAGAGTTTGTGATGAACACTGGAATGGGTAGATGGAGGGGGTCTGGGAGTGGAGGAAGAGGAGTTGGTTGTAGGAGGTGTCACTTTAGGTGTTTTGGGTGCAGGTGCAGATACTGGAGGCTGTCGTGAGGTCGATGGATGTTGGGTGTGTGGGTGCCCGCGTTTGTGTACTTTGGGAGGAGGCGTCACAGACACACTGGGAGAGGACACAGGGGACGTGTAAATGAGAGTGGGGGTGGTGAGTGCAGGTGAGCGGGGTGTGGTGCTGGGTGTTCTGGTGCGAGTCATAGTGCCTGTAGATGTAGTGCATGCAGGTGAGAGTGTAGACAACACTGGGAGGGAGGAGGGAGATGATGAGGAGGGGGACACAGTGGAGGCAGTGGATGTTGCTGTGTCTGTATGTGGCTGATGCTTGTGTGATTGCCTGTGGGATGTGTGGTTCCTATGTTTGCCTGAGCTACTTTTGTGTGTTGAGGTGTGTGCATGCTTGTCTGATGGTGTGCTTGGGATGGGCTGGGGTAGAGGGGATTGTGCCTGGGTGGAGGAAGTTGGAGGGAGGAGGCTAGACACAGGGACAATGGCTGCCATCAGTGCTGAGGCCAAAGATTGCAGGGTTCGATGAAGGGCAGCCTGACCAGAATGAATGCCCTCCAGGAATGCATTACTGTGTTGCAACTCCCTTTATACACCCTGGATGGCATTCACAATGGTAGACTGCCCAAACGTGAGTGACCTGAGGAGGTCAATGGCCTCCTCACTGAGGGCAGCAGGGGTGACAGGGAAAGGGGCTGAGGTGCCTGGGGCGAAGGTGATGCCCACCCTCCTGGGTGAGCGGGCACCTGGCGAAAGCTGAGGGGCTGCTGGAAGGGCGGTGCTGATAGGGGAGGTGGCGGCTGTACCTGTAGAAGTGGGGGGCACAGATGGTGCCGCTACCACAAGGGAGCTCCCATCGGCGGACGAGTCCGTGTCGCTGGTTGGTGAGCCGGTGCCCGACGTGAAGCTCCCCTCGCCCTCCGTCCCACTGGTGCATTTTGAGTCCGTGGTGTGGTCCTCCATGACCATGTGTGATGCTGCTCCCTCGTGCTCCGGTGCCACTGTACCTCCACCTGATGATGCACAAAAGAACAGGGAGAGCAGAGAAAGGGGAGGGACGACAGAAGAAAGACCGGTTGAGTGCATGGCTTACCGCTACTGTTGGCGGACAATACAGACACAGCAGCCCCCTGCACTACGCCGTGCTCCTGGCCTCTACAGATGCAATTCCTGGGATATGGCCTACATCACTATGGTGGACATCAGCACACATGGATGCCACAGGGGCATGTATACCTGTACTTGTCACTCTACTGCGGTGGGGTGGAGTGCCACATGGCCTGCATTACGGAAGGGCCAAGCCTATGGAAGTCGCCCTGGCCTAGGGAAACCCACAGCCCTCCTCCCACACCCGGACCCCTCAACTGCGCGCAAAGTCCCCAGAATAAGGGTGTACTCACCCCCTTGTGTCTGCTGTAATGCCCTCAAGCGCCTATCCAACTCAGGGTAGGCCACCGCCCGGATCCGGAACATCAGGGGGGTCATGGGGCGACGGGCACCCCTCCCACGTTGGGAGGCCATCCCCAGCTGAGCCTCCGCCGTCTTCTTGCCCCAGCGGCGAATGTCCTCCCATCTTTTCCGGCAGTGGGTGCCCCGTCTCTGGTGGACCCCCAGGGTCCATACGTCCTTGGCGATGGCACGCCAAATGTCCTTCTTCTGGTGGGCGCTGACCTACATGACACGCACAAGGGAAGAAGAGAAGTCATTAGCAAGAGCACCGTCGAAGTGAGTGGCCCACATCAATGCCCTTGCCATGTGGCACATGCATTCACAGTCCTTCATGTTCACTGCACTCCGCCCCCTTCCCTCTTACAACCAGCCCTCTCCACCCAGGCATAGCCCATACAACGTGCTCCCTGTGTACTTACCTGTTGGTCTGGAGGACCGTAGAGTAGCGTGTACTGGGGGAGGACCCCGTCCACGAGCTTCTCCAACTCCTGAGCAGTGAAGGCAGGGGCCCTTTCCCCAGACGCAGCAGCCATTGTCTCTTCCAGACCAAGGTCACAGCAGCACTTGCAGTGTAGGTCCTCTCCTGTCGAAGATCAGGTATCAAGTGATTGAACAGAGAGAAAATGGCGGTCACGCCCGCGGCGGTGACGTCCGCGGCGGTGCGTATCATCACCGACGGCGCACTTTATCATTGGCTCCTGGGACCCCTAGGGTCCAATGTTAACCAATGCAGCATTGCGCCGCAGTCTTCAACCACCTACTGCGACGGTGTACAACGCCAGTGCAGTTACCTCACATCCCATTGTCCCAGTTTAGAGGTCAGGCAGCCGCCATTTCAGAGGCCTACATGGCTTCATTTGCAACTGCGTCACACATACCTAGGCCTACACTCGACACACATACAGGAAGATTTTTGTCTTTGGTGTCGTGTTCTGTGTATCTGTGGGTACATACCTGGGATTTTGTTGACTCTGTGGTCGCTGTTGTCCTTCCTAGGCACCGTCAGCTTGGACATTTGAGAAGATGGCGGAATCCTCCGGTGTAACGACCCCTGGTGGACCTCTTGACAATGGAGGAGCGACATTTACTCATCACCTACAGGTTTGACCGTGCCACTATCCAGGAACTATGTACCCAGTTGGAGCCAGACCTGATATCACCAATCCACCATCCCACAGGAATCCCCCCTCAAGTGCAGGTGCTGTCAGTGCTCCATTTCCTTGCAAGTGGATCGTTTCAGACAACAGTGGCCATGGCATCAGGGATGTCCCAGCCTATGTTTTCCAATGTGTTGTCCAGAGTGTTGTCTGCCCTGCTGAAACAGGTAAGGAGCTACATCATTTTCCCCCAGGTGGAGGATTTGGCTACAGTGAAAGGTGACTTCTATGCCCTTGGACATATCCCCAACATCATAGGTGCTATTGATGGGACCCATGTAGCTCTGGTCCCCCCCCACAGGAGTGAACAGGTGTACAGGAACCGGAAGAGTTATCATTCGATGAATGTACAGATGGTATGTTTGGCAAACCACTACATCTTGCTGGTAAATGCTATGTTCCCTGGCTCTGTGCATGACGCCTACATCCTGCGCAATAGCAGCATCCCTTATATGATGGGTCAACTCCAGAGGCACCGCGTGTGGCTATTGGGGGACTCTGGTTACCCCAACCTATACTGGCTATTGACCCCAGTGAGGGATCCCAGGACCAGGGCAGAGGAACGCTACAATGAGGCCCATGGGCGGACTAGGAGGGTGATTGAACGCACCTTCGGCCTCCTGAAGGCCAGGTTCAGGTTTCTGCATATGACAAGTGGTTACCCACTTACTCACCGAAGAAGGTGTGCCAGATCATCATCGCCTGCCCGATGCTTCACAATCTTGCTTTGCGACGCCAGGTGCCTTTTCTGCAGGAGGATGGTCCAGATGGTGGTGTTGTGGCAGCTGTGGAGCCTGAGGAGCCTGTGGACAGTGATGAGGAGGACGCTGAGGAAGAAGACATAGACAACAGGGAGTCAGTCATACAGCAATATTTCCAGTGACACACATGTGAGAACAGTTTTCTTTTTACCATTACATTGACTTTCACACTTCTACCTCTATCCTGTCTGTCAGTTCATAGCAGTATTTAGTCACTGAGTTATACCTTTCCATTACGGTTTCACAGGTGTGGTTAGCAACGTGTGTCATCTGCTTGCATCCTTCAAGGACTTGTGATGTGTGACATAGGTATGTTGGCTTTACAATTGGAAACGCATGTTGACACTGTCATTGATTATACATATTTACCAAATCACAGACTGACTCCAGAATGTTTTGTGGTTCAAGGGTGTTTATTTCAGTGCTCAAAAATGGAGGGGGGTAGTGATATGGTGATGGGGGACGGTGGAGGAATGTCCATGGCAGAGTCCAGTCCATTAGTCACACAGGTGCACTGCCCATATGGGCATAGGAAGTGGAGCTGGGGCAGTTTAAGTATGGACAGGGTAACAAAGTGGGACAGTGGGAGGACAATCAGGGTGGTCTCATTTCCTGGCGGGGGTCTTGCCATCTTGCTCTGTCCTGTTCCTGGATCTCAGGGACCGCTTGCGGGGTGGTTGTCCGTCTGCAGGGGGTGGGGTGCTGGTGTGGTGGTCCTGTGGCAGGGCGTCCTGTCCACTAGCGCAGGCGGAGGTGTTGGGCAGTTCATCGTCCATGCTAGTTTCAGGGGCCCCTTGGAGTGCCACGGTGTCCCTCATGGTCTTTTGTATGTCCTTCAGCACCCCTACGATGGTGCCCAGGGCGGAGCTGATGGTTCTGAGCTCCTCCCTAAACCCCAAATACAGTTCGTCCTGCAGTCGCTGGGTCTCCTGAAACTTGGCCAGGACCGTCGCCATCGTCTCTTGGGAGTGGTGGTAGGCTCCCATGGTAGAGGAGAGGGCCTCGTGGAGAGTGGGTTCCCTTTGCCTGTCCGCCCCCTGTCGCACAGCAGCCCTCCCAGTTCCCCTGTGTTCCTGTGCCTCCGTCCCCTGGACCGTGTGCCCACTACCACTGCACCCAGGTCCCTGTTGTTGTTGGGATGGTGGGTTATCCTGGGTTCCCTGTAGTGGTGGACACACCGCTGATTGACGTGTCCTGGGTACGGAGGTATGGGCCCGCTGGGTGGGTGCTGTGCTGGTGTTACCAGAGGGTGGAAGGTCAGTGTTGGGCTGTGCCTGTGGAAGGGGAACCGACTGTCCCGATGCCCACGATGGTCCGGGCTGGTCATCAGGATCCAGTAGGGCAGAGCTGCTGTAGTCACTGTGGGCCTCTTCTGTGGGTGGAGTGGAGTTGTCCGGACCCTCCTGTGTGGTGACATTCCGTAGTTGTCCTGCAGGGATATAAGAGCATGATTAGTGCATGTGTGTGTGTAATGGTGTGCAATGGGTGGGTGTTTGTGTACCACAGTGCAAGCATTCCTGTGTGTGGGTTTGTGTGATGATGGTTAGGGGGTTGTTATGGGTATGTGCAGTGAGCATGCTTTGGTGCATGCGGGGCTTGGTGTTGGGATGGGTGGGTTGTGTTATGAGTACATTAGTGAGGAGTTTGTGTGATAGGGGACGGGGTGAGGGTGGGGGTGTGTGATGGCATGCAGGTAGGGTGGGGGATATGATAGTTGAGATTTAACTTACCAGTGTCCATTCCTCCACTGACTCCTCCGAGGCCCTCTGGATGCATGATGGTCAAGACTTACTCCTCCCATGTTGTTAGTTGTGGGGGAGGAGGTGGGGGTCCGCCGCCAGTCCGCTGTACCGCGATGTTGTGCCTGGATACCACAGAACGCACCTTCCCCTATAGGTCGTTCCACCTCTTCCTGATGTCCTCCCAATTTCTTGGATGCTGTCCCACAGCGTTGACCCTGTCCACGATTCTTTGCCATAGCTCCATCTTCCTGGCTATGGATGTGTGCTGCACCTGTGAGCCAAATAGCTGTGGCTCTACCCATAGGATTTCCTCCACCATGACCCTGAGCTCCTCCTCGGAAAATCGTGGGTGTCTTTGGCGTGGCATGGGGTGGTGTGGGTGATGTGTGGGTTGGTGTAAGTGTTGATGTGTGTGGTGATGTGTAGTGGTGTGTGGTGGTTTGTGCATGTGATGTTGTATGGGTGATGGTGTTGTGTGCCTCTGTGTGGTGGGGTTCTCAGTTGCTGTGCTCTCTGTCTATCTGGCTTTCGTTCGTGAATTCTGGTCGTAGGGGTTTGTGGGTGATGTGGGTGTGTGTTTTATATTGTGTTGGGTGTGTGGGAGTAGTGTTTGTATGTGTATGTAGGTGTGTGTATTTTGAATTGTCCAATGTGGCGGTGTTTTGGAGATGTGTGTGTATTTTGAGCGTGGCGGTGTGTTCCAGCCAATGGAATACCGTGGTTGAAAGACCGCCGCGTGGATTTGTGGGTTGTGATAGCATGGGCGTGTTTCTGTTGGCGTGACTGTGGAGGTTTTGTTTTCGCCAGTTTATCACTCACCTTTGGTGTGGCGGTCTTGTGTGGGTATCTGAATTTCGGCAGATTCCGAGATGTGTGTCATAATAGCTGTGTCGGAATTTCGCGGCCGCGGCGGTGTTTTGGCGGTCTTCTGCACGGTAGTAAGCGTCTTTTACTGCCAATGTTGTAATGAGGGCCTAAGTATGTCTCACCCCCACAAGGGCCCCACATGAAGTGCCTACCACATGATCCATATAGGTGGGGCCAGAATGATGATTCTTCCTGGAATACAAGCAACAAAACACAGGTCACTTTTCTCCTCTTATCCCAAGGTGGGATGGCGGGAACCTAGGACGGTGACGAAGAAGCTATGACTCAGAGTAATGAAGATTACTAGTAAGGGACCATGTTATTAGCTACCTCATCCGTCTTCCTCATCCCAGTCCTAACAAGTGAGCAAGTATCCAATTTATGATAATTACTAAGTGGAAAGCAGGGTTATCTTTTTGAAAGTCTTCTATTGAGAGGGGGCATTATTTCTTTTTTACTGTCCCTTACCACAATTATTTGCCTGGCAGTGACAGAAAGTAAAAAATGGCTATATGTCTGTCCTAACATATGTGCCGCTAATCCTCATACGGAATTTACTCCGTAGGGCCGTCGGAGAGGTTTGGCCACAGTGGTGATGGAGTGACCACACCTGTGGCCAAACTTGAGGCCCAGATCTGGAAGCAGACGGGAAACTCCAACACCATTACAAAGGAGTTGCTTATCTGCCAAAATATAATTAAGGGCCTTAGCTCTTGATTTCCTTCAAGTGCTGATGGGCGACGATACAAATGTTAGTTCGAGAGCGGAACAAAATCGCCAAGAACTAGAGCACAATTTTCCCTGTCTGGCCATGAAAACCTACATTTCCTTGTTTTCATTTTTTTTCAAAATATCTTTCCCTAAAACAAAAAGATTTAAATAAATACCTGCAAGGGTTAATGAGGGATGTTTGCATCTGAAATCAGAGACAAAAGAAGCCCTGGAGAATAAGTAATACACAGTAAGCCATTCCTTACAGGAAGGAAACCCTCCCCTCTGGTGCCCACATAACTTCATGGATGGCTCCCTCCCTTCCTGAGGCCCATCTCTGCAGTGCGGGGATTCCTCCTTCCTGAAGCCTCTCTCAGGCCACTTTCTGCTCTCAGCTTCCCTCAGTTGACGCCCAGAGCCGACAGCCACAGGTGTAGATTGTCACTTCTTCATCACAACATGATGTATGTCCAGACCCTGCTGCTGGCTGTGGTGTTTGTGTGTAAGTTGTGCTGCTTCACACACTGAGTGTGACACACGCAGGCCCCTGTGTCCTGTGATGGGATTTAGTGACATGTTCTGCTTTATTCCATGTCATGTCTGGGCACACCTCCAGTATATAGATACACATCAGATAAAATATGTTTTACTAGAACACCCTTGTAACTTACCTTTCATACATTCTCCACAGGTGCCGAAACCAGTAACCAGGTCCTGCAGCCTCCAGAGCTGGAGGTCACGGGGGGGCTGCGGAGGTCACCTGTGACCACACCATCACCGACCCCCGGTATCTCACCTGCTACCAGGACCGGCCTGGGGGGTGCCCCGATCTCCTAATTTCGGGGTACAGCTCTAATGAGACCATCGGTCCCATCTCAATATACATCACCAAGGACCATGTGTCCACCACTCCGTGGAGCTGGAGTGAGGGACGCTGCTGTATATTACTGTGGTGTGAGGGACACATTGAGGGAAGTGAGGGGAAACCTGCACAAAAACAGGTACGGAGATCCGGGGCAGTGTCAGGAGCAACCCTGAAGTGTGTCTCTGGCACCACTTGGTGTGGCAATGTTTACAAATACTCAAAAAGAAGCAGTTATATAAACACAAGGTGGCTCTGCTAGGCTTAGTAAATCTGACTTAAGCGGTTGTGTTGCCTTGTGTCAACTCGTGTGATGCAAGGGTAATACAAGTCCTTGATAAATCTGGGCACCAGAGTGCACACTAATGACACATACAGAGCTGAATTACGTTTCAGTGTCCTAAATTGGTCAATAAAACAAGCCTAGTACTACAGAAACATTGTTTACAACAAACACTGGATGAAAAAGATGCAAAATGCCAGCCAAATGAATGAAGCATTTCCAAAGACTATGGGGGTCATTACAACATTGGCGGTATAAGGCACTTACCGCCGTGCAGAAGACCGCCAATTCCCCGCCGCGGCCGCAGTAGACCGCCACAGCTATTATGACACACATCACGGAAACCGCCGAAATTCAGACACCCGCACAATACCGCCACACCAAAGGTCAGCGAGAAACTGGCGGAAACACATCCTCCACCTCCACGCCAACAGAAACGCGCCCATGCCATTACGACCCACGAATCCACGCGGCGGTCTTTCAACCGCGGTATTCCATTGGTGGTACACACCGCCGCGCACAAAATACACACACAGCTCCAAAACACCGCCACATTGGACAATTCCAAATACACACACCTAAGACACATACACACACCACTCCCACACACCCAACACAATATAAAACACACACCCACATCACCCACAAACCCCTACGACCAAACATCCGAGACGAAGGCCAGAGAGATAGCACAGAACAGACAACCCCATCACACAGAGGCACACAACACCATCATCCACGCAACATCCAAGCACAAAACACCACATACCACTACACTCACCACACTCATCACCCCATGTCATGCCAAAGACAACCCCGCTTCTCCGAGGAGGAGCTCAGGGTCATGGTGGAGGAAATCATCCGGGTGGAACCACATCTATTTGGCTCACAGGTACAGCACACATCCATAGCCAGGAAGATGGAGCAATGGCAAAGAATAGTGGACAGGGTCAACGCTGTGGGACAGCACCCAAGAAATAGGGAGGACATCAGGAAGAGTTGGAACAACCTACGGGGGAAGGTGCGTTCCACGGTATCCAGGCACCACATCGCGGTACAACGGACTGGCGGCGGACCCCCACCTCCTCCCCCACAACTAACAACATTCGAGGAGCAAGTCTTGTCCATCTTGCACCCTAAGGGCCTCGAAGGAGTCGTTGGAGGAACGGACACTGGTAAGTCTAATCTTAACCATCATACCCCCCACCCTACCTGCATGATATCACACACCCCCACCATCACACCCTCCCCTATCACCCCAAATCCTCACCTATCTACCCATGACACCAACCACCCATCCCAACCCCAAGACCTGCATGACATAACTAAGCATGGACACCCATCACCAAAGCATGCCCACTGCACAGACCCACAACACCCCCCAACCATCAGCACACAAGCCCCCACACAGGAATGCCTGCACTGGGGTTCACGAACACCCAACCATTGCACTCCATGAAACACACACATGCAATAATCATGTACTTATACCCCCGCAGGAACCCGAAGGAACGTCACCACACCAGAGGGTCCAGACAACACCACTCCACCTCCAGAAGAGGCCCACAGTGACAACAGCAGCTCTGCCCCACTGGATCTTGATGACCAGCCCGGACCATCGTGGGCCTCAGGACAGTCGGTTCCCCTTGCCCAGCCACAGCCCAACACCGAGCTTACACCCTCTGGTAACACCAGCACAGCACCCACCCAGCGGGCCCAAACCTCGGTACCCAGGACAGGTCAATCAGCGGTGTGTCCACCACTACAGGGCACCCAGGCTAACCCAATACCCCAACAACAACAGGGACCTGGGGGCAGTGGTTGTGGGCACACGGTCCAGGGGACGGAGGCACAGGAACACAGGGGAACTGGGAGGGCTGCTGTGCGACAGAGGGAGGACAGGCCAAGGGAACCAACTCTCAACGAGCCCCTATCCTTCATCATGGGAGCATACCACCACTCCCAGGAGACGATGCCCAAGGTCCTGGACAAGTTGCAGGAGACCCTGTGTCTGCAGGAGGAACAATATTTGGGGTTCAGGGAGGAGCTCAGGACCATCGGCTCCGCCCTGGGCACCATCGTAGGGGTGCTGACGGACATTCAAAAGACCTTGAGGGACACCGTGGCACTCCAAGGGGCCCCTGACACTAGCCACGACGATGAAATGCCCACCACCTCCGCCGGCGCTAGTGGACAGGACGAACACACCATCACCCCATCCCCTGTAGACGGACAACCACCACGCAAGCGGGCCCTGAGATCCAGGAACAGGACAGAACAAGATGGCAAGACCCCCGCCACGAAATAAGACCACCCTGTTTGTCCCCCCACTGTCCCACTTTGTTACCCTGTCCAAATCGGAACTGACCTAGCTCCACTTCCAATGCCCAGATGGGCATTGTACCTGTGCGACTAATAGACTGGACTCTGCCATGGACATTCCTCCACCATCACCCATCACCATTTTACAACCCCCCTTCATTTTTTAACACTTAAATAAACACCCTTGAAACACTAAAAAAAAATGGAGTCACTCTATGATTTGTAAATCTGTATTATCAATTACAGTTTCATAATGGGTTACCCATTGGAAGGCTAACATACCTATGTCACACATCACAAGCCCTTCAAGGATGCAAACAGTTGACACGTAGGTTACCACATTTGTGAAACTGAAATGGAAGGGGACAACTCAGTTAACAAATAGTGAGTGAAATGTCGGTACAGGATAGAGGTACATGTGTGAAAGTTAATGTAATTGTAAAAATGAAAATGTTCTCACCTGTGTGTCAGTGGAAATATTGCTGTATGACTGACTCCCTGTTGTCGTTTTCGTCTTCCTCAGCTTCATCCTCATCACTGTCCACAGGCTCCACAGACTCCACAGCTGCCACAACACCGTCATCTGGATCATCCTCCTGCAGAAAAGGCACCTGGCGTCGCAATGCCAGGTTATGGAGCAGGCGATGATGATGTCGCACACCTTCTTCAGTGAGTAGAATAGGGACCCACCTGTGAGATGCAGGCACTGGAATCTGGCCTTCAGGAGGCCGAAGGTGCGTTCGATAACCCTCCTAGTTCACCCATGTGCCTCATTGTGGCGTTCATCTGCCCTTGTCCTAGGATTCCTCACTGGGGTCAGTACCCATGACAGGTTGGGGTAACCAGAGTCACCTGCAAAGATCGAGGGACAACTGTTAGACACACTCTAACCCCTAGGGAAACCCCACACCCTGACACCTATTCACACTGATTGGGTCCTTGGCCTCACCTATTAGCCACACACGGTGCCTCTGGAGTTGCCCCATCACATAAGGGATGCTGCTATTCCTCAAAATGTAAGCGTCATGCACTGAGCCAGGAAACTTGGCATTCACATGGGAGATGTAATGGTCTGCCAAACACCCCATCTGCATATTCATCGAATGGTAGCTCTTCCGGTTTCTGTACACCTGTTCAATCCTGCGGGGGGTAGTAATGCTACATGTGTCCCTTCAATGGCACCAATGATGTTGGGGATATGTCCAAGGTCATAGAAGTCACCTTTCACTGTGGGCAAATCCTCCACCTGAGAGAAAACGATGTAGCTGTGCATGTGTTTCAGCAGGGCAGATAACACTCTGGATAACACGTTAAATAACATTGGCTGGAACATCCCTGATGTCATGGCCACTGTTGTTTTAAAAGACCCACTGGCCAGGAAATGGAGTACAGACAGGACCTGCACTAGAAGGGGTATCCCTGTGGGATGGCGGATAGCTGACATCAGGTCTGGCTTCAACTGGGCACACAGTTCATGGATTGTTGCACGATCAAGTCTGTGTGTGACTATGATGAGTCGCTCTTCCATTGTCAACAGGTCCACCAGGGGTCTGTACACCGGAGGATGCCGCGATCTCATCACCTGCCCCAGCAGACATTCCCTATGGAGGAGAACAGCGAGCAGAGAGTCAGCCAACAATGAGGTATCACAATTTTTTATTTGCTGTAAATTTATTAATCCGCAATTTGCCTGCAACTGTGTGAATTCCAGGCCTAGATAGGTGTGACTCAGTTATTATACATGCCATGTGGCCCCCTGAAATGGCGGCTGCCTGACCTGTAAGGTGGGAGAAGGGGATATGAGGTAACTGTGCTGGCGTTGTACACCGTCACGGTGGGAGGTCGAAGACCGCAGCGCAATTCAGCATTGGTTGACATTGGGCCCTATGGGTTCCAGGAGCCAATGACGATGTACACTGGTGGTGACAGTATGCACCGCCGCAGCCGTGATCGCCATTTTCTGTCTGTACCCTCACTTGATACCTGACCTTCAACAGGAGAGGACCTACACTGCAAGTGCTGCTGTGACCTGTGTCTGGAAGCAATGAGGGCTTGAGTATCTGGGGAAAGGGACCCTGCCTTCACTTCCGAGGAGTTGGAGAAACTAGTTGTAGGAAAGTCCTTTTTTTTGCCTGATCACCCCCACTCTTTCTGGATAGGTACTGGTGGTTACTGACTCTTGGCTGTGCCCTGGGTACTGCTTACCAGTCCCAGGGCCAGTGCTCTGTGTAAAATGGATATGCAAATTAGGCTAATTATAATTGGCTAAGTTAACCTACCTATAAGTCCCTAGTATATGGTAGGGCATGTAGGTTTAGGGACCACAGCATAGGTGGTGCACACCTAGGTGCATTGCTGAGGTGCCCAGTGTCATTTTAAAAGCAAGCCTGCCTTGCTGGCTGCTTTTAAATTAAAGTTATATGCAAATTCGACTTTGGAATTAAAGGTACTTCCAAAGTTTTAAACTACCTTATTTTTACATATAAGTCACCCCTAAGGTGTGCCCTATGTGCCCCTAGGGCTGGGTGCCATGTAACTATAAGCAGGGACTTTATAAAAATAGATTTATAAGCCCTGGTGAGGTAAAAACAGCCAAATTCGTTTTTCCCTCATTGAAGTAAATGGCCTTCATAGGCTAGAATGGGCAGACTTTATTTTAAATTTTAAAGTCTCCTTAAATGTTACATACCAAGAATTTGGTATCAAATTGATTGTTATAATAAATCCCACAACTTCCAGTTGTTGGATTTAATATAACTAGTGCAGGTAAAAAGTTTAGACTTTACCTAAAAAGTTGCCAATTTCAGCTCTGCATTGTTTTTGCTGCTGTGCTCTGATTGGCCAGCCTGCAGCAGCTTCTGCCAGGCCACTTTAATGAGGTGTGAAGTGGCCTGGCTTTACACAAAGGAATGTGCTTGGGGGAGAGAATCTCCCCTCAGCAGATGGGGAAGCAGGAAGGGGGAGGGCTGCCAAACTGGTCTTCAAAGGCAGAGAAGGACATCTGGAGCACCCAGCAACACCCCCACATCCTGCAACCCCAAACAGCTAGGTGCCCCCTTGATTAGATTAGGAGAGGGCAGGAGCGGGGTGTGTTTATGATTTTTAGCCACACCAGTGGGTGGGCTCAGCCAGATCTCTCCTCCAAAAATCAGATTCATCCATCTTGGATTTTTAGAGACTATTGCCTTCTGGGATGGATTTTTGCCACACTTCCCAGGAAGTGGTCATCACAGGGGGACGACCCTGTCCCTGATTGGAGGACCAGGGCCCCCCTGCTTTTCACCCAGGAGCAAGGATAAAACTGGCAGACCTGCACCCACGCCTCAGATCCCCACCAAATTTCAAGAAGAAAGAACTACAAGGAGAAGAAGGACTGCCCTGCTGGACCCCTGGCCTGCACCTGGACCCTGCACTCAGAAAGACTGCACCAGCTGCACACTTGGGCTTCACCACAAGAAGGACTTTGCCTGGCTTCCACTGGTTCAAGGAGGGACTCCCTGTTTGCTACAGGTGAAAAATTGCTAACCAGAGTCCCCTGCACCAACTCCTGAAAAAGTGACCAGCTGACCACTGCCCAGTGGCCAAAAAGGAGTTTGCGCCAGGTGCACTCTGGGAGTTGAAGTCCGCACTTCCCAAGGACCATCACAGAACTTCTGGACCCTTGGGGTGAGCTGTGGACCCCAAAAGAACCTTAAAAGAACATCTGGGTGAAGCCCCAGAAGTTTGGAAAAGATTGGAGAAATTTTAGAAAAAAGCTCCATAAAGTGACCGACTCGACGCGGAAATTCTAGCCGGCTTGCCTCAACCGCGACCCGGCCTGACTTCGTGGTTCGTCCCGGTCAAGAAAAACATCCGAAAAAAAGACTAAGTCCGAACGTAAAAAGTTGACCGGGACCTTCCAGCCATCGTATCCGAGAAGGGCTCCACGGACGTCGGATCAAGATCCAGGTTTACCCCGGTCGAAGGATTTTCGTCTCGAAAAAACGACTAAGTCCGAAGGTAAAAATCACCACCGAGGAAACCGACTTCGCGTATCCGGACAAGGGCTCCAGGAGGTCGGATCCAACTGGCAGGTTCGTCCCGGTGAAGAAAAACATCGAAAAAGAGACTAAGTCAGAAGGTAACTTTTTAACCGAGGCCTCCCGCGACCTGTAGCCGAGCAGGGCTCCATCGCGGTCGGCCTGAAAGTTTGACTTTGTCCCGGTCCTGGTGCAACCAGATGACCCGATTGGCGCTTTTCGTTTCTGGGCGCTAGAAAATAATAATACTTTAAAAATTCATATCTCCGGTTCCCCTGAACCGATTTTAATCGTTTTTGTGTCATTTTAAAGATAAAAATATAAGCTATTTTTATAAATTGGTTTTGGATTTTTAAACTGTTTCCTGTGTTTTATTTAATTACTGTTTTGTGATATTTGAATGCTTTACACTTTGTCTCCTAAGTTAAGCCTTGACGCTCGATGCTAAGCTACCAAGGGTAGAGCTGGGATTAATTTACTGAGACCTAACTGTACTTTTGTGGAGGTTTGTGGCTTGTTGCTAGGTGTAGGTACCTACCTGCCCTATCAATAACCCATTTTCCAACACTAGTGGATGGGGTCCTCCCCCAGTACACGCAACTGTACGGTCCTCCAGACAAACAGGTGAGTACACTGTGAGCATGGTGGATGGGTAATGTCTGCTCTGAGTGGTGTGGCTGGAAGAAACATGGTGGGGGGGCTGAGGCCTACATGTGCGGATGCTGAGTGTATGTGCGTCATGGCATGGGTGGGAACTGGAGGGCAATGAGTATGACGGTCCAGCTGGGTGAGTAATGTCCTTTCCCCCTGTACCATTCCTCTAGGTCACCGCCCACCAGAAGAAGGGTATTTGGCATGCCATCGCCAAGGACATCCGGACCCTAGGGGTCTACCACAGACGGAGCACCTACTGCCGCAAAAGATGGGAGGACCTGCACCACTGGACCAAGAAGATGGCGGAGGTCCAGCTGGGGCTGGCCCCCAACGTGGAAGGGGTGCCCGTGGCACCATGTCCCCCCTAATGTTTCGGATCCTGGCAGTGGCTTATCCGGAGTTGGATGGGCATTTGAGGGCATCACAGCATCCACAAGGGGGTGTGAACACTCTCAATCAGCTGACTCTGCACGCATTACGAGGAGTCTGGGTGGGGGAGGTGGGCAGTGGGTTCCTCTAGGCCAGGGCGAACTTGGTAGGCAAGGTCCCTTGTGAGGCAGGCTATGTGGCACCCCAACCCCACTAGTGGTAAAAGCCATCTACACCTAGTCAGGCTCCTGTGACTTCCAGGTGTGCAGCAATTGGGCTTAGGCCTCGTACCCCATGGTCATGTTAAAAACTAGGAACTTTTAGTGCATGGCGTAGTGCAGAGGGCTGCTCCCTGTGTGTGGTGTCTGCCAACGGTAGTGGTGTTGCATGCACTGAACATATCTTTCTTCTGTCTTTCCCCCCTTCTTTTTAGCAGTCTCCCTGTTCTTGTGTGCAATAGCATCATCAGGCGCAGGAGCATTGGCACCGGAGCAGGAGGGAGCTGCATCCCACTTGGCCCTGGAGGGTGAAGCAACGGAGTCTGCAGCCACCAGTGGGATGGAGGGCGAGGGGAGCTCCATGACGGGGACAGGAGCAGAGACCAGTGACAGCGACTCCTCCTCTGATGGGAACGCCCTTGCGGTGGTGAGCCCTTCTGTGCCCACCGCATCAACAGGTACAGCTGCCACCCCCTATATCAGCACCGCCCTCCCAGCAGCCCCTCAGTGTGTGTCCCGTGCCCGCTCACCCAGGAGGGTGGGCATCTCCTTCGCCCCAGGCACCTCAGGCCCTGCCCCAGTCAGCCCTGCTGCCCTCAGTGAGGAGGACATTGACCTACTGAGATCCCTCACTGTTGGGCAGTCTACCATTGTGAATGCCATCCAGGGTGTTGAGAGGCATTTGCAACAAACAATTACATACCTGGAGGGCATTCATTCTGGCCAGGCAGCCCAACAGAGAACATTTCAGGCTCTGGCCTCAGCACTGAAGGCAGCCATTGTCCCTGTGTTCAGCCTCCCCCCTCCAACCTCCTCCACCCAGACCCAATCCCCTGTACCTCAGCCTATCCCAAGAACACCGTCAGACCAGCATGCACACACATCAACACACAAGAGTGGCACAAGCAAACATAAGCACCACACATCCCACAGTCACTCACACAAGCACCATACCCATGCAGACACAGCAACATCCACTTGCTCCACTGTGTCCCCCTCCTCCACGTCTCCCTCCTCCCTCCCAGTCTCGCCTCCACTCACACCTGCATGCACTACATCCTCAGCCACTACCTCCATCACCAGCACGCCCATCACCACACACTGCTCACATGCAATTAGCACCCCCACTACCATTCACACATCCCCTGTGTCCTCTCCCAGTGTGTCTGTGAGCCCTCCTCCCAAAGTACACAAACGCAGGCCCACACCCACTTAACAGCCATCCACCTCACAACAGCCTCATGACCTTCACCCAAATTCAGAAGACGTACACCTCCTACAACCACAACCTCTTCCTCCACTCCCAAACCCCCTCCATCTACTCGTCCCAGTGTGTCAAAGAAACTTTTCCTGGCAAGCATTGGCCTCTTCCCTACACTTCCCCCCGTCCTTCCCCTCGGGCCAGGGTTTCCAGGTCCCAGCCCAGCACCTCAGCCACCAAATCCCCAAGCACAGTGGTGCCAGCAACTGCGGGGTCATCAAGCACGCCAACCATCAGGGCTGCCAGTGTGCTATGTAGCGAGGGCAAGGATATTCCGCCACCTGCAAAAGTGAAAAAGGTGCCCACATCCCGGAGGGAGAAGCCAAAACTACCAGCCACCAAGGGCTCAACACTATAGCATTATTGGTGCCTCATCAGAGCTGCTGCCAGCATCATTGGTGCTCAGAGCTGCTGCCAGCATCATTGATGCCTCAGAGCTACTGCCAGCATCATTGGTATCTGATCAGTGCTGCTGCAAACACCATTGGTGCATTGTCAGAGCTGCTACCAGCATCGTTGGTGCCTCATCAGAGCTGCTGTTGCCAGCATCATTGGTGTCTTAGAGCTGCAGCCAGCATTATTACTGTCTCATCAGAGCTGCTGGCAGGATCATTGGTGCTTCAGAGCTGCTGCAAGCATCATCGGTACCAGGGAGCTTCAGCTATCCTTGGTGTCTCATCAGAGCTGCTGCCAGCATCATTGGTGTCTCATCAGAGCTGCTGCCAACATCATTGGTGTCTCATCAGAGGCTGCTTCCAGAATCATTGGTGTCTCATCAGAGCTGCTGCCAGCATCATTGGTGCTCAGAGCTGCTGCCAGCATCATTGATGCCTCAGAGCTACTGCCAGCATCATTGGTACCTGATCAGTGCTGCTGCCAACACCATTGGTGTTCCCTCATCAGAACTGCTGCCAGATATCATTGGTGCCTCATCAGAGTTCAGATGCCCCTGGGCAGAGCTGAGACAGCATTGAAGGGGGTTTCACTCATACTCATGATGTGTCTTAGTGAGAGGACACGCACACCTTCAGGGTGTCACTCACATTGCTTGTCTGACTGATTTTGAAGCATTTTTACTGCAATGAAAACAGAGAGTGCATTACAAAGAGTCACTAGCACAGTGAACCTTATTATAAATACAATACTGAGGCAACCACTAAATCTTGCTGTTGTCAGCCCCAGTGACAATGACTTTGGTGGTCATTACAACCCTGGCGGTCGGTGTTAAAGCGGCGGTAAGACCGCCAAGAGGCCGGCAGATTTTTTTTTGCAATTATGACTGTGACGGAAACCGCCAACAAAGACAGCCACTTTCACACTCCGACTGCCACAGCGGTACAAACAAACAGCTTGGCGGTCACCGCCAACAGACAGACAGGAGACAATGTACCTCCCACACTATTATGACAGGCCAATCCGCCACCTTTTCCGGGGCTGATTCACCGCGGATAAAAACACGGTGGAAACAGGAATCCCGAAGGAATAACGCTCACCTCTACACACCCCACGAGGAACGAGGACGCTATGGACCCAGAACTCCAAATTCTTCCTGCGATAGTCTTCCTGCTCCTCTACCAGGAACACCAACGCCGGTGGCAAAGACCACGGTGAGTACTACACCTAATAGGGGAGGGGGAGGCAAAAAACAGGGACACACACACGCAGCACCCCAACCCCACCCTCACCCACTACAACACACACACTAATGCATAGCAATACATCACAGTTACACCCCCCAAACCCCCTAGAAGAATGCAAAGACAATAGAAAGTGAGTGTAACCATTGTAATATCTTAAAAGCAAGTAGGCAGAAATATATATATACACCATGTACAAAATATATACCAAGCATAGTAGTCCTGGTAGTGCTCTAAGAAAGCCCGTGGAACACTGGTACCACACGGTATGGGCGAGGCCCACACAAGATCCCCGACCATGATGGAGAGAACACTGCAGGGGCATCAGACAGCAACTAAACAGGCACCTCAGGGGGAGGGAAAGGGGGGGCACCTCAGCCGCTTGAGTTCACAACGCCAAATCCACGTGGGGGCCACATGCCCACTGTTCCATCCTGGGGAGTGCAAAGCCACAGTCTCTCAAGTCTCTACAGTGTGTGGGATGCCCACTGTTCAAACCTGGGGAGTGCAAAGCCACAGTCTCTCAAGTCTCTACAGTGGGTGGGTTGCCCACTGTTCAATCCTGGGGAGTGCAAAGCCACAGTGTCTCAAGTCTCTACATTGGGTGGGTTGCCCACTGCCATATCCTGGGGAGTGCAAAGCCACAGTCTCTCAAGTCTCCACGGTGAGTGGGTTGCCCACTGCTTTATCCTGGGGAATGCAAAGCCACAGTCTCTCAAGTCTCTACAGTGGGTGGGCTGCCCACTGTTCAATCTTGGGGAGTGCAAAGCCACAGTCTCTCAAGTCTCTACAGTGGGTGGGTTGCCCACTGTTCAATCTTGGGGAGTGCAAAGCCACAGTCTTTCAAGTGGATGACAGTCTCCAGTGGGTCTGGAGGGGACTTTGTGCCCAGAGTGCTTCATCCTGCTAAGGACAGAGGGAGTGGATGACAGTCTCCACTGGTTCTGGAGGGGGCTTTGTGCCCAGAGTGCTTCATCCTGCTAAGGACAGAGGGAGTGGATGACAGTCTCCACTGGTTCTGGAGGGGGCATGGTGCCCAGAGTGCTTCATCCTGCTAAGGACAGAGGGAGTGGATGACAGTCTCCACTGGTTCAGGAGGGGGCTTTGTGCCCAGAGTGCTTCATCCTGCTAAGGACAGAGGGAGTAGATGACAGTCTCCACTGGTTCTGGAGGGGGCATGGTGCCCAGAGTGCTTCATCCTGCTAAGGACAGAGGGAGTGGATGACAGTCCCCACTGGTTCTGGAGGGGGCATGGTCCCCAGAGTGCATCATTCACCCTGTGATGGTCTCAGTTGCGTCAGTGCCCTTGCCGCTCATGGGCCAGCAGTGCTTGAGATGGCGGTGCCCTGTTCAGCAGTGCTTGAGATGGTGGTGCCCTGTTCAGTGGTGCTTGAGATGGCGGTGCCCTATTCAGTGGTGCTTGAGATGGCGGTGCCCTCTTCGGCTGTGCTTGAGATGGCGGTCTCCGTTGCAGGGTCTCAGCTGCTGGTGGTCCTTCATGGCCCAGGGGGGCTTTTGCTGGCGGTCCTTCATGGCCCAGCAGGGCTTTTGCTGGCGGTCCTTCATGGCCCAGAGGGGCTTTTTCTGGTGGTCCTTCATGGCCCAGCGGGGCTTTTTCTGGCGGTGGCCTCCTGGTCAGGTGGGCTGGTGCTGGCGGTGGCCTTCTGGGCAGCTGGGCTGGTGCTGGCGGTGGCCTCATGGGAAGCTGGGCTGGTGCTGGGGGTGGCCTCCTGGGCAGCTGGGCTGGTGCTGGCGGTGGCCTCCTGGGCAGCGGGGATGATGGCAGTCTTCTCCGCCGTGCTGCTCTTCCCAGACTTGCCAGGTTTCTTGTGGCCCTTCCCCACCTTGGAAGGTGTCACAGCTGACTCCACACTCCCACCTGTACTGCTGGGAGCGGCTTTGGTGGCTGGAGTCTTCCCCCTCTCCTGCCGGGCACTGGCCAACTTCTGATGCTTCACAGGTGGGGGACTGTCTGTGGCTCCGTGCCACATTGGCTGCCCTGGTGGCCGATGCACTCCATATTCCGGTGACTACAGGCACCACTGGTCCCGGAGATGTTGTGGCTGAGGTGCTAGTTCGGGACCTATGAGACGGACGGGGTGGGGGAGGTGTGGGAAAGAGGTCACGGTTGGACAGGAAAAGTTTTTTGGACACACTGGGCCGGGTAGCTGGAGGGGGTTTGGGAGTGGAGGAAGAGGTGGTGGTTGTAGGAGGTGTACGTTTGGTGACTTAGGGTGAAGGTGCATGCGCTTTAGGCTGTCGTGAGGTGGATGGCTGTTGTGTATCTTGGGAGGGGGCGTCACAGATACACTGGGAGAGGACACAGGGGACGTGTGAATGGTAGTGGGGGTGGTGACTGCACGTGAGCGGGGTGTGGTGGTGGGTGTGCTGGAGAGGGATGTAGTGGCTGTAGAGGTAGTGCATGCAGGTGTGAGTGTGGACGAGGCTGGGAGGGAGGAGGGAGACGAGGAGGAGGGGGACACAGTGGAGGCAGTGGATGTTGGTGTGTCTGCATGTGTGTGATGCTTGTGTGAGTGCCTGTGGGATGTGTGGTGCTTATGTTTGCCTGAGCTTCCCTTGGGTGTTGACGTGTGTGCATGTTGGTCTGTAGGTGTGCTTGGGATAGACTGAGGTACAGGGGATTGGGTCGGGTGGAGGAAGTTGGAGGGAGGAGGCTAGAGACGGGGACAATGGCTGCCATCAGTGCTGAGGCCAGAGTCTGAAAAGCTCGCTGAAGGGCCACCTGACCAGAATGAATGCCCTCCAGGAATGCATTTGTTTGTTGCAACTGCCTTTCTACACCCTGGATGGCATTCAAAATGGTAGACTGCCCAACAGTGAGGGACCTGAGGAGGTCAATGGCCTACTCACTGAGGGCAGCAGGGGTGACTGGGGCAGGGCCTGAGGTGCCTGGGGCGAAGGTGATGCCCACCCTCCTGGGTGAGCGGGCACGGGGCAAAGGCTGAGGGGCTGCTGGGAGGGCGGTGCTGGTAGGGGGGGTGGCGGCTATACCTGTAGATGCGGAGGGCACAGATGTTGCCGCCACCACAAGGGAGCTCCCATCAGAGGACGAGTCTGTGTCGCTGGTGTCAGCTCCTGTCCCCGCTGTGGAGCTCCTCTCGCCCTGTCCCACTGGTGAATTCAGACTCCGTATTGTCGCCCTTCAGGGCCATTTGGGATGCAGCTCCCTCGTGCTCCAGTGCCACTGCTCCTCCGCCTGATTATGCTAATGCACACAAGAACAGGAAGACCCCAAAAAGGGGGGGGAGTCAGAAGAAAGACATGTTGAGTGCATGCATTAGCGCTACCGTTGGCGGACACAACAGACACAGAAGCCCCCTGCACTACACCCCGCTCTTGGGCTCCACTGTTCAATTCCTGGGAAATGGCCTAGAAGGCTATGGACGACAACTGCACACATAGATGACATAAATAGGTGTACTTGCCACTCTACAGAGGTGGGGTGGGGTGCCACATGGCCTGCCTTACGGAGGGGCCTTGCCTACGGACCTCGACCTGGCCTAGGGAAACCCAGAGCCCACCTCCCCCACCTAGACCCCTCTACTGCACACAAATTCAGCTAAATGAGAGTGTACTCACCCCCTTGTGGCTGCTGTGATGCCCTCAAGCGCCCATCTAACTCCGGGTAACCCACCGCCAGGATCCTGAGCATCAGGGGGGTCATGGTGCGACGGGCACCCCTCCCACGTTGGGAGGCCATCCCCAGCTGACCCTTCGCCGTCGTCTTCTCCAGCGGCGAATGTCCTACCATCTTTTATAGCAGTGGGTGCTCTGTCTGTGGTAGACCCCCAGGGTCCGGAAGTCCTTAGCGATGGCACGCCAAATATTTTTTTTCTGGTGGGCGCTGACCTACATGAAATGTACAGGCGAAAAAGAGAAGTTATTACCAACTTCACCGTCAAAGTGATTGGCCCCCTTTCATGCACGCAGCACTCTCCCCCCTTCCTTCCTACATCCAGCCCTCTCCACACAGGCATAGCCCATACAACATGCTCCCTGTGTACTTACCTGTTTGTCTGGAGGACCGTAGAGTAGCGTGTACTGGGGGAGGACCCCATCCACAAGCTTCTCCAACTCCTCCGATGTGAAGGCAGGGGCCCTTTCCCCAGACACTCGAGCCATTGTCTCTTCCAGACCGAGGTCACAGCAGCACTTGCAGTGTAGGTCCTCTCCTGACGAAGATCAGGTACCGAGTGATTGAACAGATAGAAAATGGCGGTCACGTCTGCAGGAGTGCGTACCGTCACCGCCGGCATACATCGTCATTGGCTCCTGGGACACCATAGGGTCTAATGTTAACCAATGCAGCATTGCGCCGCGGTCTCCGACCACCTACCGCGACGGTGTACAACTCCAGAGCAGTTACCTCACATCCCATTGTCCCACCTTAGACGTCAGGCAGCCGCCATTTCAGGGGCCCACATGGCCTCATTGTCTACTGCATCACACATACCTAGGCCTAGCCTCAACACACATACAGGCCACCTTTGCTGTATGATTGGTGTTCTGGGTAAACTGTGGGTACGTACCTCTGAGTTGTTTGACTCTGTGCTCGCTGTTGTCCTTCATAGGCACCATCCGCTGGGACATGTGAGGATATGGCGGCATCCTCCGGTGTACCGACCTTTGGTGGACCTGTCGACAATGGAGGAGCGACATGTGATTATCAAATACAGGCTAGACCGTGCCACAATCCAGGAACTGTGTACCCAGTGGGAGCCAGACCTGATGTCAGCAATCCGCCATCCAACAGGAATCCCCCCTCAAGTGCAGGTCCTGTCAGTGCTCCATTTCCTTGCAAGTGGGTCTTTTCAAACAACAGTGGCCATAGCATCAGGGATGTCCCAGCCTATGTTTTCCAACGTATTGTCCAGAGTGTTGTCTGCGCTTCTGAAACACATGCGGAGCTACATTGTTTTCCCTCAGGTGGAGGATTTGCCTACAGTGAAAGGTGATTTCTATGCACTGGGACACATCCCCAACATCATAGGTGCCATTGATGGGACCCATGTTGCTTTGGTCCCCCCTACAGGAGTGAACAGGTGTTCAGAAACCGGAAGAGTTATCATTCTATGAAAGTACAGATGGTATGTTTGGCAGACCAGTACATCTCCCATGTGAATGCCAAGTTCCCTGGCTTAGTGCATGATGCCTACATCCTGCGGAATAGCAGCATCCCTTATGTGATGGGTCAATTCCAGAGGCACTGTGTGTGGCTATTAGGTGAGCACCTGGAGTCAAGACAGTGGGAATGGTTGTCTGGGTTTGGGGATATCCTTCCAGGTTAGTGCGTGTCTGCAGTTGTCCCTCACCTTTTGTAGATGACTCTGGTTACCCCAACCTGTCATGGCTAGTGACCCCAGTGAGGAATCCCAGGACAAGGGCAGAGGAACGCTACAATGAGGCCCATGGGCGAACTAGTAGGGTGATCGAGCGGACCTTCGGCCTCCTGAAGGCCAGGTTCAGGTGCCTCCATATGACAGGTGGATCCCTATTCTACTCACCAAAGAAGGTGTGCCAGATCATCGTGGCCTGCTGTATGCTTCATAACTTGGCTTTGCGACGACAGGTGCCTTTTCTACAGGAGGATGGTCCAGATGGCGGTGTTGTTGCAGCTGTGGAGCCTGTGGACAGTGAAGACAAGGAAGCAGAGGAAGAAGACATGAACAACAGGGACTCATTGATCCAGCAATATTTCCAGTGAGACACAGGTAAGAGTACAGACCTGCCTAGTACAAATACTTTAACACTACTACCTCTCTACTGTGTGTCGTTTTCACCCAGTGTATGGTCACTGAGTTGTCACTTTCCCTTACGATTTCACAGATGTGGGTCTCACTGTGTGACATCTGCTTAGATTCCTCATGGACTTGAGCTGTGTGACATAGGTATGTTGGCATCACAATTGAAAGAGCATTTTGTCACTGTAATTGCTAATACACTATTTCGAAATCACAGACAGACTTCAGATTGTTTTGTGCTTTAAGTGTGTTTATTTAAGTGCTCAATATTGGAGGGGGTAGTGAAATGGTGAGGGATGATGGCGGAGGAATGTCTATGGCAGAGTCCAGTCTATTTGTCTCACAGATGCATTGCCCAAATGGGCATAGGAAGTGGAGCTGGGGCAGTTTAACTATGGACAGGGTGACAAAGTGGAACAGTAGGATGACAATCAGGGTGGTCTCATTTCTTGGCGGGGGTCTTGGCATCGTGCTCTGTCTTTGTCCTGGATCTCAGGGACCGTTTGCTGGGTGGTTCGCCCTCTGCAGGGGGTGGGGTGCTGGTGTGGTGGTCCTGTGGCGGGGCGTCCTGTCCACTAGCACCGGCGGAGGTGGTGGGCAGTTCATTGTTCATGCTAGTGTCAGGGGCCCCTTGTAGTGCCACAGTGCCCCTCCTGGTGTTGAGTACTTCCTTCAGCACCCCTACGATAGTGCCCAGGGTGGGGCTGATGGTTCTGAGTTCCTCCCTGAAGCCCATATACTGTTCCTCCTGCATGCGCTGGGTCTCCTGAAACTTGGCCAGTACCGTTGCCATCGTCTCCTGGGAGTGGTGGTAGGCTCCCATGATGGAGGAAAGGACCTCGTGGAGAGTGGGTTCCCTTGGCCTGTCCGTCCCCTGTCGCACAGCAGCCCTCCCAGTTCCCCTGTGATCCTGTGCCTCCGTCCCCTGGGCCGTGTGCCCACTAACACTGTCCCAGGTCCCTGTTGTTGTTGGGGTGGTGGGTTATCCTGGGTTCCCTGTAGTGGTGGACACACAGCTGCTTGACGTGTCCTGGGGACGGAGGTATGGGCCCACTGGGTGGGTGCTGTGCTGGTGTTTCCAGAGGGGGGAAGGTCTGTGGTGGCCTGTGACTGGGTGAGGGGAACCGACAGTCCCGAGGTCCCCGATGGGCCGGGCTGGTCATCTAGATCCAGTTGGACAGAGCTGCTGTCATCACTATGGGCCTCTTCTGTTGGTGGTGTGGACATGTGTGGACCCTCCTGTCCGGTGACGTTGGGTAGGGGTCCTGCAGGGGTATAAAAAGATGGTTATTACATCTGTGTGTGTCATAGTGTGCAATGGGTGGGTTACCGTGTACCCCAGTGCTTGCATTCCTGTGTGGGACCTTGTGTGATGATGGTTTAGAGGGTTGTATGGGTATGTGCATTGGCCATGCTTTAGTGATGGGTGTCCATGCTTTGTTGTTGCATGCAGGGCTTGGTGTTGGGATGGGTGGTTTGTGATGTTGGGACATATGTGAGGAGTTGGGGTGCTGGGGGTGAGGGTGGGGGTATGTGATAGCATGCAGGTAGGGTGGGGGATGTAATAATTAAGATTTGTCTTACCAGAGTCCATTACTCCACCTACTCCTGCGAAGCCCTCGGTATGCAGAATCGCCAAGACCTGCTCCTCCCATGTTTTTAGTTGTGGGTGAGGAGGTGGGGGTCCGCCACCAGTCCGCTGAACCGCCAGGTGGTGTCTTGAGACCACGGAACGCACCTTCCCCCATAGGTCGTTCCACCTCTTCCTGATGTCTTCCTGATTTCTTGGGTGCTGTCCCACAGCGTTGACCCTGTCCACTATTCTTCGCCATAGCTCCATCTTCCTTGCAATGGAAGTGTGCTGCACCTGTGCTCCGAATAGCTGTGGCTCTACCCGGACCATTTCCTCCACCATGACCCTGAGCTCCTCCTCCGAGAACCTGGGGTGTCTTTGCCGTGCCATGGGGTGGTGTAGGTGATGTGTGGGGTGGAGTGTGTGGTAATAACTATGTAGTGGTGTGTTGTGTAAGGTGCGTGGAAGTTGTGTGGGTGATGGTGTTGTGTGCCTGTGGATGCTGTTGTTCTTGCTGGTGCTGTCTCTCTCTGGCCTTCTTTCAGTATTTTTGGTCGTGGGGGTTTGTGGGTGATGGGGGTGTGTGTTTTATATTGTAATGGGTGTGTGGGAGTGGTGTGTGTATGTGTATCAGGTGTGTGTATTTCGAATTGTCGAATGTGGTAGTCTTTTGTATGTGTGTGTGTATTTGGAGCGCAGCGGTATGTACCGCCAATGGAATACCGCAGTTGAAAGACCGCCACGTGGATTTGTGTGTCGTGATAGTGTGGGCGCATTTATGTTGGCGTGACGGTGGAGGGTTTGTTTTCGCCAGTTTATCACTGACCTTTGGTGTGGCGGACTTGTGTGGGAGTCTGAATTTTGTCGGATTCCGAAATGTGGGTCATATTAGCTGTGGCAGAATTCTGCGGCCGCAGCGGTGTGTTGGCGGTCTTCTGCATGGCAGTAAGCGGCTTTTACCGCCAATGTTGTAATGACCCCCTTTGTCTCCTTTCTTCACAGTCACGGACACACCACAAGGGCTCAGAGTAGCACAAAAGCTGAGGCCCTTCTGGAGAATGCGTTGAGGGGCCCCTGAGACTCCCATATGTCACAGATATCTATAGCCCTGAGTCTGCATGGGGCCACTGATGGGTGGGGGTCCCTCGGCTCCACAATTAGTGGCACAGGAAGAACGCATCTGTTGCAGAGATATGTGCACTTCGATGCTCACATCCGAATAACATTCCTTCAGTGAGTACTGACAGTACTGCAAGTACTGGGCTCTTACTGCTGTAGTACTTTTGCCTTCAACATTACCATCACCACGGCTTGGGTATTTTGGGAATGCAGAGTTACTGCAGTACTCAAAACTATCCTTTAAGGAATGGGGAACAACACTGCCAGTTGGTGTTTCCGGGGCTATTTCGGCAAACCATTCCCAAACTCTGGGAGATTGTCCTCCATTTATAATCTTGTGAATTTATCCCCAGAAAAAAAAACAGGGTTATTACAGTTGAGGTAATAATATACACAGAATTATTTCATTACCTGTAATACCAATGTGATTGCAAACTCCAGTTACTGCAGACATGTCAGGAAAGAGTTAACTCTCTGTGGGCGGGCCTGGGGTGGGGGACTGCAGTGGAAACAGCTGAGGGTGGAGCGGGGTGAATAGCACCGCCCTGTGAACCTCTCACACACCTGTGATCTTCAGCACACAGGAGGAAGCAGCGCTGGGAATGGCTTCACTGCGCCTCTTCACCGGGCTCTTTGTGTTGGGTGAGATGACCCTCGAGGAGGGGTGAGGAGTGGATACATGGGGGTACACACAGGAGTAGAGAGGGATAGATAGGGTACATATGAGGGTGGAGCCAGGTGAACAGCACCACCCTGTGAACCCCTCACACACCTGTGATCTTCAGCAGACAGGAGGAGGCAGCGCTGGGAATGGATTCACTGCACCTCTGCACTGGGCACTTTGTGTTTGGTGAGATGAACCTTGGGGACAGAGAAGGAGTGCGGAGAGGGTAGATAGGGGTGGACAATGGCAGAGTGTAGGGAGGATAGATGGGGTACACACATGGGTGTGGAGAGGAAGATAGGGGTTCACATGGTGTGTGGAGGGGCAGGTAGGGCCACGCAGAGTGATAGATACGGGTCACCAGGGTGTGGAGGAGATATATAGGGGTACACGGGATATGGAGGGGATATATAAGGATGCAGACAAGGATGTGGAGGTGTAGAGAGGGGTACGCTTAGGGTGTGGAGGTAATATATAGGGATGCACACAGGCATGTGGAGGGGTAGATGGGATACACACGGAGTGTGGAGAGATGTGGAGGGGTAGATGGCCTGGTTTTTATACAAAAATACTCCCAGACGACATAATATTAGAATATGTTTATTGGACACCATCAAAGCTCCCATAATGTTGTGTTAACTGGGAACTCAAATTTCTCTTGTGCACCCCAGTGTTCACTGGGCACCCACATTTCTGTTGTGCACCCAGTTTTCACAGTGCACCCTCATTTCTCTTGTGCACCCCAGTTTTCACTGATCACCCACATTTGTCTTGTACACTCCAGTGATCACTGGGCACCCACATTCCCCTTGTGTACACCAGTTTTCACCACACACCCACATTTCTCTTGCGCACCCCACTGACCTCCTTCCTCTCATTTCACAGGTGTTGCTGTCGGTGACTCTGTCTTCCAGTCTCCCCCTGCTCTGCAGATCGCCGAGGGTCAGGAGGGCTCCATTGTGTGTAATTTCACCACAGCTGACACTAGCTCGGAAGTGTTCTGGTACCGGCAGCACCAGAACCATCCTCCCCACAGGCTCCTCCATGTCACCAGGTACAAAGAACAGGACCATTCGGCGGACGGAGGCCTCTCAGCGGCCATGCACTGGGATCGGAGGCAGGTGCCGCTGCAGGTGTCCCGGGCCAGCCCGGAGGATGATGGTGCAGTGCACTACTGTGCACTGAGGCCCACAGTGACTGAGTCACAGCGCACCCTCATGCAAGAAGTGTGAGCTCCACCTGCTGCTGGGAAGCCCTGGTTACATGTAATGTAAAGGTGCAGTGCTGGGATCAGAGAAACTTGCAACACAGAAATGTGTCAATATATATATGTATACATATTTTTATTTTCATTCCTGGAGAAAAAAATGAACTATTTCAGAAAAGAGAAAAAAAATCCCTGGAAAGTCGGAGAAAGCCATTTTATATTTCTCAATTTAACTGCAAAAACATTGAAAACCATTGCATGAACTTTTACACTAAGAATCCGGGTGGCTGGGAGGCCCAAGAGATCATGAGGCAAACATGAAGTGACCTCTCTGCCATGGGTTGAATGTTCAGAAAGTCAACTAAGCTGTTCATCCTTCCTAGGTTGGGAAATTGAGAACCATTAAATCTACTGATTCTTGTACCTATTTACAGTGCCTATCAGCAGACAGACGTTAATTATGAAGCACTATGATTACATCAAACTAGTCTTACTTTTAGAGTCCATCAGATTTTACAGAGCGACCTTTGCATTATAATCCATACATCTGCTGTCTCTCATCCTTCCCTCAGTCCACCAGTGTACAATTATTTGAGATAATAGAATTCACCGGAAGT
The DNA here is from genome assembly GCF_031143425.1 of Pleurodeles waltl. NCBI lineage: Eukaryota > Metazoa > Chordata > Amphibia > Caudata > Salamandridae > Pleurodeles > Pleurodeles waltl. Next base: position 2,454,328 of record NC_090442.1, on the reverse strand, counting down.
TGTGAAAAAAATGTATCTCCCTTGAATTGGTAATTCAAACTATTTCACCATAAAAAGATTCAAATAAAAGAAAAATAGAGCAATTCATTTTAAACAATCAAATTCACTACAAAGGTAAATAGAGTTGAAAAAAGTCCACATGTGACAAGAAGAATGGGTTTTCACAAAAACAAATTAATTCCTTGGCTGAAGAAAGGGCTACTTCCCATCAAAAAGATGGATTTCCACAAAGAACAGTGAGCCATACCTCCTTGTACATTCTAATATCAGTATCTGTGTCCCCTCACACATCTCTGCTCAGACCCTTGTATATCCTAATATCAGTATATGCGTCCCCTCACACATCTCTCCTCAGTCCCTTGTAGATGCTAATATCAGTATCTGTGTCCCCTCACACCTCTCTAATCAGTCCCTTGTACATCCTAACATCAGTATCTGTTCCCCCTTACACATGGGACCTCAGCCCCATAAATATCCTAATATCAGTATCTGTGTCCCCTCAGACACCTTACTTCAACCCCTTGTATCAGTGCCCCCTCACTTTCCAGACCTCAGCCCCTTCCACATCTTAATACCAGTATCCGTGCCCCCCTTGCATACCTCTCCTCAGACTCCTTGTAGATCCTAATATCAGTATCTGTGCCCCCTCACACAACTCTCCTCAGCCCCTTGTGCATACTAATAGCAGTATTTGTGTCCCCTCGCACATCTCTCTTTAGCCCCTTGTACATACTAATATCAATATCTGGGCCCCTTCACACATCTCTCCTCAGCTCCTTGAACATCCTAATATCAGTATTTCTGTTCCACACACACATCTGTCCTCAGCCCCTCGTACCTCCTAATATCAATATATGTGTCCCTCTCACACACCTCTCCTCAGCTCCTTGTACATCTTAATATCAGTATTTGTGTCACTCTCACACCTCTCCTCAGCCTTCTTGTACATTCTAATATCTGTGTCTGTGGCCCCCTAATACATCTCTCCTCAGACCTTTATATATCCTAATATCAGTATCTGTGTCCCCCTCACACACCTCTCCTCAGCCCCTTGTATGTGTGCCCCTCACACACATCGGTCCATAGCCCCTTGTACATCTTAATATCACTATCTGTGCCCCCCACACACATCTGTCCTCATACCCTTGTGCGTCTTAATATTAGTATCAGGGTCCCCTCAAACACGCTCTTCAGACCCTTGTACATCCTAATATCAGTATCTCTGCCCCCTCACACATCTCTCCTCAGCCTCTTGAACATCCTATCATCAGTATTTGTGCCCCCTCACACATCTATCCTCAGCCACTTGTACATACTAATATCATTATCTGTCTCCTCTCACACGCCTAGCCTCAGCTCTTTGTACATACTAATATCAGTATTTGTGTCCCCCTCATACATCTATCCTCAGCCCCTTGTACATATATCAGTATCCGTGCCTCTTCACACATCTGTCCTCATCCCCTTGTACATCCTAATATCAGTATCTATGCTCCCTTCACATATCTGTCCTCAGCCCCTTGTAAATCTTAATATCAGTATCTGTGCCCCCTCACAGCTCTCCTCAGCCTCATTGTACATCCTGAGATCAGTATTTGTGTCCCCCTCACACATCTCTCCTCAGCCCCTTGTATCGTTGCCCCTCTCACACATCTGTCTTCAGCCCCTTCTACATCCTAATATCAGTATGTGCGTACCCCCACACATCTCCTGATCCCCTTATACATCTTATTATAAGTATCTGTGTCCCCCTCACACATCTGTTCTCAGCCCCTTGTACATTCTAATAGAAGTATCTGTGTCCCCAAACACACCTCTCCTCAGCTCCTTGTACATCCTAATATCAGTACATGTGCCCCCTCACACATTTCTCATCAGCCTCCTTGTACAGTCTAATGTCAGTATCTGTGTCCCCTCGCACATCTCTCTTCAGCCCCTTTGTGCCCCTCTCACACATCTGTCCTCAGCCCCTTGTGCATCCTAATATCAGTATCTGCGTCCCCCACACATCTCTCCTGATCCCCTTATACATCCTATTATAAGCATCTGTGTCCCCTCACACATCTGTCCTCAGCCCCTTTTGCATTATAAAATCAGTATCTGTTCTCCCTCACATGTATCTTCTCAGCCCCTTGTACATCCTAATATCATTATCTGTGTCCCCCTCACCCATCTGTTCTCAGACCCTTGTACATCATAATATCAGTATCCATGCCCCACTCACACATCTGTCCTCAGCCCCATGTTCATCCTAATATCAGTATCAGTGTCCCCTCACACATCTCTCCTCCCTCCCTTGTACATCCTAATACCAGTATCTGTGTCCCCTCACACATCTCTCCCCAGCCCCTTGTACATCCTAATACCAGTATCTGTGTCCCCCTCACACATCTCTTCAGCCCCTTGTACATCCGAATATCAGTATCTGTGTCTCCCTCACACATCTGTTCTTAGACCCTTGTACATCGTAATATCAGTATCCATGCCCCACTCACACATCTGTCTTCAGCCCCATATGCATCCTAATACCAGTATCTGTGTCCCCCTTACACATCTCACTTCAGCCCCTTGTACATCCGAATATCAGTATCTGTGTCTCCCTCACACATCTCTCTTCAGCCCCTTGTACATCCGAATATCAGTATCTGTGTCTCCCTCACACATCTCTCCTCAGCCCCCCTTGTACATCCTAATATCAGTATCTGTGTCCCCTCACACATCTCTCTTCAGCCCCTTGTACATCCGAATATCAGTATCTGTGTCTCCCTCACACTGCTGTTCTCAGACCCTTGTACATCGTAATATCAGCATCCATGCCCCACTCACACATCTGTCCTCAGCCCCATGTGCATCCTAATACCAGTATCTGTGTCCCCCTCACACATCTCTCTTCAGCTCCTTGTACATCCGAATATCAGTATCTGTGTCTCCCTCACACATCTCTCCTCAGCCCCCCTTGTACATCCTAATATCAGTTTCTGTGTCCCGTCACACATCTCTCCTCAGCCCCTTGTACATCTGAATATCAGTATCTGTGTCTCCCTCACACATCTCTCCTCAGCCCCCCTTGTACATCCTAATATCAGTATCTGTGTCCCCCTCACACATCTCTCTTCAGCCCCTTGTGCATCTTAATATCAGTATCTGTGTTCCCTCACACATCTTTACTCGGGCTCTTGTAGATCTAATATCAGTATTTGTGTCCCCTCATTCATTTCTCCTTGTAAGTCCTAATATCAGTATCAGTGCCCCTGTCACACATCCCTCCTCAGCTCCTTGTGCATCCTAATATCAATATCTGTGCCCCTGTCACACCTCTCCTCAGACCCTTGTACAGCCTAATATCAGTTTCTATGTCCCCTTATACAACTCTCCTAAGCCCCCTTGTACATCATAATATCAGTATCTGTGTTCCCCTCACAAATCTGTCCTTAGCCTCTTGTAAATCCTAAAATCTAGGGGCCCAGAGGCTGGCAGGTGGGGCACAGAAGCTCAAGGGCTGGCAGGTGGGGCACAGAAGCTCAAGGGCTGGCAGGTGGGGCACAGAAGCTCAAGGGCTGGCAGGTGGGGCACAGAGGCTCAAGTGCTGTCAGGTGACGCACAGAAGCACAGGGACTGGCAAGTGGTACACAGAGGCACAGGGGCTGGCAGGTGGGCACGGACACACAGGGGCTGGCAGGTGGGCAGAGAGGCACAGGGGCTGGCAGGTGGTATATAGAGTCACAGGGGCTGGCAGGTGGGCAGAGAGGCACAGGGGCTGCAGGTGGGGTACAAAGTCACAGGGGCTGGTAGGTGGGGCACAGGTGTTGGCAGGTGGGGCACAGAGGCTGGTAGATGGGCACAGAGGCTGGCAGATGGGCACAGAGGCTCAGAGTCTGGCAGGTGGGTCACAGAGGCACAGGGGCTGACAGGTGGGGCACATAGGCTTAGAGGCTGGCAGGTGAGCACAGGCACACAGAGACTGGCAGGTGGTGCTGTAGTGAATCCTAGTTTGTTTTAATGGGATAACAGGAGTTAGCTTAGCCACTGGCTTGCAGACTTGTGCCCCCGTCACCTAGTGACTTTTAACCTACTTAGCTTGCTCTGTCTTAGCCCATTTATTTAATTAATTCTTCTAAGATGGCTGCCTTGTTTATAGTTAGGCCACTTGTTATGCTTTGCATTATCAGTGCCACCACGCTAAGGCGTCAAATCAAGCGACAAAGACAAACAAACTGTAGATGTTCACATTAAGTACTTTCCCTCTTCATGTTTTCGAGGGAATTGTTTATATTAATTACCCCACCAAGCATGCGGTGTTATATATTGTTTGGGAACAACCTACGTCAGGGGTCCAAGTAGATCTGTACAAATACATCACACTTTAGACAGATAATCAGAGGGATTCCGACCAGATACCATTGCTGCTATCGATGCTGCACATCGCCTTGACGCTGACCCGGACTTCATGTATCGACGGAGTCCGAGATATAGACCTCATTCCAAGGTAACAAGGGTTTCAGGGACATGGCATAAGCATACCGAGCTCTCCTCTAGGTAGAAGGTTAGGCCTATCGTATTAGGTCATATTACACGCTTCATGTCTTTTTGTATTATTGCAAGATGGTGGGGGTCTTCATAATCATAACTCTTGTTTTTACCATTCTGTTCCTTGCACTTTTCATTATCCTAATCATTGCAGTCCATGCAACTTATCGCAAATTGCAGTTGTGTTAAATAAAAACTATTGAAACTTTACTGCATCTTCGTTATTGCCTGTGTTTGATTGAAACATGATGTAACTGTGAGAAAAGGGGTAATCTCCATTTAACCACAACAATCCCTGAGATGTCTTACTTCTGAGTCCATGCGTAAAGGCTGCCACAAATCACCGTTAACTGTTTTGGGTTTTGGTGAGGTGCTGCTAGTGAGCCGGAAGAGTTGGGACGACAGTTGCGACTTGTTGTAGGACAGGCATAGTCATCTACAAACATAAGTACTGTCATCCTTAAACCAGCAGTCTTGCCTAGAGCAAGAGTCCAACTACCACAGTTCACAGACACACAGGGGCTGCGAGGTGGGCACAGAGGCACAGGGGCTGTCAGGTGAGCATAGAGGCACAGGGGCTGATAGGTGAGGTACAGAGTCACAGGGGCTGGCAGGTGGGCACAGAGTCACAGGGGCTGGCTCGTGGGACAGCAAGTCATAGGGCATGGCAGGTGGGCACAGAGGTTGGCAGGTATCACAGAGCCACAGGGGCTGGCAGGTGGGGCACAGCGGCACAGGGGCTGGAAGGTGGGGCACAGAGTAACATGGGCTGGCAGGTGGGGCACAGAGCCACAGGGACTGGCAGGTGGGGCACAGAGGCACAGGGTCTAACAGGTGGGTGCACAGGGGCATGGGTTTGATACATAGGCTGTGGAGCCCAGTCCCTCACCAAAGCGTACAAAGTGGTCTTTATAGAGAGCTCAGTCCCTCTCCAAACCTTTATGCACACAGACCTCATCCTATACAGTGTTTTATACAGAGAGGCCAGTGCCTTAACATACTCAAGCTTCTAAATGTAGCCAAGTTGAGTGAACGGACAGGTAGGCATAACTTATTTTACAGTAAAAATAAAATAGAAATTCACTGAAAAAAATACAAATGTTAATGTGACATTATATGTAGGTCTGTCATTAATATGTTGCTTATTGGTAAAAAAAACATAGAAATTCACTGAAAAGACAAAGGATAAAGTAACTATATAGTTATGTGAAAGTCACATAAAAAACACCATTTTAAACTTTAAAAAAGTGAAATGTACCAGTGTAGTTATCTGTGCTAACTATAACTTGTGCCCCTGCCGCACACTGCTTATGACCTCACATATTACATCACTCATGACATGCTAAATAGCATCATTGAGAACATAACAAATCTAATCTCAATTTATGTCTTTGATGAGATCACGGCATCATCCACAATACTGATGTTCAAGTGACTGTACAAACCAGCACAGCCTTTGAAATATGTAAATAATACTAAATGGCAAACAATCACGTAAAGCATAAATTGCATACATATATGTGCTTATAAAAAATAATTAGACTCCAGATCACGGATTCAGCTATGCTGCGGTGTGTGAAAAGTAGAGAGAGCAGAATGCGCCATTTCTACTAGGACACCTTTCTGCTGTATGTGTATATAGATCAATACCAGTTTCCTCAAAAGCACGGTGATCGCGTCCGCTGTTAGCGCCAGTGACTGTCCACGGGTTGTGGAACCTGTAATGTCGTTTATCCACTAATGCGCAGCACTCCTCATGGTGTAAGATGCTTATTGCCACAATGTCAGGATAAATGTGTTTTTTCAACTCTGTCGTTGTAAAGGCATGTGTGGTAAAGACATAGGTATGGTAACCACCTGGGTGGTAAAGGCACATGAATGGTAAAGACCTGTGTGGTAAAGGTAATGTGTGGTAAAGGCATATGCATGGTAAAGACCTGCGTGGTAAAGACCCATGTGGTAAAGGCATATGCATGGTAAAGACCTGAGTGGTAGAGGCATATGCATGGTAAAGACCTGTGTGGTAAAGGTAATGTGTGGTAAAGGCATATGCATGGTAAAGACATGCGTGGTAAAGACCCATGTGGTAAAGGCATATGCATGGTAAAGACCTGCCTGGTAAAGCATATGCATGGTAAAGACCTGTGTGGTAAAGGCATATGCATGGTAAAGACCTGTGTGGTAAAGGCATATGCATGGTAAAGACCTGTGTGGTAAAGGCATAGGCATGGCAAAGACTTATGTGGTAAAGGCATAGGCATGGTAAAGACCTGTGTGGTAAAGGCATATGCATGGCAAAGACCTGTGTGGTAAAGGCATATGCATGGTAAAGACCTGTGTGGTAAAGGCATATGCATGGTAAAGACCTGTGTGGTAAAGGCATAGGCATGGTAAAGACCTGTGTGGTAAAGGCATATGCATGGTAAAGACCTGTGTGGTAAAGGCATAGGCATGGTAAAGACCTGTGTGGTAAAGGCATAGGCATGGTAAAGACCTGTGTGGTAAAGGCATAGGCATGGTAAAGACCTGTGTGGTAAAGGCATAGGCATGGTAAAGACCTGTGTGGTAAAGGCATATGCATGGTAAAGACCTGTGTGGTAAAGGCATATGCATGGTAAAGACCTGTGTGGTAAAGGCATAGGCATGGTAAAGACCTGTGTGGTAAAGGCATAGGCATGGTAAAGACCTGTGTGGTAAAGGCATAGGCATGGTAAAGACCTGTGTGGTAAAGGCATAGGCATGGTAAAGACCTGTGTGGTAAAGGCATAGGCATGGTAAAGACCTGTGTGGTAAAGGCATAGGCATGGTAAAGACCTGTGTGGTAAAGGCATAGGCATGGTAAAGACCTGTGTGGTAAAGGCATAGGCATGGTAAAGACCTGTGTGGTAAAGGCATAGGCATGGTAAAGACCTGTGTGGTAAAGGCATATGCATGGTAAAGACCTGTGTGGTAAAGGCATAGGCATGGTAAAGACCTGTGTGGTAAAGGCATAGGCATGGTAAAGACCTGTGTGGTAAAGGCAGGCATATGCATGGTAAAGACCTGTGTGGTAAAGGTAATGTGTGGTAAAGACATATGCATGGTAAAGACCTGTGTGGTAAAGGCATAGGCATGGTAAAGACCTGTGTGGTAAAGGCATATGCATGGTAAAGACCTGTGTGGTAAAGGCATATGCATGGTAAAGACCTGTGTGGTAAAGGCATAGGCATGGTAAAGACCTGTGTGGTAAAGGCATAGGCATGGTAAAGACCTGTGTGGTAAAGGCATATGCATGGTAAAGACCTGTGTGGTAAAGGCATAGGCATGGTAAAGACCTGTGTGGTAAAGGCATAGGCATGGTAAAGACCTGTGTGGTAAAGGCATATGCATGGTAAAGACCTGTGTGGTAAAGGCATAGGCATGGTAAAGACCTGTGTGGTAAAGGCATAGGCATGGTAAAGACCTGTATGGTAAAGGTAATGTGTGGTAAAGACATATGCATGGTAAAGACCTGTGTGGTAAAGGCATATGCATGGTAAAGACCTGGGTGGTAAAGGCATAGGCATGGTAAAGACCTGTGTGGTAAAGGCATAGGCATGGTAAAGACCTGTGTGGTAAAGGCATAGGCATGGTAAAGACCTGTGTGGTAAAGGCATAGGCATGGTAAAGACCTGTGTGGTAAAGGTAATGTGTGGTAAAGACATATGCATGGTAAAGACCTGTGTGGTAAAGGCATATGCATGGTAAAGACCTGTGTGGTAAAGGCATAGGCATGGTAAAGACCTGTGTGGTAATGGTAATGTGTGGTGAAGACCTGCATGGTAAACGATTGTGTGGTAAATGCCGCGTAGAAAATACTGTTTCCTGTTCAGAGTGAACGAATGTCAAAATGTATGAAACAAATGGAAGACAGTTTCATTTGTAGGAAGCAGATGGTAGGACAGAAAACTATTTTCAGGGTAGAGGTGAAGGAAGGAAAGCGAATGATGAGTCAGGCAGTAGATTTGTTTTCCTAAAAAATGCCTTTTTTTAGCGAGTACCACTAAGTACTCCTCAGTCCCACAGCCTCCACGCAAATCGTCACCAGTGGTGCTGTAAGTTATGTTCATTAGTTCTTACTTTTAACAACTAGTGGGCATCGCGGCCTTCTTTATTCGCCATCTTCCCTTTGTCTACTCTGGTGCTCGCTTTACCTGCGCTTACATGCATCCTAGTGTTTTCTTTATATTCCTTACACCGCGTCAGTTAACTTTTTGCTGTCTGTCGCTTCCATTCTCCTTTTTTGTTACTGTGGCAGTCACCTTTCTGTTTATTGTGCAAACAGTCAATAGGACAGGAGCATAGATTTCTGCTTTTGGTTTCTGATATGAAATAGTCCTTAAAGTAGCGCAAACAATCCATAGGAGGCGGAATGACACACCAATCAGCCAATAGCATAAGGTGAGACAGAAAGGCCTCTCTGGCTGATCTAAGATGGGATTGACAATGCTTCAAGCCAATGGATGAAAAAGGCTGATTTGCGAGAGCCAATGGTTGAAGGGGGTGGGGAGGAGCAAAACAAGCCTCCATCTTTGTTGCTGTAAGTAATAGGTCTTGCTGACAGCTGTGCCTGTAGTCCAGACCTAAAAATGAGACGGAATTGGAACAGATGGAGAAAAAGATACAGAAAATAGAGAGAAAAAATTTAGAAAGTGAAGGACATGGAGCAGAAGAAATGATGACAGAAAGAAAAAAAGAGAGAGTTATTGAGAGAAAAAGATAAAGGGCCTGATTATGACCTTGCCGGAGGGGATTTCTCAGTCCCAAAGGTGACCGATATCTGGTCCGCCGTATTACAATTTCCATGGTATATAATGTAACTTGTAATACGGCAGACGGGCTATCGGTCACGTTTGAGACAAAGTAATCCCCTCCGCCAAGGTCATAATCAGGCTTTTCACCAGTTATTTTACTCAGTCTTCCAGGTTCATCAGCTCAGAGCAGAGGACTGGGACCCTAAAACATCTGTGTGATTGTTGCATTTATCAGCCTGTGGATGATGAAGGGGCTGCTGGCTGAGTTTGTGGAGCTGTGATGTCACAGGAAGTCAGCAGCTGGCACCCCTCGGCATGAAGCCAGGGAGGGGCTGTGAGTCACAGGAAGTCAGCAGCTGGCACCCCCGGGCATGGTGGCAGGGAGGGGCTGTGACGCCACAGGAAGTCAGCAGCTGGCACCCAGGGCATGATGCCAGGGACGGACTGTGACATCACAGGAAGTCAGCTGCTGGCACCCCTTGGCATGATGCCAGGGAGGGACTTTGACATCACAGGAAGTCGCAGCTGGTACCTCTGGGCATTATGCCAAGGAGGGGCTGAGCTCACTCACCCTCGGAGCAGGCAGCGGATGCACCAGTTGTGATCTCAGCTCCGTCCTGCAGAGATGTCTTCTCCTCGGCTCTGCCTGGCCCTCCTGCTTCTGGTGGCAGGTGTGTTACATGTTCTGTTGTGTGTAGCATGTTCTATTGTGTGTAACATGTTCTATTGTGTGTAACATGTTCTATTGTGTTTATTTTACCTGATATCCTGCACCACTGCTATGAGTTCATCTTCACCTGATAATGAGAGCTCCCAGATGTTCCTGAATAGTCTGGTGGGTAATGTGCCTGCTGCAAGGATGCATTGTCAGGCTCCTGTGTGCTCCTCTGTGTGAGAGTAGGAGCCGTGCATTATTGTAAATAGTTTGGTGGATATTCTTTCTGCTGTAGAGTAATATTTTAAACTTTCTCAGGTGTATAGAGTGGACATATTTATGGTGGTAAATAGTATTTCAATTGTAATCTAGAGCCATCATGTGACTGAGCTACTGTTTGTCACTGCAGAGAATAAACATGAATTTAAATATATAAGAAGAGATTTAAAAACATCAATGCAGACTTCAGACAATAATTAACCAAAACAACTGTCGGTCATTCAAGATCTTCTGAACATCTAAAGGACCATTGTGTTCAAAGCTCCTGGAGTTTTATTTGTGTCATCATTATAAGGTGGATTTGTAAAGCGCTGCTTGTCACACTTGAGGGTATCCAGGCGCTGAGAGTGTAACTCCTTAAATTAGATTAGTTCAACATCCATACAGTAAACATGCCATGCTCCATGGGACATGCTGAACAGTTTAAAACAAATCAATCAGTCAATCAAAGAGGATTCATGGAGGGCGGCTAGTGACCGTGAGGGTATCGAGGGGTCGGGAGTGTAGCTGCTTGGATCAGTTAAACATGCAGAGCTTCAGTCCCTTCCTGAATTCCAGGAGACAGGGGTAGGTCCATAGGTGAAGGTGAAGGTTGTTCCATGATTTCACTGCGACGTAGGAGAAGGAGCGTCCGCCACTGTTGCTCCAACAGATGCAGGGGGTAGGTGTGAGGGAGGTGGAGCACAGAAGACGGGGGGTTCGGTGAAAGTTCAGGGGGTTCATGTATGCTGGTCCTTGGTCTTGTAGAGCTTCAGTCCCTTCCTGAATTCCAGGAGAGAGGGGTAGGTCCGTAGGTGAAGGTGGAGGTTGTTCCATGATTTCACTGCGACGTAGGAGAAGGAGCATCCTCCACTGTTGCTCCGGGAGATCCAGGGGATGTGTGTGAGGGAGAGGGAGGTGGAGCACAGAAGACGGGGGGTTTGGTGGAAGTTCAGGGGGTTCATGTATGGTGGTCCTTGGTCTTGTAGGGCTTTCTAAGACTGGATCAGCCTCCAGCATTGGCCTCTCTTCTGGACGTGGAGCCAGTGGAGCTCCCTGACCTGGGGTGATGTGGGTCCATATTCCTCTTCCCATGTCTGTTGCCCCAAAGAACACCCCAGCATTAATAATACAATAATACATTGTGCTCTGTTTTTAAATTTTAAACTCTTTGTTTCAGGTAAAAGTGGGGCGCAGTCAGTGTCTCAGACCCCAGAGAAGCTGTTGGTGCCTGAGGGGAGTCCCCTGTTCTTAAACTGCACCTATAAGGTGTCCGGGTACCCCTATCTCTTCTGGTACTTCCAGCCCCCGGGTGAAGCCCCCCAACTGCTGCTGAAGGAACATGGACAGGAGGAGCAGAAGGGCTTCAGTGCCCCCCACAATAGGTCAGAGACGTTGTTTCATCTAAAGAAGAAGATCAGTGAAGTGGGAGATTCAGGACTGTACCTGTGCGCCGTGAGTGACACAGTGTGTGATCAGCTGCTAGGAGCCGCACAGAAACCAGAAAATACACAATCATTCACTGAGCGCTGCCAGTGACACCTTCCTTCTCTCTGTCCTGCACAGAAGCAACATGTGGACACAATTTGTCTTTCCGCGCTGTGACTTGTAGAATAAAGAACCCTCTGCCGCACATCACAAGAACAGTGCAAGGCACTGACGAGCTCTGTCACCATAAAGGGGGATGAGGAAAAAGGCCAAATAAGGTTGTGGAACTCAGAAGTGACTTCCAGTGCCTTTTACCATACAGCAGAGGGTATTTTATTCTGTGTAATACATGGTAACTCCATCACTCTTCCCACAACCCACTTAACTCATTGATGTCTTGCTCTCTCATATGAAAGAGAAAGTATTTATGCAGACAAAAAGAATAAAAGCACAGTAAAAAACATATTTAGCGTCAGATTTACGAGGTGCACCAGTTCCGGTGCGCCTCTTTTCTTGCGTCACACTTGCCCCCCTAACAACACCATGGTTGCATCGTATTTACAATGCATGCAGTGCACCACTTTGTAATATGGCGCTGGGGAATGGCCACCTTCACGCTGCATTAGCAGCATAAAAATGATGCTAAGGCGGCGTTTAGGCTGCGCTAGAGGCATGTTAATCTGCCCCTTTTGTTCTTGCAAAAAAGGTTTTGGAATTGGTTTAATGTAAACCAGAATAAAAATTCTACAGCTCAGAATGTGTGGAAATATGCAGATATATATTTAATATTTCCCTTTATCACTCGTTTTGCAAAAATAAACATGTTGCTATAAATCTCCTTCCAGCTGATCACTGTTCATTTTAGAAAAGCAGATCAGAAGAATGAAAAGCCACTTCTGTGTATTGTTGTTTCACTGTAATTATGGTCCCTGTCCTTCCTTCCTTCTTGGATGCTGGCTCTGGCAGAGGACATTATAATGTCATAATTCAACTATAATAACTTATTACAGCTGAGCAGCTACACCGCTTTCCTATTACAGGTACCTAGGGATCCCACAATGGACTCTAAACAGGACACTAGAGACTGCCTTTCATACAAACATTGCACGCCTGAGATATTAAAGTATCTCTCGTTCAGTAGTGACCGACACAGGACTCAGGCGCTCTCCTCTCTGAGCTGCACAGAAACACATTCATGCTGCAAAGTCCTCACAGGAACAACATCCTTCTGGAATATCAGCTTCACTTTGTGGTGATTCCAGTTTTTATCTTTTCTTTTGTTTATCTCTTTGTCTTTGATGCTCTATAACGTGTTAATAGATTTGTACTCAAACATGGCAAGGAGCCTATCAACCTACAGTTTTGTAATGTGTCCTATACAAATAAATACATGTCTACCTTTCTATGACCCATGCAGTGCCCTCAGTTCTACCTTTCTATGATCCATGCAGTGCCCTCATGTCTACCTTTCTATGCCCCATGCAATGCCCTCATTTCTACCTTTCTATGACCCATGCAGCACCCTCATTTCTACCTTTCCATGACCCATGCAGTTCCCTAAGTTCTACCTTTCTATGACCCATGCAGTGCCCTCTTTCTACCTTTCTATGACCCATGCAGTGCCCTCATGTCTACCTTTCTATGATACGTGCAGTGCCCTCATTTCTATCTTTCTATGATTCATGCAGTGCCCTTCATTTCTACCTTTCTATGATCCATGCAGTGCCCTCAATTTTATCTTTCTATGACCCATGCAGTGCCCTCATTTCTACCTTTCTTTGATCCATGCAGTGCCCTCATTTCTACCTTTCTATGACCCATGCAGTGCCCCCATGTCTACCTTTCTATGACCCATGCAGTGCCCTCATTTTTAACTTTCTATGATCCATGCAGTGCCTCATTTCTACCTTTCTATGACCCATGCAGTGCCCTCATGTCTACCTTTCTATGACCCATGCAGAGCGCTCATGTCTACGTCTCTATGACCCATGCAGTGCCCTCATGTCTACCTTTCTATGACCCGTGCAGGGCCCTCATTTCTACCTTTCTATGACCCATGCAGTGCCTCATTTCTACCTTTCTATGACCCATGCAGTGCCCTCATTTCTACCTTTCTATGCCCCACGCAGTGCCCTCATGTCTACCTTTCTATGACCCATGCAGAGCGCTCATGTCTACCTCTCTATGACCCATGCAGTGCCCTCATGTCTACCTCTCTCTGACCCATGCAGTGCCCTCATTTCTACCTTTCTATGACCCATGCAGTACACACAGGGGCGGCTCCTTCATGAGGGCGGAGGATGGTCGCTCCCCACCGCCAGCAGCAACAGCTGCACAACTTTTACTATAAAACGACAATAAACAATGTTTATGATCATTTTAGAGTAAAAGGTGCTGGGCCTTGGGGCTGTGACGGGAACGAGGGGAAATGCACAGCTCTCCCCCTCAGTACACATGTATGTTTGGCTGTCTGTCTCGGACCGGCCAAACATACATGTGCACAGGGCTCTCTCAAACCCAGCAATGCAGGCGCTGTGTTGCTGGGTTGGAGACAGCGGGCAGAGACTTTCAGTGAGCAGCTGTCAGAACTCTGGCCCCGGACCAGGGCTCAATTTCCGCCTTGGTGGGTCTTGGGCTCAATTCCCTTGGACCAGATAATTCTTGCCTCTGTGCCTAATCTAATTAATGGGTCCCACTCTGTAACTCTGGGCAATAGCTTGCTTAATCTCCACAATGGCCCTGGCAGCGCTTAGATGCCTGGCTTCACCCTGGGGGTGCCCAGGAGTGGGGACCTCACAGGGAAAAGCCAGGATGGGTTCCACAGCAGTATGTGTACAGCGCCTTGAGACCCTAACAGGAGAGTAGTGTGCTATACAAGTTAAGCTGTCAGCAGCATGAAAGCAGCGTTAGGATTAGATGCGGGGCAGGCCGCGAGCATGTGCCCAAGTCCAGTGTAGGAGCAGATGGTTGGGCGAGGAGCGGCACGGCGCGGCACAAAAAGTTATTTTTTTTTTAAATTAGATAAATTTTTTCCATCTCCACCCTCCCCGTCACGCACCGCCCGGCCCCTCCCCTTTTCCATCCCGCGAGTCGCTCCTGAGTACACAGCATTACCTGCAAGTAGAAATGTTGCATGCAAGATTGGAGGATACACCTTGACAGCCTGTCCTTATATCAGTCCAGGGAGAGGGTTGTTGGACCCCAGAAACAAAGATAGACAGATCATTGTGAGTTACCTTAATTTAGAGAAAGTGAGTTGTAGGAAAGAAACTGTGACGGGCTCTTGGCAAGGTACCATGTTAGGAACCCAAGCGGGCATCCAGCTGTGTTGGTCTGTCGTAGTCCCTTGGCACAGGTTAGTCCCAACACACATCAAGCAAATTCTCAAATTATCAATTTTTTTAAGCCATTCCCTTGGGTACGTTATGTTTTTTTGCCAGGAGCGAGAGGAAAGGAGGTGCCGGGAAAGGAGGAATGAGGAGGACACCCAAGAAGAAAGAAAGGGACCCAAAGTAGAGGGAAAGGGCAAAACAATGAAAAGGAAAGTGGGTTTGAGAGAGAGAGGTTTACTTCAGAAACAGCTACTTCTAGAAAAGGCGATTCCTCCTCCTACTCTGCAGGTATTCCTGCAAAGGTTTAAAAGAGCTTCTGCAGAGGAACCTGGATGGCAACGATATTCTGGAATGTCTGTGAGATCTGAGGTAGCTTCCAGGATGCAAGGTTGGAATAACTTTTATAGGCAGCTGCGTTAATAAGGTGCTTGTCGATGGAAGGTATAGCTGTCTTTGGGAGAATGTCTGAGGATGATCAAACAAAATACGAGTAAACAAGGAAGTTCTGATAAGAAGATTTAGGGGGTCATTCCAACCCTGGCGGTCGGTGTTAAAGCGGCGGCCAACCCGCCAACAGGCAGGCGGTAAAAAAAATTGAATTCTGACCCTGGCGGAAACCGCCAACAGAGACCGCCACTTTAACACTCCGACTGCCACGGCGGGACAAACAAACAGCGCGGCGGTCACCGCCAACAGACAGGCGGAAGACAATGTACCGCCCACCCTATCACAACTCACCAATCCGCCACCTTTTCCGGGGCGGGAGCCCCGCCGATAAAAACACGTCGGAAACAGACTACGAACGGGAAAACGCTCACCTCTATACACTCCACGACGAATCTGGACAGCATGGAACCCGAATTAAACATCCTACCAGCTATTGTCTACCTGCTCTTCTACCAGAAGCACGAACGCCGGCACAGACGGCAATGGTGAGTACTGCACCTATGACACAGGGGAAGGGGGAGGAGAAAAGGTTACGGGCACACACATACGTGACACACCCACCCCCCCACCCCTTCCCCCAACTACCGACACACCAATACAGAGCAACAAGTCAGAGTGACACCCCCCAAACCCGACGGAATAATGCAAAGACAAAATAAAATGATCATTAAAATTGAAGTATATTATAGCACATTTGAAGTTATGTGAAATATGAAATATATAAATAAAATAAATAACATCATGAACAATATATACATAGGTCAAAAGTCCGGCACATTTTGGCAACCTTCCATTGTTCGTGGGCCAATGTGCATAAACACATGGGCAAAGCTGTAGGAGGCTGGACTGGCTTGTAGTGAGTACCAAGGGGTACTTGCACCTTGCACCAGGCCCAGTTATCCCTTATTAGTGTATAGGGTGTCTAGCAGCATAGGCTGATAGATAATGGTAGCTTAGCAGAGCAGCTTAGGCTGAACTAGGAGACGTGTGAAGCTACTACAGTACCACAAGTGTCACTTGCACAATATCATAAGAAAACACAATACACAGTTCTACTAAAAATAAAGGTACTTTATTTTTATGACAATATGCTAAAGTATCTTAGAGTGTACCCTCAGTGAGAGGATAGGAAATATACACAAGATATATGTACACAATACCAAAAATATGCAGTATAGTCTTAGAAAACAGTGCAAACAATGTATAGTTACAATAGGATGCAAAGGGAACACATAGGGATAGGTGCAACACAAACCATATACTCCAAAAGTGGAATGCGAACCACGAATGGACCACAAACCTATGTGACCTTGTAGAGGGTCGCTGGGACTATTAGAAAATAGTGAGAGTTAGAAAAATAACCCTCCCCAAGACCCTGAAAAGTGAGTGCAAAGTGCACTGAAGTTCCCCAAAAGACAAAGAAGTCGAGATAGAGGAATAATGCAGGAAAGACACAAACCAACAATGCAACAACGATGGATTTCCAATCTAGGGTACCTGTGGAACAAGGGGCCCAAGTCCAAAAGTCACAAGCAAGTCGGAGATGGGCATATGCCCAGGAAATGCCAGCTGTGGGTGCAAAGAAGCTTCTACTGGACAGAAGAAGCTGAGGTTTCTGCAGGAACAAAAAGGGCTACAGACTTCCCCTTTGGTGGACGGATCCCACTCGCCGTGGAGAGTCGTGCAGAAGTGTTTTCCCGCCAAAAGAATGCAAACAAGCCTTGCTACCTGCAAATCATGCGGTTAGCGTTTTTGGACGCTGCTGTAGCCCAGGAGGGACCAGGAGGTCGCAAATTGGACCAAGAGGTAGAGGGGACATCGAGCAAGAGAAAAAGCCCTCTCAGCAGCAGGTAGCACCCAAAGAAGTGCCAGAAACAGCCACTACAAGGATGCGTGAAATGGTGCTCATCCGAAGTTACACAAAGGAGTCCCACGTCGCCGGAGTCCAACTTAGAAAGTCGTGCAATGCAGGTTAGAGTGCCGTGGACCCAGGCTTGGATGTGCACAAAGGATTTCCGCCGGAAGTGCACAGGGGCCGGAGTAGCTGCAAAAGTTGCGGTTCCCAGCAATGCAGTCTGGCGTGGGGAGGCAAGGACTTACCTCCACCAAACTTGGACTGAAGAGTCACTGGACTGTGGGGGTCACTTGGACACCATTGCTGGATTCAAGGGACCTTGCTCGTCGTGCTGAGAGGAGACCCAAGGGACCGGTAATGCAGCTTTTTGGTGCCTGCGGTTGCAGGGGGAAGATTCCGTCGACCCACGGGAGATTTCTTCGGAGCTTTTAGTGCAGAGAGGAGGCAGACTACCCCCACAGCAAGCACCACCAGGAAAACAGTCGAGAAGGCGGCAGGATCAGCGTTACAGAGTTGCAGTAGTCGTCTTAGCTACTTTGTTGCAGTTTTGCAGGCTTCCAGCACGGTCAGCAGTCGATTCCTTGGCAGAAGGTGAAGAGAGAGATGCAGAGGAACTCTGATGAGCTCTTGCATTCGTTATCTAAAGTTTCCCCAGAGACAGAGACCCTAAATAGCCAGAAAAGAGGGTTTGGCTACCTAGGAGAGAGGATGGGCTAGCAACACCTGAAGGAGCCTATCAGAAGGAGTCTCTGACGTCACCTGGTGGCACTGGCCACTCAGAGCAGTCCAGTGTGCCAGCAGCACCTCTGTTTCCAAGATGGCAGAGGTCTGGAGCGCACTGGAGGAGCTCTGGACACCTCCCAGGGGAGGTGCAGGTCAGGGGAGTGGTCACTCCCCTTTCCTTTGTCCAGTTTCGCGCCAGAGCAGGGCTAAGGGGTCCCTGAACCGGTGTAGACTGGCTTATGCAGAATTGGGCACATCTGTGCCCAAGAAAGCATTTCCAGAGGCTGGGGGAGGCTACTCCTCGCCTGCCTTCACAACTTTTTCCAAAGGGAGAGGGTGTAACACCCTCTCTCAGAGGAAGTCCTTTGTTCTGCCATCCTGGGACAAGCCTGGCTTGACCCCAAGGGAGCAGAAACCTGTCTGAGGGGTTGGCAGCAGCAGCAGCTGCAATGAAACCCCAGGAAAGGCAGTTTGGCAGTACCAGGGTCTGTGCTACAGACCACTGGGATCATGGAATTGTGCCAACAATGCCAGGATGGCATAGAGGGGGCAATTCCATGATCTTAGACATGTTACATGGCCATATTCGGAGTTACCATTGTGAAGCTACATATAGGTATTGACCTATATGTAGTGCACGCGTGTAATGGTGTCCCCGCACTCACAAAGTTCAGGGAATTGGCCCTGAACAATGTGGGGGAACCTTGGCTAGTGCCAGGGTGCCCTCACACTAAGTAACTTTGCACCTAACCTTTACCAGGTAAAGGTTAGACATATAGGTGACTTATAAGTTGCTTAAGTGCAGTGTAAAATGGCTGTGAAATAACGTGCACGTTATTTCACTCAGGCTGCAGTGGCAGGCCTGTGTAAGAATTGTCAGAGCTCCCTATGGGTGGCAAAAGATATGCTGCAGCCCATAGGGATCTCCTGGAACCCCAATACCCTGGGTACCTCAGTACCATATACTAGGGAATTATAAGGGTGTTCCAGTAAGCCAATGTAAATTGGTAAAATTGGTCACTAGCCTGTTAGTGACAATTTGAAAGAAATGAGAGAGCATAACCACTGAGGTTCTGATTAGCAGAGCCTCAGTGAGACAGTTTAGTCACTACACAGGTAACACATTCAGGCATACTTATGAGCACTGGGGCCCTGGTGAACAGGGTCCCAGTGACACATACAACTAAAACAACATATATACAGTGAAAAATGGGGGTAACATGCCAGGCAAGATGGTACTTTCCTACACAACCCCCCCCCAAACGAAGGACAATAAGACTAGCCATGACCTGATGAGTCTTCATTGTCTAAGTGGAAATATCTGGAGAGTCCATCTGCATTGGAGTGGCTACTCCCAGGTCTATGTTCCACTGTATAGTCCATTCCCTGTAGGGATATGGACCACCTCAACAATTTAGGATTTTCACCTTTCATTTGTTTTAGCCAAAGTAGAGGTTTGTGGTCTGTCTGAACAATGAAGTGAGTGCCAAACAGGTATGGCCTAAACTTCTTCAGAGCCCAGACCACAGCAAAGGCCTCACTCTCCATGGCAGACCAACGCTTTTCTCTAGGGGTCAACCTCCTACTAATAAAAGCAACAGGTTGATCCTGGCCCTCAGAATTAAGTTGTGATAGGACTGCCCCTACTACTAATTCAGATGCATCAGCTTGGACATAGAATTTTTTAGAGTAACAAGGGCTTTTCAGGACAGGTGCAGAGCACATGGCCTGCTTCAGCTCCTCAAAAGCTTTCTGACAGTTTGCTGTCCATAATACCTTTTTAGGCATTTTCTTGGATGTGAGGTCATTAAGAGGGGCTGCAATGGAGCCATAGTTCTTAATGAACCTCATGTAATACCCAGTGAGGCCTAGGACGGCTCTCACCTGAGTCTGAGTGGTAGGGGGAACCCAATCAATAATTGTTTGGATTTTCCCCTGAAGTGGTGCAATCTGTTCCCCACCAACAAGGTGTCCCAGATAAACCACCTTACCCTGCCCTATCTGGCACTTTGAAGCCTTGATAGTGAGGCCTGCCTTTTGCAGGGCCTCCAAAACTTTCCATAGGTGGACCAGGTGATCATCTCAGCTGGAGCTAAAGACAGCTATATCGTCCAAATATGCTGCACTGAAAGCTTCCAGCCCTTGCAGGACTGTATTCACCAACCTCTGAAAAGTGGCAGGTGCATTTTTCAAACCAAAAGGCATTACAGTAAACTGGTAATGTCCTCCAATGGTAGAAAATGCAGTTTTAGGTTTAGCATCTTCTGACAATTTGATCTGCCAATACCCTGTAGTCAAGTCAAAAGTGCTTAGATACTTGGCAGATGCCAGTGTATCTATGAGCTCATCTGCCCTGGGTATAGGGTGAGCATCAGTTTTGGTTACCAAGTTGAGACCTCTGTAGTCTACACAAAACCGCATTTCCTTCTTTCCATCCTTGGAATGAGGTTTTGGTACAAGTACCACAGGAGAAGGCCATGGACTTTCAGAGTGCTCAACCACTCCTAGTTCTAACATTTTCTGTACCTCTTGCTTTATGCAGTCCCTGACATGGTCAGGCTGCCTATAGATCTTACTTTTAACAGGTAAACTGTCTCCAGTATCTATAGTGTGCTCACACCAAGAAGTGGTACCTGGCACAGTAGAGAAGAGTTCAGAGAATTGATCTAGGAGATTTATGCAATTATCTTTCTGCTCAGTAGTAAGACAATCAGCCAAAACTACACCTTCCACAAGAGCATCTTGTTCTGTGGAAGAGAAGAGATCAGGTAGAGGATCACTGTCTTCTTCCTGTCCCTCATCAGTTGCCATGAGCAGGGTGAGATCAGCCCTGTCATAGTAGGGTTTCAGGCCGTTTACATGGAGTACCCTAAGGGGACTCCTTGCAGTGCCTAAGTCAACTAAATAGGTGACTTCACCCTTTTTCTCAACAATTGTGTGGGGACCACTCCATTTATCTTAGAGTGCTCTTGGGGCCACAGGCTCCAAGACCCACACTTTCTGCCCTGGTTTGTACTGAACCAAAACAGCCTTCTGATCATGCCATTGCTTCTGGAGCTCTTGGCTGGCCTGAAGGTTTTTACTGGCCTTTTTCATATACTCAGCCATCCTTGATCTGAGGCCAAGTACATAATCCACAATATCTTGTTTTGGAGCTTTTAAAGGTTGTTCCCAACCCTCCTTGACAAGTGTGAGTGGACCCCTAACGGCGTCCAAAAAGAAGTTCAAAGGGGCTGAAGCCCACTCCTTTTTGGGGTACCTCCCTGTAGGCAAAAAGGAGGCATGGTAACAGGATATCCCATCTCCTGCGGAGTTTTTCAGGGAGACCCATAATCATGCCTTTGAGAGTTTTGTTAAATCTCTCCACCAGTCCATTAGTTTGTGGATGATAGGGTGTAGTGAATTTATAAGTTACACCACACTCCTTCCACATGGCCTTTAAGTATGCAGACATGAAATTGCTTCCCCTGTCTGATACTACTTCCTTTGGGAAGCCCACCCTAGAAAATATTCCCAGGAGGGCCTTTGCCACTGCAGGTGCTGTAGTGGTCCTTAAAGGAATTGCTTCAGGGTATCTTGTGGCATGGTCCACTACCACCAAGATAAATCTATTGCCTGAAGCAGTAGGAGGGTCAAGGGGGCCAACTATGTCAACCCCTACCCTTTCAAAGGGAACCCCAACCACAGGTAGTGGAATAAGGGGTGCCTTTGGAGTACCACCTGTCTTGCCACTGGCTTGACAGGTTTCACAGGACTTACAAAAATCGTTTGTGTCCTCAGACATCCTATGCCAATGAAACAAGGGGAACAAGTCTGTCCCAAGTTTTCATTTGTCCCAGATGCCCAGCTAGGGGAATGTCGTGTGCAAGAGTTAGGAGGAACTTTCTGTACTCCTGAGGAATAACTAATCTCCTGGCAGCTCCAGGTTTAGGATCCCTATGCTCAGTGTACAAGAGGTTGTCCTCCCAGTAAACTCTGTGAGAGTCACTGACATCCCCATTAGCCTGTTTGACAGCTTGCTGTCTTAGACCCTCTAATGTGGGACAGGTTTGCTGTGCCACACTCAGCTCCTCCCTGGCAGGCCCCCCTTCACCCAAAAGCTCAGCAGTATCTGCTTCAAGCTCCTCTGGTGTAGGTTCTGCACATGGAGGGAATTCTTCTTCCTCAGAAGTAGAATCCACTGTAGAGGGAGGGATAATAGGAAGTGGTTTGCTTCTACTAGCCCTAGCTTTAGGGAGCACTTGGTCCATTGTTCCAGGATCCAAGCTTCCCTGTCATTTTTGCTTTTTGGCCTGAGCCCTGGTTAAAGCAAAAATATGCCCTGGTATGCCCAGCATTGCTGCATGGGCCTCCAACTCTACATCTGACCAAGCTGATGTCTGCAAATCATTTCCTAGTAGACAGTCTACAGGTAAATCTGTGGCTACCACAACTTTCTTTGGACCAGTAACCCCCCCCCCCCAGTTCAGACTTACAACAGCCATGGGGTGGCTAAGTGTGTTGTTGTGAGCATCGGTTACTTGGTACTGGTGACCAAGTAGGTGTTGTTCAGGGTGGATCAGTTTCTCTATGACCATAGTCACACTGGCACCAGTGTTCCTGTAGGCCTGAACCTCAACACCATTTATTAGGGGTAGCTGCTTGTACTTATCCATATTAAGGGGACAAGCAACTAAGGTGGCTAAATCGATAGCCCCCTCAGAGACTAACACAGCCTCTGTGGCCTCCCTAACAAGGCCAACCCCAACTAAGTTATCAATAGTGAGCCCAGCTACTCCCTTGGATTGGCTATTAGTAGGTTTGCTCCCACCACCACTGCTATTAGTAGGGACACTAGGTGTAGCAGTAGGGGTTATAGTGGTAGGAGGCTTGGTGCTTTTCTTTGGACAACTGGAATCTGTTGTCCAATGGTCTTTTACTTTACATAAATAGCACCATGGTTTCTTTTCTTTGTTTTGATTAAAAGAGGATTTGGGCCCACCACCCCCACCAGAGTGTTTTTGTGGGCCTGATGAAGACTCATTTTTAGATTTGTCCCCACCCTTGTCAGAAGACTTACCATCCTTCTTTTTGTTGCCATCTTTGTCAACCCCTGTATGAACTTTTCTGTTCACCCTTGTTCTGACCCATTTGTCTGCCTTCTTTCCCAATTCTTGGGGAGAGGTCAGATCAGAGTCCACCAAGTACTGGTGCAACAAATCAGACACACAATTATTAAGAATATGCTCTCTCAGGATCAAGTTATGCAGGATTTCAAAGTCAGTAACCTTACTGCCATGTAACCACCCCTCCAAAGCCTTCACTGAATGGTCAATGAAAACAACCCAGTCTTGTGAAGACTCCTTTTTGGTTTCTCTGAACTTTATCCTGTATTGTTCAGTGGTTAAGCCATACCCATCCAGGAGTGCATTCTTAAGAACTGTAAAAGTATTGGCATCACTTTCTTTCACAGTAAGGAGCCTATCCCTACCTTTTGCACTAAAGATAGCCATAGGATAGCAGCCCACTGCCTTTGAGGGACATCCTGTACAACACAGGCCCTCTCAAGTGCAGCAAACCACTTGTTAATGTCATCCCCCTCCTTATAAGGGGGAACTATCTTGTGCAGATTCCTGGAATCATGCTCTTTTACAGGATGACTATGGGGAATACTGCTGCTGCCACCATGGGTTTCTAAACCCAACTTCTGTCTTTCCTTCTCTATTTCTAAAGACTGTCTATCCAAATCCAGCTGTTGCTTTTTAAGCTTCAGTCTGGTTTGTTCCACCCTACACTTATTGAGTTCCCTTTCTAACAATCTGTCATCAGGGTTGGTGGGAGGGATATTCCTAGATACAGAGGTATGATGGGAATGATCAGAAGGAGACCTGTCCCTTACAGAGGCCACCCTAACAGCTTGGCTGTCAGTGTAATGTGAGAGCACATCATCTGGATGATGTGACTCCACCTCAGTAACAACTATGCTAGACTGTCTTGTAATGGGCAGGCTAAGAAGTTTCTTTCCTGAATCTTTTCCTTGGGGAGTCCCTGGATCAGATTGGGAACCATTAGCTACTTATTCAACAGATGGGGCACTTTTAGCCTTATCTTGTTCTCTAAGCATGTTTAGTAACAATTCCAAGGAAGGATTCTTCCTTACACTCAAACCTCTCTCTATGCAGAGACTCCTTGCTCCTTTCCAGCTAAGGTGATCATATGCAATCTTAGACAGGTTAACATTTTGGCCTGTGCCAGACATTTCTAGAGAGAGTTAAAGTGATAGAAAAAGAGAAAAAAGTTTTCAGAACTTTTTAGAAAGACAGAAAAAAAAACTTTTTAAACTTTTAAGAACTTTTAGAAAGTTTAGGAGTACGTTTCAGCACTTTAGAAAAGAGTGAAAAGAGGAAATGCAAAACTTTTTAGCTATGTGTACACACACTGAACTTGTTTTGTATATTTTTCTCTTATGAAAAGTACAATGACAAGAGTGGTAAGTAGTCTCAAAGCACTTATCCCACCGCTGCACAACCAATGTAGGAGGCTGGACTGGCTTGTAGTGAGTACCAAGGGGTACTTGCACCTTGCACCAGGCCTAGTTATCCCTTATTAGTGTATAGGGTGCCTAGTAGCATAGGCTGATAGATAATGGTAGCTTAGCAGAGCAGCTTAGGCTGAACTAGGAGACGTGTGAAGCTACTACAGTTCTACAAGTGTCACTTGCACAATATCATAAGAAAACACAATACACAGTTATATTAAAATAAAGGTACTTTATTTTTATGACAATATGCCAAAGTATCTTAGAGTGTACCCTCGGTGAGAGGATAGGAAATATACACAAGATATATGTACACAATACCAAAAATATGCAGTATAGTCTTAGAAAACAGTGCAAACAATGTATAGTTACAATAGGATGCAATGGGAACACATAGTGATAGGGGCAACACAAACCATATACTCCAAAAGTGGAATGCGAACCACGAATGGACCCCAAACCTATGTGACCTTGTAGAGGGTCGCTGGGACTATTAGAAAATAGTGAGAGTTAGAAAAATAACCCTCCCCAAGACCCTGAAAAGTGAGTGCAAAGTGCACTGAAGTTCCCCAAAAGACAAAGAAGTTGTGATAGAGGAATAATGCAGGAAAGACACAAACCAACAATGCAACAACAATGGATTTCCAATCTAGGGTACCTGTGGAACAAGGGGACCAAGTCCACAAGTCACAAGCAAGTCGGAGATGGGCATATGCCCAGGAAATGCCAGCTGTGGGTGCAAAGAAGCTTCTACTGGACAGAAGAAGCTGAGGTTTCTGCAAGAACGAAAAGGGCTAGAGACTTTCCCTTTGGTGGACATATCCGACTCGCCATGGAGAGTTGTGCAGAAGTATTTTCCCGCCGAAAGAACGCCAACAAGCCTTGCTAGCTGCAAATCATGCGGTTTGCATTTTTGGAAGCTGCTGTAGCTCAGAAGGGACCAGGAGGTCGCAAATTGGACCAGGTAGTAGAAGGGATGTCAAGCAAGACAAGGAGCCCTCTCAGCAGCACGCAGCACCCAGAGAAGTGCCAGAAACAGGCACTATGAAGATGCGTGAAACGGTGCTCACCTGAAGTTACACAAAGGAGTCCCACGTCGCCGGAGACCAACTTAGAAAGTCGTGCAATGCAGGTTAGAGTGCCGTGGACCCAGGCTTGGCTGTGCACAAAGGATTTCCGCCGGAAGTGCACAGGGGCCGGAGTAGCTGCAAAAGTCGTGGTTCCAAGCAATGCAGTCTGGCGTGGGGAGGCAAGGACTTACCTCCACCAAACTTGGACTGAAGAGTCACTGGACTGTGGGGGTCACTTGGACACCATTGCTGGATTCAAGAGACCTCGCTCATCGTGCTGAGAGGAGACCCAAGGGACCGGTAATGCAGCTTTTTGGTGCCTGCGGTTGCAGGGGGAAGATTCCGTCGACCCACGGGAGATTTCTTCGGAGCTTCTAGTGCAGAGAGGAGGCAGACTACCCCCACAGCATGCACCACCAGGAAAACAGTTGAGAAGGCGGCAGGATCAGCGTTACAGAGTTGCAGTAGTCGTCTTAGCTACTTTGTTGCAGTTTTGCAGGCTTCCAGCGCGGTCAGCAGTCGATTCCTTGGCAGAAGGTGAAGAGAGAGATGCAGAGGAACTCTGATGAGCTCTTGCATTCGTTATCTAAAGTTTCCCCAGAGACAGAGATGCTAAATAGCCAGAAAAGAGGGTTTGGCTACCTAGGAGAGAGGATAGGCTAGCAACACCTGAAGGAGCCTATCAGAAGGAGTCTTTGACGTCACCTGGTGGCACTGGCCACTCAGAGCAGTCCAGTTTGCCAGCAGCACCTCTGTTTCCAAGATGGCAGAGGTCTGGAGCACACTGGAGGAGCTCTGGACACCTCCCAGGGGAGGTGCAGGTCAGGGGAGTGGTCACTCCCCTTTCCTTTGTCCAGTTTCGCGCCAGAGCAGGGCTAAGGGGTCCCTGAACCGGTGTAGACTGGCTTATGCAGAATTGGGCACATCTGTGCCCAAGAAAGCATTTCCAGAGGCTGGGGGAGGCTACTCCTCCCCTGCCTTCACACCATTTTCCAAAGGGAGAGGGTGTAACACCCTCTCTCAGAGGAAGTCCTTTGTTCTACCATCCTGGGACAAGCCTGGCTTGACCCCAGGGGGGCAGAAACCTGTCTGAGGAGTTGGCAGCAGCAGCAGCTGCAGTGAAACCCCAGGAAAGGCAGTTTGGCAGTACCAGGGTCTGTGCTACAGACCACTGGGATCATGGAATTGTGCCAACAATGCCAGGATGGCATAGAGGGGGCAATTCCATGATCTTAGACATGTTACATGCCCATATTCGGAGTTACCATTGTGAAGCTACATATAGGTATTGACCTATATGTAGTGCACGCGTGTAATGGTGTCCCCGCACTCACAAAGTTCAGGGAATTGGCCCTAAACAATGTGGGGGCACCTTGGCTAGTGCCAGGGTGCCCTCACACTAAGTAACTTTGCACCTAACCTTTACCAGGTAAAGGTTAGACATATAGGTGACTTATAAGTTACTTAAGTGCAGTGTAAAATGGCTGTGAAATAACGTGCTCCCTATGGGTGGCAAAAGAAATGCTGCAGCCCATAGGGATCTCCTGGAACCCCAATACCCTGGGTACCTCAGTACCATATACTAGGGAATTATAAGTGTGTTCCAGTAAGCCAATGTAAATTGGTAAAATTGGTCACTAGCCTGTTAGTGACAATTTGAAAGAAATGAGAGAGCATAACCACTGAGGTTCTGATTAGCAGAGCCTCAGTGAGACAGTTTAGTCACTACACAGGTAACACATTCAGGCATACTTATGAGCACTGGGGCCCTGGTGAACAGGGTCCCAGTGACACATACAACTAAAACAACATATATACAGTGAAAAATGGGGGTAACATGCCAGGCAAGATGGTACTTTCCTACAAAAGCCCACACATGAGACCTGATTCCATTGGAGAGAACACTGCTGGGGCATCAGATAATAAAACTACAGGCACCTCAGGGGGAAGGGAAGGGGGGGCACCTCAGCCACATGAGTCCACGACGCCAGATCCACGAGGGGCCTCCATGCCCACTGTACCATCCTGGGGAGTGCAAAGCCACAGTCTCTCAAGTCTCTACAGTGGGTGGATTGCCCACTGTGCCATCTTGGGGAGTGCAAAGCCACAGTCTCTCAAGTCTCTACAGTGGGTGGATTGCCCACTGTGCCATCCTGGGGAGTGCAAAGCCACAGTCTCTCAAGTCTCTCCAGTGGGTGGTTTGCCCACTGTACCATCCTGGGGAGTGCAAAGCCACAGTCCATCAGGTGGATTACAGACTCCACTTGTTATGGAGGAGGCATGTTGGCCAGAGTGCTTCGTGAAGCCCTGCCCGACGCAGATCCGGCCCTGCCAATGGGCCAGCGGTGCTTGACAGGAAGGGCCCAGCAGAGCAGTTCAGAGACGGCGGTGCCCAGCGGAGAGGTGCTTGAGATGAAGGGCCCAGCGGAGAGGTGCTTGAGATGAAGGGCCCAGCGGAGCGGTGCTTGACAGGAAGGGCCCAGCGGAGCGGTGCTTGAGATGAAGGGCCCAGCGGTGTGGTGCTTGACAGGAAGGGCCCAGCGGAGCGGTGCTTGAGATGAAGGGCCCAGCGGAGCGGTGCTTGACAGGAAGGGCCCAGCGGAGCAGTTTAGAGACGGCGGTGCCCAGCGGAGTGGTGCTTGACAGGAAGGGCCCAGCGGAGCAGTTCAGAGACGGCGGTGCCCAGCGGAGCAGTGCTTGACAGGAAGGGCCCAGCGGAGCAGTTCAGAGACGGCGGTGCCCAGCGGAGCGGTGCTTGACAAGAAGGGCCCAGCGGAGCGGTGCTTGAGATGAAGGGCCCAGCGGAGCGGTGCTTGACAGGAAGGGCCCAGCGGAGCAGTTCAGAGACGGCGGTGCCCAGCGGAGCAGTGCTTGACAGGAAGGGCCCAGCGGAGCAGTTCAGAGACGGCGGTGCCCAGCGGAGCGGTGCTTGACAGGAAGGGCCCAGCGGAGCAGTTGAGAGACGGCAGTGCCCAGCGGAGCTTGACAGGAAGGGCCCAGCGGAACAGTTTAGAGACGGCGGTGCCCAGCGGAGCGGTGCTTGACAGGAAGTGCCCAGCAGAGCGGTGCTTGACAGGAAGGGCCCAGCAGAGCGGTGCTTGTCTTGGCGGGGCCCTGTTCAGCGGTGCTTGTCACGGCGGGGCCTGTTCAGCGGTGCTTGTCACGGCGGGGCCTGTTTAGCAGTGCTTGTCTTGAAGGACCCTGTTCAGCGGTGCTTGTCACGGCGGGCCTGTTCAGCGGTGCTTGTCTTGAAGGACCCTGTTCAGCGGTGCTTGTCACGGCGGGCCCTGTTCAGTGGTGCTTCTCACGTCGGGGCCTGTTCAGCAGTGCTTGTCTTGGCGGGGCCCTGTTCAGCGGTGCTTGTCACGGCGGGGCCTGTTCAGCGGTGCTTGACTTGGCGGGGCCCTGTTCAGCGGTGCTTGTCTTGAAGGACCCTGTTCAGCGGTGCCTGTCACGGCAGGGCCTGTTCAGCGGTGCTTCTCACGGCGGGTGCCTGTTCAGCGGTGCCTGTCACGGCAGGGCCTGTTCAGCGGTGCTTGTCTTGTGTTCCTAGGGAACCAGATCTGGCCAATATTTCCCGCTCAGTCGCCATCCGACCTTTCGCTTGCGGGGCCCTCCTGTGCTGGAGTCCTGGGCCCGTGGGTGTCCTCCGTCACACCCGAAATTTGGGCTGGTGGGGCCCTCCTGGGCAGCTCGCCTGCTGCCGGACTTGTCCGCCCTGCTGCCCTTGCCCTCCTTCGCCGAATCTCTGGGGCCCTTGCCTCCCTTTGTGGATGTGCCAGGTGACGGGGCAAGGCTAGTGTCCTTGGGGGCAGCCGTCTCAGGCCTGTCGCGCCGGCCCTTCACTTTTTTGGTTCTCTTCCCAGGGGGTGGGCTGGCTGTCCCCTTGCTGCTGGCCGATGTTCCTGCCCTAGGAGCTGGTGGACTCCAATAGCCCTGAACTCTGGTCCTAGTAGATGCAGGGCTTGTGGTGGCTGAGGTGCTGTTTGGACTCTTATGAGATGGAGGGGGTGGGTCAGGTGATGCAAAGAGGTTAATTTTGGAGAGGAAAAGTTTTTAGGAGCAATGGGAAGGGTTGGTGCAGTGGGTATGGGAGTGGAGGAAGAGGATGTGGCTGTAGGAGAGTCAAGTGTGCTGTCTTTGGGTGCAGGTGCTTGTGACGGAGGCTGTCGTGAGGTGGATGGCTGTTGGGTGGGTGGCTGCCTGGGTTTGTGTGGTTTGGAAGAGGGGGTGACAGACACACTGGGAGAGGACACAGGGGACGTGTAAATGGCAGTGGGGGTGGTGTCTGCACGTGTGCGGAGTGTTCTGGAGGGTGTGCTGGTGATGGACGTACTGGCTGATGGTGGTGTGCATGCAGGTGTGAGTGGAGACGTCACAGGGAGGGAGGAGGGAGACGAGGAGGAAGGGGACACATATAAGGCAGTGGCTGTTAGCATGTCTGCATGTGGATGTTGCTTGGCTGAATACTTGTGTGATCTGTGGTGCTTATGTCTGGATGA